>NW_028186867.1:3041312-3156484 GCF_003343005.1 Rhea americana | reverse complement strand
CTCTCTGAATGGCAGCACAGCCCTCAGGTGTGTCAGCCACTCCTCCCAGCTTGGGATCATCAGCAAACTTGCTGAGGAGGCACTCCACCCCTTCATCCAGGTCATTGATGGAGAAGTTGAACAGGATGGGACCCAGYACTGAGTCCTGGGGGACGCCACTAGCCACAGGCCTCAACTAGACTCCACGCCATTGATCACAACCCTCTGAGCTCTGCCTTTCAGCCAACTCTCAATCCAYCTCATTGTCCACTCGTCTAACACACACTTCCTGAGCTTATCTAGGAGGATGTGATGGCAGACAGTGTCAAAAGCCTTGCTGAAGTCAAGGTACACAACGTCCACTGCTCTCCCCTCATCTACCCAGCCAGTCACTCCATCACAGAAGGCTATCAGATTGGTTAAACAGGACTTCCCCTTGGTGAAYCCAKGCTGGCTACTCCTGATCACCTTCTTTTCCTCCATRTGTCTGGAGRTGACATCCAGAAGGAGCTGTTCCATCACCTTTCCMGTGACAGAGGTGAGGCTGACTGGCCCAGAGTTGCCTGAGTCCTCCTTCTTGAAGACTGGAGTGACATTGGTTTTCYTCCAGTCCTCAGGCAYCTCTCCAGTTCTCCAKGATCTTCCAAAGATGATGGAGAGCGACTTAGCAATAACATCCGCCAGCTCTCTCAGTACCCGTGGGTGCATCCCATCTGGGCCCATGGATTGGTGGATGTCTAGCYTGCCCAGAAGGWCTCTAATCCTTTCCTCCTCAACCAAAGGAAAGTCTTCCCTTCTCCGGACCTTCTCCCTCACGTCCAGGCTACAGGATTCTTGGGGGCTGCCCTTAGCAGTGAAGATGGACGCAAAGAAGGCATTCAGTAATTCTGCCTTCTCTGTATTCCTCGTCACCTGGGCCCCCGCCCCGTTCAGCAGCAGGCCCACATTTTTGCTAGTCCTCCTCTTGCTGCTGATGTATTTGAAGAAGCCCTTCCTGTTGTCCTTGACATCCCTTGCCAAACTCAGTTCCAACATGGCCTTAGCCTTCCTCGCTGCGTCTCTACATACTCTGGCTGCATTCCCATAATTCTCCCAAGAAAATATATGACTTCATGACTTCACCGTGTCTGCCACAAGACATGGCCTACAACTTGATTTTTTCTCTCCCTTTTTTTGTAAACAACCAATATTAACAAGCAAAACAGAGCCAAAACTATGAATCACAACTTCTTTGAACAGTAAAGACGAGAAGCCAAGTGACAATTTAAGTGATCGTAAAATAAAGAAACGTTACTGCTTCTTTTAAAAAAGTAACAGAAGGGCAATTTTTAAAGCTGGCCACATCCATTCCGGTTTTAACCTCACTGCCCAAATCATTTCAGTTTCCCTGAGCGGTGTATTCCTGCCTCAGWCCCGCACGGGAGTTTTACGCGGCCTAGGAGACAGCAGCAGCGCCCTGCTCCTCCAAGCGACCCGGCGGGAGCCGCGCTCCCGCGGGCCGCTCCGCCGCGCTCGTTAACGGCCACCCACGCGCCCCACACCGCCGCCGGCCCCTGCGCGCGCAGGCCGCGCCGCGCCCTGACGCACCTGACGGCGGCGCGCGGCCTCCCCCGCTCCCTCCCCTTCTTCTTCTTCTTCTTCTTCCTCCCCCCCTTCCACTTCCTCCTTCTTGCCCGCCCCCGGGGACGTTCGTTCCTCGCCCGAAAGCTCGCGAGACTGCCGGAAAATGAACCCCGCCCGGTGGCGCTGCCCCACCGCGGGGGTGGCGGGAAGCGCTCCCGAGGCGGCCCGGTAGCGGCGGGCGCTGGCCGCGCCGGGAGCCGCCCCTGCGCCCCTCTGCCGTGACGCTGCAGCTCGCGCGGCCCTGTTGGCCGGGGGAGGGGGACAACGGGTAACCGCGACGGCCGTTAGGACGCGCCGGGCGCTGCCTCGGCGGGCGCGGCGGCTGGTCGCGGGGTGGGTTGCGGGCGGCCCCGTTCAGCTGTTCGGCCTGGTGGCGGAGGGMCGTTTCTCACGGCACCTAGCGCTGCCAAGGGGTTTGTGGCTGGAAGAGCGACCTCGGGACGGAAATAGTCGTGGTAGCTTATGAGCCTCTTTGGCCTGCGTGACCTCTGTGCTTGGTGCGTGGGAGGGGGCTGGCACTGCTTCGGGGTACGCGGAGGTGCAGCTATTTTTGTGAGGAAAACCTGCTGGATAGCTTCGGGTTGTTTTAAAGTGGGTGTGCAGCTGTGACATTAGGCATCTTTCCTGGAATGAACTGCTTTCTGTAGTTGTCTTTGTCCAGAGATCAAGAAGGATTTCAAGGTAGCTAGCTTARCTAGGGACACCTAGCTTGCAGACACTGAAAGTAGGCCAGATCAATCCCAGCTGTGACACTCAGTGGTAGATGCCCCTGTTGGATGTCTARCAATGAAGATCAATTGCAACAGCTCACTGTGCAGAATCACTTTTCAACCATTGCTGATCTGAGCTAAGTCGGAGCCAGTAACACAGAGTTGAAAAGACCCTGCGAGACGTAATCCTTCTAGTGTACTTTTGGCTTTCCAGTTCAGTTCTAAAGTACTAAAATGGCAATATAAGATAAGGAGCTATGTCACTTCAGGGATGCCTTAGGGGAACCGGGGTTGTGTTTATTGCAATSAACTGCAAATGGGTCCAGTAAAATACAGTAATAGTTCATGAAAGCTATACTTGTAAAGCTGCTATCTTTGACCTCTGTTTTTCTGGAATTTGGTTTTCAGTTCGCAAAATGGGGTTAATGGATTTTAGTTTCTAGCATGCAAAGTGGAATTGATTAATTTTGGCAATTTTTAAAAAATGGCTTCATGGATAGAAATCTTAGTTTTATTGTTACTTACAGAAAAATGCAATAARACACAATTAAAACACGTAGTGTCTTGTTATTTTCTGAAAGTTATAAATACATGCATTTTCGTTATAAAATACTCTGTGTCCTCAAAGGAGCTGCTTTTTTAACAATTTAGACCTAAAAGGGTAGGTACTAAAACATTTGAAGTGCTGGGGTACACTTGAAATTACACACAGTTTAAGGTGAACAAGTATCTTGAAACAAGGCAAATGCCTGTTGGAGGGGAATGCTGAAAACAAGTTGAGAAACTTGTATCCAGTTTAATTTGGCCCTTTTTTCAACTGTTACATTTCCTATTCTTTCATTAAAGTACTTGCTTAATAAATAATGATAAAGTATTAATCTGTGCTTCAAATTAATGTTTCARATAGTGTGGGATTAAAGAATATCCACCTTCAGAGATTTGAACATTTGCAGGGTCTTTGACTTTTAACTTACTGCTTATCAAACATGCCTGTGAGAAATGGAATATGTGAATAAAAATTATGCATGTTTTTTCAGTAATTAATTTACCCCTAACATCTTACAACTGTTCATTGATTTGTAATGGTGGTATCCTAAGGTAGAAAGTATGTGAATAAAAATTTGTAGGATAATTTCTACATGGAATCATGCAAAACATTTCATTGTATAGAGACTACAAAGCCTATTGTAGCATAAGCTGGAACTGCACCTGCTATCCTATTATGAATCAGCAGAATTTTGAAGCCATAAATGCAATATTTAAAAAGTAAATCACAAGAAAATTCACTTTTATATGTATGTGTGTATGCTATCAGTAATTTAAAGTGATTAGAAATGAGAACAACAAATGTACTCCTGCGGATTTTAGCACTGGAAGACACTGATGTACGTATTTCTTGTCAGTGTGAGGAAAAATATTAAATGACTCACTAGTAGGATAAGAAYGTGTATGTTTACAAAATACGAAAATGTTATAGGCATCTTTTTTATTTAATATGACTTTGAAATTGCTTATTTTGAGTCTTTACCAGTTGCCTTGGATTTTTTTTTCTATAGGATAGCTAGTGCTAAATCTAGCTCACAAGTTAAAATCTTATTTTTAAGGAAGGGCATAATCCTAAGGTACACCAACAATGCAGGAATATCTGTGAGTTCAGGCCCAATTTTCACAGGAACATAAAGAGTGGCTCTCTGACACTTCCTCACAAATGGTAATCTGTGAAAACTAGACACAAGAGAAGAAGGTGGATCCGAGTATACCATCCACTAACAGACTCCTTTTTTCCTCTTCTCTCTACCCTTTTCATGGGGCTGTTACTACTGTCTTTTATCCCATTCGTATGTTAATTTAAATGATTACCATGATTAGCAATAGAAGTTATCACTTCAGCTGATTCAATAAAATATTTTGTTTCTCTCCTGGCTTAGGAAGGAAATTTTTAAATAGCAAGCGTTTCAGAAACAAAGGAACTTCTTATTTTACTATGTAATCATAGATAAGCGCTGATTTCCTTGAAGTCATTGTTTGCCACAGTCTTTTCTTAACTTTTATTAAACCTGTTTGTGATATACATGTAGTTAGAAAATAAGCTCATCCCCAAACAAAAATTGCTGSATTGCATTGCCTGCATACAGGGCTGCCTATATATCTCTGCAAAATTAGAAAGTTCTGCATCCAGCTTTCTTACAGAAGTGAGGAAAGCAGTCTGACTCACCGCTGGAAGTAAATTTCAATTTACCATGAAACAGAAGAACAGTTTTCATGGAACTGATGGAAATTTAACTAAAATGATTGTGTATAAAGTTCTATTTTCTTTGAATTTTCTGTATATTCATAAATAGTCCTCTAATACTTTACAAGAGGAGAGGAAATTTTGTTGGTTGAGGATTTATTCACACTGAGATTCACTGCAGATATTTTGTGGGAGCAGAAAGAGGAAGCAGCAGCAACAGCAACAACTAATTGGCTTGCAGCCCAAACGGAGCTGCAAGGAAAAGGAGTTGCAAAACATGGAAACCTGGTATTATCTTCTGGCTACTGAAGTGCACACAGTAGCCAGACCCTCTCACTATCCCGGTTTCTATCATCCTGCACTGGTCTCCCCATGCTTACAGAATGAGCTTGTAGACGAGAAAGCCAGATAAGCCTTAACTGTGGAAAAGACTCTTGCTTTAATTGTAGACCAAGGATTCCTGTTCTGATGTGTAGTATGCACTGATGTTGTAAAGACCACACTTCTGTCTAAATTGATAATTTAGTTGACAGCTTTGGCAGGTAGAAAAATGTCAAGAGGAACCTYTAAATTCTCATCCTTCCAGATACCTGTTAAAGTGTAGAAGTAACCTCTTGTTCCTTCTGCACTGTGTCTGGTCTATTCATGCACTGGAAAATTAGTAATGTAGATTAAGGTTTCTRTTTTGATGATAACAAAACGTAATTAGGGCTAGATCCAAGTATAGGCAAAGCAAGTAATTGTTAAGGACAGAATACTGTTACAGAGGGGGAGTCTGTCTGTCTCTGCAGCTGCACTCGTCTCTTTAGCAGCAAGTGCAAATAAGCCTAATTCTTCAACACCATATCTCCTACCCATCTCTTATCTTTTCCTAAAGATCAGGGTAGATCAGACCCTTATCCTTAAAATTTCAAAGCTTTTACCTGCTGTGTGCTAATATTTAGATAAATTTGTCCATATTCAGCATTTTATAGCATGACATAAACCTTTTAGTCTTTGTTCACTTAGAGTCAGTCATAGTTGCCAATTTCTTAAGAATAAAATGCACCCCTCCTTTTTCCCCCAAAAAACAACACTGACATAGATTATGTAACAATTTAAATAGTTTTGCAATATGGTGTTTATCAGAACAGGTATTTTGGAGCACTGGAATAGTTAAGGTACAACTTAATTGGAGCTGTCTAAAATCAGTTGCTTGAACAGGCTAAGTTGCAAAAGGAGCTTTTGGTAATATGACTCTTATCTTTGTTACAGTTTTGGTCAGGATGATTAAGTTGGTTAGTGATGTGATTACTGTGATGGGCTACTGCCAGAAAGACTGAATTCTTACTTCACAGATTGATCTTTATATAGAAAATGAGAAGGCATATAAGGAAAATCAATTAAGAGTAAAACTTAGCTTGAAAGCCTTCTCTTGCTGACAGAAATGTGATGCATATTATTCAGAAGTGTACATATTTTAAAAATATGTCTGCTACAGAATGTCTCCTTCTTATAAGCTCTCTATTTTCATGGACAGGATATAAGATCCTGATCTTGGATGGATGTCATTAAAGGATTTAGTGCAGCATTTTGCAACATTAATTCAAATTGGCTTGGATCCAAACATGGATTAAAAACTAACTAAAATTCAAAATGACTTATTGCAATGTACCAGGATTTGCAGAAATATCTGGTGGTGTATCACAGGGAAAGGATAAGCTTTTCTTTTGTGGGTAAGCCAGGGAACAGAGAAAGTTACTGTTGAATAGCTGGCATTCAAGCCCATGGGTTTGTATGGTAGCTACCTATCCTAAATCTTAGCCACCTAGACCTTACATCCCGTGTCACATCCTGAAAAAGAATGTAACTCCCTCTCTCTCTAACCCTGTGCTGCAAAGATCCAAGGCCGATTTCTGATACTGCACAGCTACATAACTTTGTCTCATACTTTTGAGAAAATATGGCTAAGTTGTGAAGAAAAATATCAGAAAGTTTGCAGGGTGAGATAGGAAAGGTTTCATACCATGTGAGATAAGAAAGGTAAAACTGCAGACAGAGGTAAGACAAGGGAAAACACCAACATGGAGAAGTATAAAATTAAATAAAATAAAATAAATAAATAAATAAGAGTGTCAGAAGATGGCAATTCAACACTGAGGCTCTGTTCCAGGAGCTGACCCTTCTTCTCCTGACCACCTGTCTGGCTAGCAAAGAATCTTTGGGTGCCTTATAAGGAGCAGTGAGCATATTAAAGCTTAGCCTAGTAGCTTGTTAAACAGTAGCTATCATATGTATGATAGACCATGAATATTTGCTTTATACTTTTAGTTGTGTATATCCTGCTTGTAGAGTCTCTCTGCACAGGTAGTGTCCAAAAAAAGGGACACAAAGAGAGATGGGTTACAGGATATATAAGTTCACAGAAGGAACAAATTAGGAGTTGTCCCAAAGAACCTATCCTAAGTTACAATTAGGAAAGCCGGATCATAGTTTGCCAGATGTCTATTGAACAACTATTTTCCAGACACAGCCTTGTGGTCTGCCACGTCAGGAAAAAAAAATAGTGTGAGATAGTTGTGCTATTTGTTTGCTTTTAGCCAAGAAAATCATTCCAGGCAGAAGGCTAACATTCTTAACCTCTCTGAGCAAAGAGGTATCAGCCAGATTATCTATTTCTATGGTCTTTTCTGACTTTCTTAAGTAGCTCGCTGATTGAGCTAAAGCTTCTAAATATATGTATGGGCACTTTTCCCAATAATACTTCTGTAAAGCAAAATATTTTTTAAGCATTGTGCTAAAATACAATGATTTATTAYTAACTAACACTTGTGCAGTATATTACTATAAAATGGTTACATTTGTTGAACCTTACCACTTCACTCCAAGCATGAATTAATTTGATTGAGTTTAGGCGTATCCAGTGTAATGTACTTACTTTATATGACATAATTTACAGACTGAACAGCTTCTACTTGATTTAAACAGTAGTGGTATAGCTTGGTAAAATCTAGTTTATGATGATTAGGACTGAGTTACATGTAATAGTTTTTTTTTTTTTCATAGTTGTATTTAATAAAGCTTGTCTTTTTCTTTGATTTTTGATTGTTCACCTGTCTTTCCTACCTCCAGTTTATCACTTGGATGCCACTTAAATTGACTTTCATCAAGCTGTATAGACAAGGTGTGCTTGACCCTTCACTGTTATTGCCATGCACTGTTTATCCGGAAGATTTATTTTTCATTAAAATTGAGCAAGACCACCTAACAATAAGACTGAGTTTTTTCCCCAGGTTAATTCRCAGCCAAAGAGTCATTTTCAAAGATGACAGTTTTAAGTTACTTCTAAATATCAAGAGGAAGATAATTCCTCCTCAGTTTCTTTAAGGCCTCAACTATTGAGGTTGAATAGATGAGGATTATTTAAATCATGCATTTGATCTGATTTTTTTTCCAGATATCCTACATTGTCAGCCTTTTAGCAGCTTTATAGTCTCTGTCGTAGCAGTCTCTGAAAGTTTGGTTCATGCTCATATATTATCATCTARTTAAAAAGCTATTTTCAATACTCATTGTCATAGTAACACTGATAATGGGAAGTAAGATAGAGTTAGCTTGTCTGTTGTGGTATATAACTGATGAATTCAGGCTGGAAAAATATGTCTTCCCTGGCAGTCATCCTGTAAAGCTAATCTTTGTTTTCTTTGTCACACACAGCAAGTGTACCAAACATTTTGTTCAAAGGGAATGATAGTGAGTAGAGCCATTTTCTGTTTTCTGTCCAAAGCCAAAAATCGCAGGTCAAGATTTGCTTTATTTTATTAAAAATAAATGTAAATTTTGAAACAAAGCATTGTTCTGAAAAGAGAACTGGAATTTTTCATTTTGAAAAGATCTGTCCTATTCATTCTGGCTGAATAATTCAAAAATTATTCATTTGTTTAGAGAAAACTGAACTATGATATGCATTGGCAATAAGCTAAATCAATTCACATCATATCTTAAGATGAAATGACTCACTCTCTGAATGGTCTCTCTTCTTTAGATATCTGGGTTGGTTGAATTAGAAGCCTAACAGTTAGATGCCCAGAGCAATTCATATGAATCCTACATTTATGGACTTGTGTATTACTGGAATACTGGGAATACTGTAACAAATTTACAAGAGAGGTGGAGAGCCTAAAACTTGCAACTTTTTTAAGTGGTCTCTTTAGGAGCTGGTGGTGATCTCAACAGAAAATTGTTTAACAGACTTGTGTAACACAATGGAGATTTAAGAGAACAATAGCATGCAAAACAAGACCAGTGCAGGATATTTGTTATCAAGATAATGCTAGATGAAGAGAGTTGTTATATATTGCAAAAACAAAAATCCTTTCCTTCCTCCTCCTTTCCCTCCTCCCCCCCAAAAGATCATTGCTTTCTGAAGGACCTTCCTCTTTAAGGGCCTGACTTGCCGCATGCCTGGGGCAGGGGGAGTACAGCCAGGGAAATCCCCACTTAGGGCTAGTGCAAGGGCTCACTGCACCTCTCATTGGGACGTCCAGGGCATCATATTCCATCCTAGTGTGTGCCATGCCTCTCTGTTTAATGCAAGAATGAAATGAGACTCAAAGCTTTTACCAAGGGGTTATAAAGTTCTCATAGGGTGGAACCCACTACCTCCCAGCTAAGAGCTGTTCCTGGCTACCTTATTAAAAATGTCACTACAAACATTTCCTTCAGGTAAGATCTGCTAACATATTAGGAGTTCTTTAGCTATTAATCTGAAAAATGACACAATTTTCAAGACCCATCTGCATCAAGTCATAAATTTAATGAGTACAAAACAGTCTGCAAGTCCATTTCATATTGTGTGTGCGCGAACACATACATGTACATATGTATATGATGCTTACGCTATGCTGATTCATTCCAAAATCATGTGACAAATCAAAGAACCTTTTGATTGTAAAAGCAGTTGCCTTTCCACTTTATTCTCTTAATTTAAAACATTTTTAGATTTCTTATTTCCATTATCGGAATAATTTGCATGAAAAAATAATGCAGAAATGGATGACAATCGTCTCAGACTTGCACAGCTGTCTGTTTTTTAATTTTGCTTTTAAACAATTTCTTAAAGCAAATTGTATCTATCAGTTAGAGAAAGTGATTCTTTGTGTGGATTTTCCACTGCAAATCATAACAAAGTACCTTGATCCAGCTTTTAGGAGTTTCTGAGGTTACAATCTAAACAGTAGATGGTGCTGCTGTTTGCCTAGTCTGACTTCATAGATCAGCATGGCACAAATGCATTTATCTTTTTTGAGTTTCCAGTCCAATAGTACTAATAGTTTGGCCAAGGAGTCCACCAGAAATCAGCAGAAATGCAAATCTTTTCTAAATAAAACGTTCATTATTGTTAGAAGATTATTTTGGGGTGGTGGGGGAACCCCCAAGAAATGATTATAAATCTACAAATGCAAATCAGGTATTTGTTATATGTTACAAATTGTCTTTAAAAAATTCCTGGCATTCTTATGATATGTTGAACAAAACATAGTAATATATTTTTTAAAAAATTAACAGCAGTCATAATAGTGTCTTTTTTTTTTTTCTGTAGCTGAAAGTAAAGACGTAAGTGACAATGAAGATTTTTGTCAGGAAGTCTAGAAGTGATCTTGGTATCTATTCCCAGTGGTTTCTAATCTCCCAAGAATGAAGGGTTTTTTTTTTCATATATCCCAAAATATAAAAGTAACCCAAAGGTATGCACATAGTTTGATATTAGAAGTTCCATCTTTAATAAATGCTTATCTAAAAAAACTAAGTTTTTTTTTCATGTAACTAGACTTTTTTGTATTTCCTCTTTTTATTTCTTGGTATGTTGGGTGGGATTCATCCGAGCAAAGCACATAGGCTACATTCTAGGCAGAGATATTTGAGTTAGACATTCTAAGCTGCCTTAATGGTCAGTGAAGTCCCTTTTCAGATTCACAGCTGACTTACCCATATTCTTCTCTTTACCACTTCCTCTGAAAACCCTTCTGTAGATGTTCTGTTGTTTATTTTATTAAATACATATAAATGAGTCCCAATGTAAGCATGAGAAGAGCTGTATTTGTAAATGACAACTCATTATCATTTCTTTTGCTGTGTAGATTTCTTCCGTTCCTTTACAGGAATTCCAACTCAACATCCAAGTACCTAGGTAACTGCTTTGCATCCTGCACAATCCCTAATATTTAAACTCTACTAGATTAATAAGTCATTAAATTTTTGCTAGTGATTTTCTCTGAAATTACCTTTTATTCCTTGTTCTGTATGCCCCTCTGCAAAAAGAATTTTTATGTGGATTTGTGTAATTACAATAAGATTTTAAAGTCTTTGTACTTTTGATAACTTCCCTGAGTTGTATAATATGCAGATCAGTATTTGGATATGTAGTTACCATAATTTGTCTTTTCCTCTGCTTTTCCATCTTGCCATCTGCTCTCCTTTTATGCTTTATGTCACCTTCTCATTGTTTATCTCATCTCCCTTATTTTTCACACATTAAACCAAGTGAAAGCATGTACAGCTGAAGACTTAATGAGCATCCTTGCATCCTCTCCATTTATAAGTCCTTCCCACATATTTAGTACATTTTGCATGTGAAATTTCTAAAAATAATGTTGCCTGGTAGAAACTTGCTTGTAACAGCATTTGTTTCTCTGTGCCTAATTAAGCAAATTGGCACTCTATATTTTTGTAAAAGGCTTTCTATCAATTTCATAGTCTATGTTAAGCATTTGTCAATGTAGGAAAATTATGGTTAATGGTGGAATATGACTAATGAAGTGGATTAGTTAAAGCTCATTAATTCTTTGTAGCTACTGATTCAGAATTAAAGTGGTCATAATTGAGTTTGTAGACATAAACAATGTTTGGAGGTTAAAATGGAACCCTCAGAATACCACAAAGAGTGTTCATTTTTGTATTTCTTTGGATGGAAAGGTAAAAAGAACAGTTAAGACTTTGATTCCTGTACTTGGACAGGAATATTGATCTTTGTAAAAATATATATATAKAGAGAGAGAGAGAAGACAGAGAGAAAAAAAGCACACTTTGTGAATGACATAAATAATCACTTCAGCTATTGGGGCTACTTTTGATCACCATATGACCTATTTGCCTCCCCTCTTTGTAAAAACATAGCGCTCTCTTTCAATTCAGGCAGTATATAACAGATCATCATGGTCTCAAAGTGCTCACTGGTGATGTTTAGACACCAGAGAGACTTGTTCTATCCTTCACCAGGTAGCATACCTCAGAAGAACATGATTTCTGTGCATTATATATACATATAATTGCATCATCACTAACGTTTAACTTCAATGACTCCTTGAAACATACTCAACTGAGAGGCCAAAATTAGTTTGCTCATTTACCCTCACAAAACATCCTTCTCTTTATCTAAAAGTAAATATTTTGCAAGGAATTGTGGCAAGTTCAGCGCAAAGCAAGAGAAAACTGCAGGGCAGTAGGAAAAGGCTTGGTAAGACTGAATGGGAGATTGTGCACTCAGAAGATAACAGAAGACAAAATGATCTTGATTTCTGTTCATATTTTCATCTGATTTGCCACGTTTGATATTGGATTATTCCTTTARATATTGCATCTGTCTCTTTTGAGTTGTAAATTAGTTCTAGTGACCGGCAACGTAAGAATAGTAGTACATTCAGGCTAAAGTAAGAGGCTTCTATACTATTTCCAAAGAAATATACTCAAAAGGATGAAGGAGGTTTAGATGTGCTATTGATTTCTAACCAGTTTATTTAGGCTGGCATCATAGCAATTTAAAAGTTTTAATTGAAGAAGAGGGATAGTGTAGTGGTTATCATATCTGCTTTACATGCTGAAGGTCCTGAGTTCAAGCCCCAGTGGAACCAGCACCACGAAATCTTTAGGAGGTTGGACTAGATGACCTCCAGAGGTCCCTTCCAACCTTACTAATTCTGTGAATAATAGTTAGGTATTGGTCTCACTGAATAAAAATTCACAATGTTGTCACAATCTGGCATGGAATTCATGTCTCATATGCYATCTAAATCTCATTCAGTTATGCTATCAGATTTATCTCCAAAAAATGGACATTCTGGTTATGGGATCTAGCTAGCCTAGATATCTTTTTTCTTTTTTTAAATTCTTCATACGTCTGCTAACCAAGTGTCTTAGTTATGTATGCAAGCTCTCTATACCCTGTAGTGTAAAAATGGAATGTGAATTTCAAATCTCTTTGAAATACAGAAGGAGAATCTCCCTTTTTACCTATGCAATGAAAATCTTAGGCAATGCTAAAAATCCCTGACACTAAATCACTTTGATTAAAGTGATACTATATCTGTCAGTGAATGATTAGATCTGTACTCCATAATTTGTTGTTTCTTTAAAGAGATTTTGAGTATAGCCTTTAAGTTCTGAAGAAAAAACAATGTTCATAACGTATACCTTTGACCATTAAAATTATGAAATGACAGTTTATTCCTAAACTGCAATTAAATGATATTTGGACAATACAACAATTAGGACAGAAAGAAAAGAAAAAAAAATTAACATATTTTCAAATACTTTCCTGGAATAGTATAGCTTATCGGGAAGTAATTATGGAAAATGTAGGTGCTAAAAAATGTTCAGGGTCAGAGACGCTGGTGGGTTTTTCACAAAAGATGTGTGAACATTACAAAGTCCAAGCACAGGGATTGTCAAATAAACCATTAGCATTGTTTATTCTGCAATTGCTCATGCTCATGTATAAGGTATCCTTTATGATAAGGTGTATTTTGTGATAACAAAAGGTACATAGGAATGTGTACTGTATCTTGCTATGTCTTATTCTGCTCTCCTGTGGAATCGTAAGAAGTCAACATCATTCCCAGTTTAATACCATTGGTATTAATTTGTACATTGGCACAAAATAGTATGGAAAAAATATGTATCTATATATAAAAATATGTGTCTTGAGGGTTTTTTKGTTTTGTTAAACTACTTTACAAGCTAAAATCATCTCCAACTCTATAAAATGAACAAAAGACATTATTGTAAAAATACCTTGCAGCAATACTTAAAAGCTATTAAGCATTTGCTAATTAAAACTCTTTCTAAATTACTGTATTGTATCAAAGTCAGATCTAATCTCTACTCTCATCTAAGATAGAAGTTGAATGAAACTAGAAATATGATTTATTTGCAGGAGCTTTCCTTTTCTTAGGATTCTACCACCAGTCTGATAGAAACACTGCACTTTAACAGTAAATGTGGGCTTGAATGACTTGGAGATATTGTAAGAGATGTTTATGTATAAATGTAATACATTAATGCAACAAATAGTTAGAAAAGGAGGCAAAATAGATGTAATTTTTCAGTCCTTCAAAACAACCTGCATGAAGTTCACATGCTGAATATTTTGTGTATGACTTCCTTTTTCCAGTTATGACTACAAAATAATGGTACCAGTTAGCAGAGTCAAGGAAATTTAGTGAGGAACTGAAGCCTGACAGGAAGATTTGTGAAATATCAACAGTTTAGTAAACACTGCTATCAGATCACTTGAAAAACTGGAAAATCAAACCTGCCAGTTTCTGTCTTTGAGAAGTCTGACTGCTACAGCAACCTTTTCTGACAGATCCACTGAGTCTTTCTGAGAGGTAAAGGTGAACAGAGTGAGATTATTCTGATAACATTATCTATTAAGAGATCAAGATTTTAACCTGATACAGCAGGCTTTTTAATTATGAAACGCTATCCAACAATACTATATTCYGCTAATTTAAGTTATCCTGAAACAATAAGAGATGAGTTTTCAAGCATGTGCACTGTCAGAGAAATCATTAGGACAAGTAGAAATTTTACTGCTGCGGAATGTAGGGAGGTTGAAGCTATAACAGTTTAAATAAGACTTTTGTGAAAAGGATTAAGACACACTCTTCTTGCCTCCATTAACTTACGTTTTCAGTTCTGGGGTTTTATAAATATTTCTAAGATGTGAATACTGGAAATAAAAATTCCTATTTAGTCACATTACTTCCCATTTCCCTAACATTTTTCTTCTTTACTCACAAATTAAATTCTATTGGCATTTAAGTAGCTTAGCTCTTGTAGAAACTGTGGAAATATACCCATATAGCTAAATAACGAACGTTCTTAGCTGAGGCAGAGCTCATCTGAGCTGAAATCTGTTCCAGATGAGGCTGRGCAGGATTTGGAATTAAGAGCATTGTCTAAGCATGAAGTCACTGACTGTTTTGGGAGAGGCCTAGTTTTCTACCACAAATGCCATCCTGGACCTGAGATTTTTTTTCTAAATAAGTCTTCTGATGAACGGCAATTTTTGCTGCTATAGGTAACTTGATTTATTAAAAAAAAACAAAAAAAAAGTTGAAAAATTCCTACCTGCTTGTACGGCAATCCTGTCTGATTCCATTCTCCTACTGTTTGTCCTCAGGAGCCTTTGCACAAACCTCTCAGTTTCATAAAAAACTTATAATGTCTTCCATTGTAGAGGAAGGAAGGGGTCAAGTTTCTCTAAATCTAGGCTAGATGTAGCAGCAAATAGCAAAAAGAGCCATCAAGGATTCCTTGACTCCAGTTCTCAGAAATCTGGTTCTCAGAAAGCCCGTGAGCAATGAGTCCTCACTTCTCAGCCCAAACTCTTCTCATACTGTGAGATAGGGTTTGTCACTTCTGGGAAGCCTTTGGGAGAAAATACATTTTTGGAGTAACAGAATAATTTCACAGTGCAGGGATTCATAAAGCCTTGCAGGTGAAATTCATACTAAAAATATTTCTGTCCTTACAAACCGCACTTAAAAATATCACAGTGCTTTCAGTATAATTTGGTATTTTGTAACAACTTTTAAATGCTGGAAATGGTGCATGACTACTTTTGGCATCAATTTATTACAAGTGTGTGGTATCTGAATATGGTTTAATATTGTGGTATTTTGCTCCAAGTTACTGGCGCTCACTCACTTTTTTAATATGTTTTCATATTTGATACTAATATAATTCCCAAGCAATTGCTTTTATTAAATTTTTGTTACAAGTTTTCCAACTTTGGAAACCACAAATGGAATACACTGGTGTAATAATAACCTTCCAGAACTGATCTTTTTTTCAGAACTGTATTTCAAGGTACTTTTTATTGGTTTTTCATCATGAGAAAAAAACTTCCTAAATATTCAGTGAATTCATTAATAGGTAAAAATTGCCTTTTAAATACTTTCATTTACAATTTATTAATTACAGTGAATACATTTTTCTGAATATTTGTTGAATTTGAACAATGCTAAATCAAAAGTGCAGATAGGTTTCTGGAATCATCATTAGAGAAATGGATGGCAATTGCTTTTTGAATGAAATAACAGTGAACTATAGAAAGCATATCATGAATTCAGATAGTAAAATCAACATGAAACCAACTCTTTAAGTAGAAATATGTCATTTCAATCATTTTCTTTGTTCTTACTGGACAGCATTTCTCTTTGCTGGAAGCATTAGTATCAAAACAAAAATTTATCTTCTGTCCCTATTGTGTTGTGAACAAATAACCCCTACTAGTTTTAAAATACCTGAAAATCTTCGTGATCGTGATCCTCATGAGAAAACCCAGTTACAGGTAAAGGGGATTACAGAATGCTCATTAAAAGTAATGATGAACATGTTGTGCACGGGGGCTACAGAATGTAAATGTAAGGATATGTTTTTATATATTTTTAGAGGAAAGGTGTAGGCAGCTTTTGTTTACTTGCCCTTTTCATGTAAGAAACAGGTGAAAAAGTAGCTCTTGAGTCTGCAAGGTGGGCTACTTCTGCTTCTCTCTGACTGGCTGCAGATTCCACAGGACCTGAGGAGGACGAAAGCTGTGCTTCCTCTTGATCAGTCAATACAGCTGGCAAGAGAAAATACATTTTAGGATATTTTAATGGGTGCTCAGCCTTCAAATATATACTGAAGGCTCTCTGAAGCATTCTGCTTCCTCAGTATATTTGATAAATAATTCAACTATAGCTTTGGAGTTGGACTATATGCAGTAAAATTCTATGCACTTTGGCATGAATTATGTATAAACATAAAAAAAACTAGTTACATTAAATTTGTTTTAATGGTTTCAGAAGCAATAACTGAACTAAAAGAATACAGGGGCAAAAAATAATTATTTATCCTTACAACTTCACTATGTCACAAGGCAAACCTGTCATCACAGGAAATGAAGACTACACTTGTACGGTTGTTACCTGGATGGGACCTTCATGCATGGAGGCTCTGGTGCTGCTCTGTTTAAATCAGTATGTGTACAGACTGAAGTTGTGATAGGCGGTAGAGCAAACACTAAAAGCTAATACATTTTTCAGTTGCTGTTTGTTGATAATTTCATAGATGTCTTGGTCCATATTCCTCACACATTTACTTATTTGCCTAGCTTTTTAAATTCAGGAATCTTTAATTATCTGAGTCTGTGTTCAGATAATATGCATGCAACTAGGAGTTTTTGAAGTCCAAGCTGTCTGATTGTAAAATGCTGTAAATCCACAGCATGGCTATGTAAACTTTGTGCTACAAGAGCTTAACTTCAATTGGCAAAAATCTATGACATTCTTGAAACTATTYAGAGCACAAATTATCTCCTTTTTACTTTCTTTTTCCTTATTACTTTCTTTTTACTAAAAGTAATTTTAGTACTTTTTACTTTTGGCATTCTTACTACAAAGTATTTTCCATATCATCCTGTAGAGTCTGATTTATTGTATTTCAAACGAGGATTGACAGATTATATTTTGACAGTTTCTGGATACTTATGCTTTCAAATCAGCTGAATCCGGGAGGAAATCATTCTTACTTTGTAATTAGGAGTCATGCAAGATGATGTAATTGTGTACTTGTACAGGTGCTTGGCTCAAACTCTGAGGTGTAAATATTCTTAAACTGGAAAAAAAGTCTATAATCTTTGGCTGTTTTCAGAGAATTTCAAACTGTGCAGTAATATTCTTGGGATAAATGTATGCGATTGTGGGTTTACATATCTCCAGTTATATTTATCTTTTCTGAACAACTGATATCTGCCTGTCTGATTTCTTTGATTTAGAATTAAGTCTTTAGTGATGCTGTAATTTTTTAAGACAAAATCAAACTTCAAAGCAGAACAGAACTGGAATTCAGTGACTAACACTTAATCTGTATCTATCTGAAAAATATACCCTTAATAATTAGGCCGACAAACAGCAGAAATAACAAAAGTTAGACTTCACCTTTTTATCAGAAATTGATCCGTGTATATACGACACACTTATAAGACTGTAGTAACTTGAATCTTCTACTGTTGTAAGAAGAAAAGCCATTTTGGTTTAGAAATACGGCCTATAGGCCTATAGCCCTAAGGGGCTATTCTAGAAGTGTAGATCTGTGTAAAACCTTTATTGAAGTTCTAGTTTTGTCTACTTTCATAGTTTGAATAAAAATATATGATCAAATTTTAAATTAAGCTCAGAAAATGATATTATGACACTAGATGTATAATTTGTAAGAAATTAATTCAATGCAAAATTCCAGGGTGCTCTGATCATCCTAGGACTAGAGTCCTATTTATGCTGCCTAGACCTAATACTTTAATAAAGCCAGATTGACAATTTAAGTGGTTGATTAATTTTCCGCACTTTCATCCAGACATGCCTTTAGACTGATTTCTAACAGATTTTTCATATTTGCTTCAGATGTATGAGAAGCAGAACAGCAAGTGCTACATTTTTTTCTGTTAGGTTTATTATGAATTCAGAAACATGAGTTTGTTTTCTCTATCAGCTGATGGGATAATGCAATCTTTGAGCTCTTTGTAAGCAAGAAATCAGCACATATGACTTTTTTGAATGAAATATTTTCTAATCTTTTTTTCTGACAGGCATTCGAATTTTATAGAACTTGGTGCAGGATGCACCAAGTGTCCTTTGTTGCTGCCCATTCACCTTATTCTCTCATCTTTGAGCATTAAATATCATGTGAGTCAAATATGTTTAGCAGAGTAGAAAGAGGTTAGCATAAGGTATGAATATAGGGCTAGCTTTTGGCAGTCTGTGAAGAGGAGATGGGCTATATTTTTTTATACGAGTAGAGAAACAGATCTAAAAGCAGACACACCATGAGTCAAGCGTCTGAGAGTAAAGTCACTAATTTTGTTTGCTTCAGTTCTTTCTGAAATGCAGCCGTCATCTTTTAACTGTTAGGAAAATTGGACACAACCAAATTCTACCAGAGTTTTATTCATAGCATCAAGAATCTTAAACAAGTGTTTATGATCCAAAAGTGATTATGATCTCAGGCTACAATTTACCTGGATATTATCAATGCTGCCCAGAGAAGCTATTTCACTTTCATCCACAAATACTTCAAAGCATTTAATTTCAAAGTCTTCCAGAATTAAGGCAACATATTAGTGCTGTGGTTAATGCTGTGTAGAGCTGAACTCAGATGTCGCCTCTGATCCATTTTTATTTATTGATTTAGAAAATTATTTGACTAGAGTAGATTTGTTATTCTTTTGCTTTCAGTCCTTCTTTTTTTTTTTCAATAAATTGTTAGTTATTTGTCCTCAGTTTCTGAATACTTTCAGTAATATAGAGAACCTGAAGAGACTCATGGCTTTCTGGATCTATTTCCCTGCAACCTACAGCCAAAGATTAGAAATTTCCTTAAATCTAGCATAGATCTCCACTGATGTTGAAAGGAGTAGCCGTCTTTCCCTTCTCCTTATTTCCTCAGTCACTCATTTCCAAGAGCTGCCTTACTCTGGCCCTTTCCTTTGGGCAGCTGCGGTGACAGCTGGGAACCATTCTGCCCCCCCCCCCCCCCCCCCCCCAAAAAAAAAAATCAGAAAGAACTGTTCCCTGTTTCAGAGACAGAGGCTCAAATGATGATATAATTCTGATAACACATTATGATTCCTTTTGTAATTTTTAAATAAATATAAGTGCAGTATGTTTCAGTGAGTTAAGAGTTTTTAGTATATTTCCTTTATTATTAATTCTGTGAGCAAAAGTGTATGTTTGTCATTTCTTAGACAACTATTTTAACTGTTTTGTGTATGAATAATGATACATTGTCCTCTTAGTCTCAAGGAACTTTTACAAACCCAGTGTAATCTCTTCCATGCATCCATTGTTCATCCATTAATTCTGATTACTCAGGGATTTTTCTATCTTTTCTTTTAACACTGAAGGCTGTGTRTATCTAATTGCATTTATACATTCTCTTCATTCATTCTTGTTATTTATTATGTAATTCCTGGATGTTCTTCTTGGAGGAGAAGCGAGGTATCTCCAGGTGACAATAGATAACATTACTCTTTGAATATCTGTCACATGATGGGTTGCATCATCCCATCCTAGATTTCTCTCCCACTGATTACAGAAGGAGCCTTGAGCAATAATTTAGATTAGACACCTTCCTTTCAGACGCCTAGCACGATATTCATCTGAACAAAGTATCTAAAGAAGTTCAATAGGAAGAATCACACTTAGAGCATGAATCACAAACATTAAAGTAGGTTTTGCTTGCTAATCTCCTCTGTCTCTTCAGCACTGAACAGAAAGAATATTTGAGCAGCCTTTAGATTTCCTCTAAAATTAATGTACTTGTGGTTTTCTTTATTGTGGTTTTATGTTCTTGTGCAAGCGTGCATAAGATGAGACATGATTATTAAACCAAGTCTACAGTGTAATATGCCAGTACTTTCCAAATATTTGTCGAAACAAAAAAGGTATTTTGATTTAATGTTCTAATTAARCATTTGCTTAGAAAATGATTCATTGCTTTAAATATGTTGTTTTATTTAATCATGCTGCTTAGGATTTGAATGAAAAAATTGCTTTCTAAGTGATACACATTAATTAACTAGATGGATTTACCCACATCGAAAACTCGGTCCAAGTGAGCCATTTACTGACATTAAATTTGCGAGAACTGACTTAGTCATACCYTCCCCCTCAAAAAAAAAATCAAGGGATGCCATTTGATCCCAAGATACAATAAAACCTCAGGTACTAGAAATGTGTAGGAAATGGTCATTTCTTTATACAGTACCTTAAGAAAGGACAGAGCAATGAGAAAACTRTTGGGTTAGACTAAGCATTTGTGCAGGCTTTATAGTAATATTTAAAATATTTTGCCTACAGAAGAATGTTGATCTAATAATGTCCTCATTAACTTCTTAAGTTAAGGCCTTAAGTCTTTCAATTTTAATAAATAATGTTTTTTATTGACCACTTCTAGAAACTAAATATGGAATCAGAAATCTCAAGCAGTGTCTTCATAGTGGTAGATATCCGTTGATAAATAAACAACACCTCTCCATTAGTGCTAAGAAGAAAAAGTGTCTGAAGTGCTAATTCAACAAGACATCTGAAAAGAAAGGAGGAAACACAGAAGTAAAAGAAAGGTGATTAGAAAAGCAGGTGAAATGAGATATCCTAGAAAAATCCAGAATTTAGGAAAGTACTTGCATGTGGCAATTGCCCATGTCCTAGGTCTTATACTCTCCTTTTGCTGAAGTATAAACCTGGATGAACCTGTAATTGTTGGCAATGTTAAGACAAATCAAATTCTATATGGAGGTTTTTTTTTTTTTTTTTTTTTTTTTTTTTTTTGATTTTTCAAAGTAGAAATAAAGCATAATGCATATATTAAATAGTTCTGAACTGTAAGACATTCTCATATATATGTGCATGTATGTATGTGTGTTTACAGGTATCTATCTATATATCTCCACAGATATATTTCTTGACCATTGTTGCTGCACTACTGCCCCTCATTTCAAGAACTGAGAATATTAAATCAGAGCATGCTAATGTTTGTTTATGAGATTCTATGGTCTTATTTTATAAGCCCACTATATTTCAGATTCATTTGCTTGGAAGCCTTGAATATATGTCTAATGGGTAAATGGCATTTGACCTACTTGATCAGTCACTACTAATTAACCAGCTACAATAGTTATTTATGTAATTGAAAGAAAAAGTTAGGATCAAAGCCTTAGAGCACTCTTCTCCTCCTCCAAAATGGTAATGGAATGCTGCTAAAGAGCAAGTCAATTTCAAATTAGCAGAAACTGTTCGTAAATATAAAACTACACTGGAGCCTTATTTTTTATTTCTATAATCTCTCACATATTTACCTAATTTTGTGTAGCTGAATCACCATCCTCTTAAATTAATGTAGTAACTACATGGAAGCATTTCTTTTAGTAGGACAATTTATTGCATAAAAGCATCAATTTGTTTTTAGCTATCAAATTTCACATTTTTGGGGGCAGAGGGCCATGCCTGCAGACTGAGGTGGCATTGTCTCCTCTATTACATATACATACAATGGATACAGCGGAAGCTGTATCTGTCCCTGAATGAAGACTGCGCRTGTCGTGCAAAAATGGAGAAAGATTCTCTTGGATACACTCCTCCTTACTTCAACCTCTGCCTTTTCTTGTTTAATTATAATTACTTCATGGAACTTCAACTTAGTGTGTTCCCAGAGCTTAATGCAGTAGGAAACATGTCTCTTCAACTACTATAATCAAATATTACCTACAAACAACAATCATGATATCTCCTTGCTTTCTCTCATTTTTGACATGCTTCCTTCATAAAGCTGATAATCTGTGAACAAATCTCTGTTTACCTAGTTTTACCAATGCGATTAGGATAGATAAGTGAGCTCAGACCATATAATCACTGTAATGATGCCATGTTGGATGACATCAAGCCTCCACCTCAGTTTCAGAGGTTCACATCRTCTCCTCCATTTTTTGGATCACCCATTCTCTATCTGAATCTAACAGAGGGATATGAGCATCCTTCCTTATTTGACAAAGTAAGTCCTGAAATATAATGCTAATCACTTAGAGAGAGAGAGTGATCTAGATTCATGTTTAACATACATTGGTGATATCCTCCTGAGTGGGGTAGGTAGTTCACAAAACCTAGCATGCTGAGATAGCTTATATACTTTTTCTCTTCTATCAATTTAAGAAAAATAAAAACAGATGTAGTTAATTTGAGACTGAGGACAGAAGTGTTGGTTTCAAACTTAACTAGAGTACCATCTCATTCCCCTCCAGTTTAAATCTTCTGAGAATATGGAATGGGACACAAATTTTCACTAGTCCCTATGAGGTCCTTTGTTCTGTCTTATGCATATTCTTGATCTAAGATAGAGCTTATATAACTCTCTTTTTCCTCTATCTTCTGTTTTCTATTTTATATGTCTGTTATGTGATTCAAACAATGTTTTTCAGTTAACAGATTTTTTAGAAATGCTGTATTACTCTGATAAAATGCCCCACTCCAAGAAATAAAAATAAAAAAACTATTATGGAGAAATAGAGTTTCTTTTATACCTGCAGGGGGCATTGCAGTACAAGAAAGGGAACAATGAAAGCTGGCAAGACTTTTCAACCAATTTGTCTGAAGAAAAATTGTATTTGCCTATCAGGTTTGGACTCTTTTTTTTCCCCACCCAAAAAGGCACTAGATTTATATCGAAGACATTAATGAACTTTTTCTCTATTATTTTTGAAGGCCCATTAGGAAGAGGATTTAAATTCAGTACTTTTGCATTTACTGATATAGATGAGGGTGATTGGGATGATGCTGTTAAAATGTGATGTAAAAAACAAATTAAACAATTTCTGTAGTATTTCATAGAAAAAGAGTTTGTAAGTGACTTACTAATAACATTTCAAACATCTCTATTTTGATTATTCTAATTATTCTGTAGATATTGAGTCTCTGTTACTATATCTTTTGTAGCTATAACTATATATATAGTTATCTAGAGAGAGAGAGAGGAAATGAGAAATGGCATCTCAGCAGGCAAGCAGTTCTAGATAAAAATGTTAGGTAAGGCATTATTCTTATGCACATACATGAGAGTGCTGTTGGAAAACTTGTCACTGTTTCTAGAGTTCAATAAATACAGCTTTCATTACATATTGTTTATAGTAGGATTTAGAGATGTTATAACCTATAATGTGTGAAACCCAGTTGATGTAACTTTTCAATGATAAGGGATGGATTATTACAGATGTAAACATTGGGATTATAGAATGAAGCTCCTAAAATAGCTAAAATGTGTACATATGATTACGTATACAAGCTGAATACGGTGATCAAGTGGCCTGTTGGAGAGATCATAGTTTCATTAACACTATGTGAACCATTCTGTTCACAGTATAGGAAATCTTCTTACATATAGGAAATCTTACTCCTTAGAAGCTGACAAGAAATTTGCAACCGTCAACACAAAGGGAAAGCTAGACTAGAGAGCTGTCACTGGGAGGAAAAAGATCATTAGATGGACTCACTAACTACCCAAAATGAGGAGGCTATACATACTCCATCGGTGTAGTAATGTAGCTATAGTGCTAACTACATGATTGACTGTAGTTCTATGCAGTGTCAGCTTACTTTACTCCCTTTCACTCCTAAAATGCCAACTGCTGTCTCTCCTCCCTTCTCAAATTAGCAGTCAAATAATAATGACATAAAAATGCTAGTTGTAATGTAATTTATTGTAGTAGGATGTTATTCTTTCAAAATGGAGTCAATCTTCCCTGCAAATTTGTTTGTATCCAATTATACTCAGGAAAAATGAAAGACCTATTTYGATGGGAGAGTAATCACAGACTAGAGTCTTAACTGAAGAGAGATCATTTTTACTTCCAGGATTTAATTTTATCTGTAAATTCATTATAAACTATATTGATTTGCTGGCTGCCTCTTTGCAATCTTAAAGCAAAGGTTTGACACCATATCTCTGCTGTTCAGCATTTTGTGATTATACCTTGATATATTGCAATAACCTTTATGTTCTTCTTGCATCCAATCTACATCTCTAGCTTTGTCAAAATTGAAAGAGTTTGCTTATGATATTTTTCCTTCATTAGTGTTTCATGCTTTTGGTAGTATTTTTTTATAGCACTGTAAATAAGAAAACATTGATTTGCTTTTACTCAATTTCTTCTTTCTTTGACACTATTGTAAGGAAAAAAAAAACAGTATTAGAGATGTGTTACTGTTAGGCATGGCCTAGCTTCAGATAACTCACATAAAGGAAAATATGTTATCTGCTCAAATACAGTGATGTTATCTATTTCAGATGTGCAGTTAAGTTACACAAATTTCTTAATGGGCTTAACTTCCACATTTTTAAAGCTAGTTGTGGAGTTCTTTTACATATTTCCTCACCAGTTTCTTCAGACAAGGCTGTACCTTGTACCATTACACAATGTGTAAGTGCCTCTCCACTTAGTCATCAGTATTCCATTAACAGCCTTCTAGACTGAAAGCAGATGTGTGTATATGTATATATATAAAATATGTATATGTATGTATGTATGTTTATGCTTAACAGAGCAACTGGTAAGTCTCTCAGCTGCAAACATTATGATGATAAAAGTAGGTTTCTATGACTATTTTTGAGCTATGTACCATTTCCAAAATGTGAAAATAGAGGAAGGAGGGAGATTTTGATAGCATTCACTGAATGAAAGCTAGCCAAATAGTGAGCAATATGAAACAGCTTAATTTCTAATTAGTTAAAGATTTGCTTCCTTCATCTGGACCTCACTTGTTATTGATGCAATAATGCTTATGCTTGGAGGGCACAGATACCGCTAAGTTTCTTCAGATGACAGAGGGAAGAGTCATCACCTCTTGACACATATTTGTTATAGTTTCCCTTTTGGTCTAGGAGATGTTAAAGGTCAGGCTTCTGGCATTCAGGTTGAATCCCAAGAATTCATACTTGAAGTTTTGGCTTAAAATACATTTTCCATGTTTATTGCAATGTGAAGCCCTTTAGAAGTGGTGTGTGAATAGGATAATTATTTCTTTGTTCATGGGAACATTAAGAGACCCCAAACTTATACCTTTATGGACAAGAGTGATGGAATAGAATATTACAAATACAAGTCTATTTATTGTCATGGAGTATTTCCATTTTGTATCACTTTGGAGGCCTTCAGCTCACTTCTTTGCCTTCCATTAGAGAAAGGCATGCCAAGGCAAATCTAGTACAATAAAGTGAAAATAGAAAATACACATCTTGTTGAAAATAAGGTGTTTACTTATAGTTGTAAGTTACAGACAAGATTCTTCAAAACTCAAATCCTTTAGGCTAGAATGACATCTATTTTAAAGATATGCTGCAAATCAGAAAGGTGTAAATAATTTAGTAATTTCTTTATTACAGAATGCTTAAGGAATCTGAAAGCTAATATTATAAAATCATAATGTCCTTGGTTAGCTATAAAACACTTAGTCATCTGATGCAGAGCCAAATGTGTGCATTTTTCACACTAGTCCTGGGTGGTAATTGCATTTGGCTAGTGTATTTTTAGCACAAAGACAATTGTACATGTAATTCTCCAATAAGTAGTAGTTTGTCACTCCTTGATATAGTACAATCTGTACCTAGAATAGTAATATCAGAAGACAAAATTGGTTAAATTTTTGAACTCTTAAACTTAAACTTTTAAACTCTTAAACTTAATTTTTTGATTTCTTAAGTTAGCTGGTCAATAACCAAAAAACTGTTAGTACTGTCAGTACTTTGCAGTAGGGGTCTTTAGTGGCAAGCCACAGAAAAATTTCTTGAATCCAGAGTCTGTCCTTTATTCTGTCTCATATGAGGTTGAGATGTGACTCTCACTGTCATCGATGTTTGCTTTTCCTTATCATTGCTATTGCCAAGGATCCAACAATTAGCCACAGTGGAGAACACTGATTTTCTATACAGTTTGTTATCCAAAGCACTTTGAAATAACCACTCTAGGTCAATTGTAATCCCATAATCCTATTGGATCCTTAGATCTACCAGTCGTTGACATATTAAAGATAACCTTCTTGGGATAGGGATTTAACAACTTTTCTTTTTTTTCTTCATTTTGGGGAGAAKTCAAGGCAGATTTCCTTCTCATCAGGAACTTGTTTGCCTTCAGCTAGTCAGCACACAAAGAACTGATCCTTTTACTTCCTTCTTAAACTATACTGCATTAGATAGTGGCAGAAGCCATAAGATTAGTATCTAGCACCATTTTGTATTACAAAGTAGCCTAGTGTCTTGGCTAGAGGGTAAGAAAATAAATTAAAAATAGAGAAAACTTAGAACAGTGAGAGTACTTCTGCTGAAAGATTTCACATTACTCTTGTAAGCTGGCAATAGAAGAGGTCTTCAGCATGTTTCACTAGTGTGTGATGAATCCAGAGGATCTGGCAAGAGGAAAGGTGAGAATTACCTAAGGCTTGAAAGGCATGTCATTTTATGAGAAATAAAGTTCTTTCTTTGTCATAGTCTTCAAGCCAGGTGTGGAATCAAGGAAGTGAATCATGCAAGAGACTCGCACACATAGTTGCTACAAGTCTCTTGGAGAAGGGCACTGTGTTGTAGTTAGGTGCCAATGACAGAAGAAAGTATAGATGTTGATGGCAATCCAACCCCTGATATCTTAGACCACAACAGAAAATAATGCCAAATTCCAGAGCTTTGATTACTCATGTCTCTAGGCAGCCAAGCCCTGCACTCTGACAATTTCCCTTCTGTCAAAGAAGAATAAGTAGATTATTCCAACCTTTTCCATAAAAGCCTCTTCATT
This sequence comes from Rhea americana, assembly GCF_003343005.1. NCBI lineage: Eukaryota > Metazoa > Chordata > Aves > Rheiformes > Rheidae > Rhea > Rhea americana. The sequence goes on along the minus strand of NW_028186867.1, from coordinate 3,129,306 downwards.
CCTTTCTCTGCTCTCCTTTTCAGTTCACTTTTAACTCATTCCTTGGTCTACGTAAGTCTTCTCCACTGCAAGATTCTTTCCTCCAAGAAGGAGTATTCCCTGCTGAAATGGCCTTCTTCCATGGTACAGAGCTGCTGAAATGCTTCAGAAGCATACTAGTCAGGTGCGGGACCGATCACTTGACTCCATAATTCCCTTGAGGCTTGAAACTCTTGAGGCCAAAAGGCTGAATGAGAATCAGGTGTAAACAAAACACTTATGGGAAATCTTAAAGGCTGTTTGGAAAACACTATCACTTTTCAGGATAGTAATGAGCCCTGCTTTCAGCCCCATGCAAAGGAAAATTTGACTTGTGGCCAGAAAGTTACATATATTGCAAGGAGATTTCAGACTTTATTATGAGAAATATACAGTCCTTCCTCTTAAAAGTAACAGTAGTTACCTCATAGAAAAAAAAAAAATGATGTTTTACTCTTTCCTGGAATATATAGTTCCTTATTGGTTTAATTAAGTCATGGTCACATTTCCAAAACACATTCTTAAAATTGACTAAATGGCATAGAGTATAATATTTGTATATACATATGTATAATATGTATAATATTTGTCTTGTATTCAAAGGTTTTTTTGTACATTGAGACAGCTACTATCAACTGGTGAAACTTAATTTTTCACAAGGAAAGAGCTGGCTTATGGCCGGCGTGTTGTGACTATAAGTATGTTTGCCTGTCTATGACTTGACATTACATAGTAAAACTGCAACTATTTCCTCAGATGGTGAGGGACAGCCACAGAAGAATGCAGTTAGTTTGTGGTTATGGATTAAACAAAGGATATTCAGAAAAACAGGATGCTCAGCAGTCATACATTTACATGAATGGTGTCATATTTCAAATCTAATTTTCAGTAAGACAGAAGTCCTCAGAGAAGAGTTAAAGCTTACTGATGACTGGAGGCAGACATTTTGGCAGTCCCAACTCAGACTGGATTTCTTGAGCATGAAAACATAAAAATAGGAATTAATTGTATTACTTGAAGTGGAAATGAGGGAAAAAAATCCTTATTTTTGAACCTTACAGCTATTCATATTATAAAAATATCTCATCCAAAGTAATGAATCCAGAGAAGTAGTTTTATTGCAATTTCATTATCCAGCTTTCTGATAGACTTCTCAGTCAATGACCTACTTAATATTCTTCATTAATGTGAAACATAGATCACATATGTATGATGATAGGTGAAAAAGGAACTTATAGTTAGGATATGGCTGATGAACTTTACAGGGCATATAAATTAACTGTAGCAATAATATTTTACCTATCTTTAGCATGTACTGAGGATATTTTTACAGAATGAAAGATGCTGTGATATTCCAGAGATCATATGTTATTATGGACATTCAGGCCTTTACAGCCTTTGCTATTGAGGSAAATGAAACTGTAAAGAATCTAAACTATGTTAAAGACTGAAAACCTCTGTATCCAAGAGACACTGCCTCTTGAATTATCTTTCATGTGAAGAGATTTTTGACTGTCTTAAACTCAATGGGATATCACTAACATAATTTCTGGTCAATGTGGAGTAAATAAGGTTGGTAAGTAAAAGCTGTACCTGGCCAATGGATCACCTGTGTTTTAACATGACTAGTGTTAAGAATGCCTGAAGCATTTCTCTGAAAGCACTGCCTTAGATTTTCAAGACAATATCATGTGCAGTAGCTTCATTACACAGGGTCCTTGAGAAGAAATAAAGAGGTCATTAGTGGCCGTCATCTAAGGAGCTCCACTGAGATTGGGTGGGCTGTTCTTCTGTCTCACTCATTTTTAGGTATTGGGAACACTCAAATAGTTAATTCTCACTGGAGGCTCACCAGGATCAAGAGACATTCTCCTCCAGTTTATCTTGCCAACAGGTCCTATTGTCAGGATGCAGCCAAGGGTAAGGAGCTGGGAGCTCAGGTGGGCTGTGCCCTTCCCGACTAAGCTCCATCCCACAGCAACCTTGTGAAGTTAGAAGGGCCAGGCTACAGGCAGCCCAAAGCCCATCAACCTTGTTGTAAGGCCATAGTAATGGGGCTGGGCCAAGGTCTAGCTGAGGAGTCAGCTCATAGGTCAGGATCAAGTTTGGAGACAGGAACCAGGGTGAGGCCAACGTGATAAGGCAGGTCCTAGGTGAAGCCAGAAGATCATCTGTAATTTAGGGTCCAGGTCAGAGTGAATGGGATACACAACCTGGTGTGGAAATGGCTGCAAGGTAGCTCAGATGAGCACCACCAAGCAGGAGTGCCTCAGTTTAAGTGCAGCTCAAAAAGGAAAGCGAGGGGAGCCTCCACTGAGGTTTCTTCCAGCTTTTCTGAAAGAGCTCTGTGGCCAGCTAAGGCACCTCAAACAGCTCTGTTTTGTCAGAGGGGCAGTCTTGAGCACAGAGGACAGTGCTCCAGACCTTGACACCTGGCTTCCAAATAGCCATGATCTCTGCTCTTGTTTCCTTCACAAACACCCATGCATTCACAAGCACCCCTTGACTGGGCTTCTCCAGCACCTAGGTGTTCACTCTTTCCCTACATATAATTTCAGTTTGGTGCTGTGAAAGTTTCCACAGGAGAAATGAAAGGTCCATGATTCACAAAGAATCAGAAGGAGGAAGAAGGAACAGACTGATACTTCTTCATGAAAGCTTTTCCCATTTGTTACTATTGATAATTTTGAAAGATCCACATCTAAATGACCCTAAAAATTATTCAAGTCAACTGAAAAATGAGGAACTGAAACAAAACACTGGTTTGAGGACTTTTGTTTGTAGCATCAAGGTTTCCTGAAGTAATTGGCAATGATTTATTGTGAATTATCTTGGAAAAGATTTTTTTTGCTGATTCTAGAGCTTTGATACCTGGGAAAAGGTAAGAGATTACCTAATTGTCTAATTTGAATGTATTATTTTAGTAACAGACTACGAATTATTAGGCAAAGATTTAGTGGGCTGGAAGAAAAAGCTGGTAAACATTTTCAAACTAATTACAGTTCTTTTTTACTTGTGAAAGCTGAAATATTGAAAATGCATTTTATGTTGCACTTTCTGAAAACAAAGAATTGTTGGGTTGGTTTCTTGATGGAGAGTTAATTCTTTTTCAAGCTTTAAGATTTATTGACAATGTGCCAAAAAACAGGAATGTGGGTCTTAAAGAAAATCTATCATTGATTCTGATATATATGATTGCTGAGGAGGTTGTTACCAAAACTAGAAATGCAACCATAAAGAGCACTAAAGCTCAACTAAGAGGTCTTGGATTCTCTGTAAGGAGCCGAAGTTTATAAGGAACCGAAGTGAACAGATAGCCTGATGGCATGAAGCCATCTAAGTGACAGAGCTTATTGCATGTAATTTATTGGTTAGCTTTGGCATTGTGGTTTGCCGTAATCCAGCCTGACAGCCACAGAACAGCGAATCCAAGTTTAATAATTGTAACTATATTGACATTATGAGAAGCTAAATCTATATCACAGGATCCAGGAGTATTGCCAAGTTCCCAGCTCCAACTGTCTCTCTCCCTAGGTGCGGTCCAGCTATGTTCAAACAGCATCTGAGCAAGGTCTACATAAGCACTAGGGTCTCGCTACCGCATGCTCTGGTTTTCTTAAAATGGAAAACGAGGCTTCCATGCCACATGCCGTTACTTACAWATGAGCTGAGAACCAGGTCTTGTGATCCAGGAAATTCTGTGGCATACCCTGGCAAGAAAGTGTTGTTGCAAACAGAAGCCAGTTTTCTACATCTGTCTCTGGGGAAGGTACAGTTTTTGATGGATTCATTAATAAGGAATGAAGATGAAGACTTGGATGTTCAGTATTTAATTAATCAAAAATTGAGATGAATTTTCAAATTAGTTGGTACTTTTAATTCTGTCATCATTCCTTCCTGCCCTCTTCTTTCATCTGCCAAGCCTGGTTTAATCCTTCAATCTTATTCTCCCTTCTTATTTCTTTAATGTATCAAACAAGATACTTAATCCTAGTGTTTAGTAACTATAATAGGACCAGTTCCCTTCTACTTTGTAAACTTGATTGGACTATATTCCTGAAACCAGAAGTGCATGAAATTTTTTTAATGTGGTATGGCAGATATTCATAGACTGTGTGAGAAAAAAAAGTATGTATTTTAACTGATCCAAAACAAAAATGTTCTGGCTTAATTTTAGGGAAAGGCATATTGTTTGAGCTTGGGAATGTCTGCCTATAAAATATATGCAGGAAGCATTAATTTTTCACTTTAAATCTCTGTATTTTTTTCCTCAAGTTCTTTCATACAAAGAATTTTAGCAGACATTAATAAGAAKGCTTACTAAAATAAAATACTAATAATTCTGATCTAAAGTAAAARTTCTACATTTTCTATGTCTTGTTTTTTAATTTTCATCCTTTCAGATGGCTTCTTATGTCTTCAAAAAGTATGAGAAAATGTCATGTTCTACTTTTTCAAAATATGATAGTGAAAAGAGTTACTGTAATAGTCATGCAGTTCAATTTCTTTTCCAAAATATAAAGTAAATTTCTTATCTTCTCTATTTCCCTATTTGAGAAAGAGCCTTGAGGGAAACTAAGCAAAAATGTTGTTCTATTGTGTTTTGTTTTATTTTGCTGAATAAAATATTATGTTCCTTGTGTTTTTCTGAACACCTCCCACCCCACCACCAAACCAGAACCAAACAGAGTAATTAAGTAATGTTGGGGGAGAGGTATGTGTAAGCAGACCCCTTCTTTATGAGCTCTATTTGAATACACAAATAGCCTCTACTCTCTGTCAACAAAAATTTAATTGTCTTTTATTAAGAGAATCATTTGCTTCCTTGACATCATTTCATAATTCCCAAAGAATTTTTGCCTTTGTAAGTTCTCATATTTCTATTTTTTCTTTCATTTTCTATGATATCCAACTTAGTTGTATCCTGCTACGTCTCACAGCACATTCATCAGACATACGGGTATTTAATGCCTTAGAAAGATTTATTTGCTTGCTTTCTTGCTCATATGTCTATAGTTTAGATAGTGGTTCCTGCCAAGTACCATGTGTTATCTTTTTGTCCTGAAATTAAGGATAGTGCTAGATAAAGATAATATAAATCCTCTTTGTAATACTTGAGGGAACTTCAGCTATCTAACCCTAATTCTTCTCTGACATTTTCAAATTAGTCTTTAACTCTTGTTAATATTTTCAGATATATCAGATATATTTGCTATCCTAGCATATGTTGAAGCAGATGATGAATTAAATGATTTTTAAAAACCTGAGGATCTGCTTTATAAGAGGTTTTTGTTGTTGTATGTTTGGTTTTTCTTGCAAAGATGTGACATATTTGGTTATGCTACGTGAAGTTTCAAGGCTCATGTCATGAAGCTTATATTACTTGTATCTGTTCTGAAAAAGGTTTTATGTAAGTTATGGAAATTTTTATTCATTTTATAGAAGTATAGTTCTGTGATATACATATATTAAATCTCTTACTTTTCAAGAGGTGATATTCCTAGGCAACACTGATACGTTGAGTCTTTGCTGACATCATAACATTGCTGAAGAGCTAATCCAATTGTAATGTGTGGTTAGGTGAGTCCTGGGTAGAGCAGAGTGGGTGAACTCCGGAGTGGACTTCATTGTGCAGAAAACCCCATATTCTCATGCCCTGGTGACCTCAAGCCACTCATGCACCACGGCTCTTCTTGGGAACTCGCTCACAAACCTAGCAGCCGTACTCCTCAGCTTGATAACTCTGATTTCTCATGACCTACTGACCTTTGGGCCTTCATGCACTGTGAATATCCATGGGAATTTGGATGCTATTACCCTCACACAATATTTGGCCTGGAAGATTTCTCTGAGTACTGTTGAGCAATACAGTGTATTCAATACTGAGTGTTGACTTACAGTTCAAAACAGAATTATATGATATCAAGATCAGGATTAATTTTATCATATCTAACATGTTCATTATATAAGGTARAGCATACTTACTTAAGACAAATCATGTTCCTAAATGRTAGCTATTTTCTTAAGTATTTCCATGAAAATGAATAAATTAGGGCAATGATACAAAATTAGTAACAAAGTTATTAGAAAATAAAATAAAATTAGAAAAATAAATCTAAAAAAAAAAAAAAAGATTCAGGTACTAGAATACTGTCTAGAAAACATTGACAAGACCAGCCAGATAGCTTACAGGTTGAGAGAAATGAGACTCAGCAGCCTACTAGCAGGAATAAAGCATTAAAGAAGAAAATAATTTGCTTGCTTTTCAATTTTWTACTCATCTTACTAATAGCGAATATTATGACAGAGGGAATTACCCATGCTACACTTTCAATAAACTTTGTATAGAGATATTAATGTCTTGAGAATTTTTAAATCTAACAGATTTAAAGAATAACAATACCCTTTTTACACAACTCTATAGAGGTATACCATTTCCACTGTCTATATTGAATTCATTTTAAGATCTGTATTTTTCACCAAGTATTTATACTGCCTGCAAATTATTATGGGTTCACTTATTCATCTCCATTTCATTGCTTATTTTCTCTCCYGCAGCATTAATTATAGATCATGATATCCATGCAATGAAACTGTAGCAAGTCAAAAAGGACTTGTTTTAGGTCATYGACCCTGATATGTAGACTTGAGGCTTATTATTTCTCCACTCCCACTTGTAGAGGCTTTGAATATTAACAATTACTATATTTATTTAATCTAGTTATTCTGGTATGTATAACTTTAATTTGCCCATTATGACCCATGTACTGTCTCCCCTGTCTAACATTATTGCTGGCAGGTATATTTTCACACATCAGTTTGCTYTGGCAACTGTAGTTTGATGCATTTTTGAAAGATAATTCTGCATGTTTGATTAAATAAGAGAACTAGACAAAAAATAGTTATCCAAGAAACATTAAAAGACCATTTTCATGTATCTGCACTGCTTATTCGCATCAGCCACCCTAATATATGGCTAATATGTGGTTATATGGCTGAGCTGTTCCATTTTGTCTACCTGTTTTGTTACCATCTGCTAGAACTCAGATATTTCAACCTTTTGTAATTCAAATGCTTTTTTCTGGTCTTTCATTTAAATACGTAAAAGATCAGATGATATTTCTCTAAGTTGTTGTTGCAGGAAAAACTTGTAAGATGACAACAAAAATATTCAGTAAAAAATAGCTGAGCTCCTTTGGTCTTACAATTATACTGTCTGTTCTAGTCTATTGTGAAGTGTTTAACATTATAAAAYACAAGTTTCTTAAGTAACTGTTTCAATGATGTGTTAACAATCTATAGCTGCCAAGTGGGAGAACTATGTAAGTAATCAGACTTTGTGTCTCGGGCCTAATAAAGCTTCAAAGGCTGACCACATTACTGAAGTGATGAGGTGTTTAGACTTTAAATCTGTACTCGTAGCCTTCACGATCAGCCAGTTTCTGTATTAGGTTTCGAATGGACCTTAATGTAAAAAACAACTATGAGGAAGCCAAGTCTAAAAAAATGGGTAAGAGAGAAGTAAGTAAGGGTGAGGTGAAAATATAAGTAGTTTAATCATATGTATATGGACTACAGATTAATTTAGATATGAATTACAGAGCTTGATGGCCAATACTGAAGAAATGAGGCAAGAAGATATAAAGGGACATTTGGAAGTATAAAGTTCTAAGGATGTAGCATGTCAATTACTGCATTTAATCGTTGCTACACTGGCAGCTCTTAAGATAAAACATGCTCATCAGAAGCTTTGCCAGATAACCTCTGCCTCTTTATATAGATTTTTGGACAACATGTATAAATTACACTTGAAGTACAGCTCTTACAATGAAACCCAAGCATACAACTCTAAAGCTGCTACTTGCCAAGCTTGTAGGTCTTTTCACTTTTGATTTGGAAATTATGAAGTTATAGTGACTTCCATTTCAAATTKTTTAAGTTAAACTCTCCTTTTGACTCCTTCTCATGTAAGATTTTGTGAAAAGGGAGTGTTATAAGATTTAAAATAAATACAGAGACTGTTACTAAGTTAGACAATTCAGAAATATAATGTTTCCACTTTTCAAAATTTGTTCTCAGTTGTTCCTGTCATTCCACAAATACTTGTGTTTGAGAGTAATTTACTGAGTATTCGCTACTGTGCCAAAAGGGTGGGGATTGCATACCTGAGATAGTTTTAAACTATAGCTCCCTTGCTATTGACTGTAACAATAGAAGCAAAGAACTCAGGACTTACTAAAAAAAAAAAGCTTACAAGTCATCAGTTTTAGTTCAATATCACTTAGTATTTCAGCTGTTTTAATTGCTGGCACATAAAAAATTGAAAAGCAGAGAAAAATAGCCAGTACTGGACAGCAGCTAATCTGTCTAACCAGGCAAATCTTTAGAACTAGAGATAGTATCTCCATTCTATACTACCACTGTATCTGCAGATATGTCCAAAAAGTACTGAAAAGTTCTTGAAACAATGTAATTTAGATAACTTTCATTGACTGTAAATACAATTTATAGAATTGTCATAGAGAATTTAAGATCAGTTTAAATAAAGAATGAAGGGAAATGTCCAGGTAGAGACGCACTAGAAGGAACAAAAAGCAAGAGAAGGGCTATAAGCAGGGCATATCCCAGTGGCACCTGGACTAGCAGGTTATCAAGATCYGAGTACGTGTATGAGCCACTTCTCAGAATGCCCAGCTCTGAGAACAAAAGACAGCTAGCTTAAGTGAAGGGACCTTCTAAAACAATGAATAGCCTATGCTAAGAATAAAACAAAAACTCAAGCATTAAAAGATGATGAAAGGAAAATAGAGAACTTTGTGGGAGCCATAAGACATCGAGAGGGATAGAGAAAGGAGCATGAGTAAATCCTAATGACTCTCCAAGGTGGGGCAGGATGCAGATACAAAAAGATCACAGCCATAGTCAGCTCTTTAAGGATTCCAAAAGGCAGGCCCAAAATCAGCACAGTGTTGCAAACCTAAGCAAAACCCAGAAAGGAAGAGGACATCTGGTGTCCCTTGTCTGCCCCGTAGTCACAAGAAATCCTAGACAGACTACCTGGACCCAAACATCTTGGTGCCAGCAGAACGGGCAGACTTCTAAAGAACAACTTATTGGTGCTTGACAGAATGAGGGTATGGCAACATGACTGAATACATGCAATCAGTTTTGTTTCAGTGCTGTTCAAAATAAAATCATCTTCGCTTTCCATCAAATCTCACTGAAGTTTTTCACGTTGTTTTTACAATGTTGTGGCTAGTTCTGCCTTCTTAGGCTTGCTATATGCCATCTCTTGTTGTCTGAGGTCCATTTTGAGAAGGAAAGGACATTCCCTCAGAAAAAGTAAGCTTGCACACTGCTCTACTGCCAGTTTCTGAAGGGAAATAGCTGCTTATAGGGCCCCATTTAGCATGAATAGTAGAGTCAGTAAATAACATCTAGGTAACAGTGTATTTCATAGTATTTGCTAGATCATAGAAGAGCAGGTAGCTAAATTTTGCGAGTGGAGAAAGACGAAGAGACACAAAGAACAGTGTCTACTCATTTTTTCCCAYTTACCCCATGTCATCCAGGAAAGGTGAATGGAATGCTCCAGTGAAACTTTTTTTTGCAAAATCCCTAGTTTCCCTTTGTGAAAATGTGTGCTGATTAATTGAAATAAATAATCCTTCATAGGCTCTGTCTCTTGTTTCTATCTTTGTTTTCTACTGTCTACCTCCAGATTTCCTATTATTTCCTTTTCTTGGCGTCACACAACCTTTCATATTCCCCGTCCATCTAACAAATCTATTCCTCTATAAATATGAACGTAAAGTTGCCAGGCAAATGAAATAGAAGTGCAAAACTTTATTGCAAATAAAATGTGTCAAAACAAAACTTTGAGCAGAGCTCGCTTGTTTACAGAGTGGGAAATGGCTACTGATGTTGCACTTGTGGAAATCAGCTAGCATCAGCATTACATGAGCTCCTACTCCTTCTAGAGTGTAGACTGTGCAGATTCAGACTACTTCCAAAATGATGGCAAATGACATCTCATTACATTGGGCAGTTACTCAAATTACCCCTTCCAAGAGTGTCTCCCTTTGCTTTACAGTCTCTCCATTTTAACATAATCCCTTCTCCCAGTTTAGTTTCTCTGATACATATTAACCTCAGCTATTGTATGTAGTGTGCACATGGCAGTCTGACTTCACACACARTGGCTGACACTTTAGCAAGAAAATAGAAGAGGCTATTGTTCTCTCCTCGGTTATTTTTTTCCCCCCATTTAAAAGGATAAAAACACTTTTCTTAGCTATTATGCAAGGGATATGATTACTGGACTGTTTGTAGAATGGGCCAGGTCTTGTGAGATTGTTGTTCATATAGCTCTGTTTTCTAGCTTCAGGAATAGGGGACAGGAAGTTCAGGAACTTGAAAGAACCATTAGCTCAAGGGCAGGGAAACATGACTGGCCTAAAAAATGGGGCTAGTTAGCGGTAATGTCTTTTATATGTGCTTATTCTGGATACTGAGGGATGCTTGATCTGGGAGACTTCAACTGATGTAAATATTGTGCTTTGAGTACAAAGATCAGTGATATGATGTGACTAGGCAAATCTTTAAGTGGTTCCTGAATATCTGCTGATGACCATTGTCTCACAAAATGCTTTCGGTGGATGACAGAGCACAGGTCTGTGCCATTCCCAGCTAACAAAAGCACCTCTTTTTATTTGGAGAGGTGGTAGTATATCTTCTGTCTTTGGGGGAATCTTCTTGTAGCACCTGAAATAAAAGATGCCCTGATTACCAGAAGTCCTTTTATCTAGTACTTTCTAGTGTTTTCTTTTCCCACTATATTCATCTTAACATTGCTGACATCTCATCCTCTATTAGACACTCTCAGAGCCCTTAGCATTAATTTCTAGCCTCAGGCTTCTTGCCAACTTGCTTTCATTGCAAGATGAATCCTTTGACTGCATCCCAGATTTACTAATCTCTCATCGTGACGGTATAGATGGAAGAACGCCCAGCAATAATTCACTTGTCACCAAGGAGGGCTCACTGCTCAGAACTCCCCCCCCCCCTTTTTCTTACAACTTCACCACCTCTGTGGAGGTTCATGTGGGAACATGACACAGAGAAACTGTAGAGTGCTGTCAGTCTGTGAGTAGCTYATGTCCTAATTCTCTGTCAGGACTGGTCACATCAGAAGGGTCATTCTGGAGCCTGGCTTTGCCTGTAGCTTATAGTGGGTTGTAATGCATTGTTGCCGTTTGGTGTGGGTGACTCCAGCTCTTTGGTGTCAGGGTGGTCAAGACACAGAGAATCTGGAATAAAAATAAAAGGAGTTATTTCTTCAATGTCCTTGAAAAGACAGATGAGTGGTTTGACTGAGTACAAGGACTAAAAGGTTGTTCAGAGTAGTGGTTCTTGCTCAGAGAATGTGACAGCTGATGAAGAAGGGTCTAACCCTGGGAAGTGTCCTCGCAGAGAGGAGCATGGCATGGGCCAGACTCTGATTACAGCTTCTGGGCTTAGAAAATGGAAGGGAAGCAAGAAGAAAATAGGAAGGAAAAAAAAATACTCACTGACTGCAGGATGTACTATCAGGCTAATTACACTAAGGCAATAGATAATTTTGAAAAAAATCTGTCCACTCACAGTTAACATCACACATTTTCTTAAATAAATTTGACACAACTGGCTACTTTTCATATGTGGCCTCAGCAATTTTGATGTGGTCTAATAAATCTGGATTTACTGTAGCATCTGATTGTAGCCTCCATTTCAGTCCTTCATAATAATTCTCTCTCAGATTAAGTATTTCACAATCCGCTTAACGATACACATCTATCTATTAATCTGATAGCAAGAACATACTTATTCAGACTAAAGAGACTAATGCATTAATACATGTGTTATAAAATGCAGATCAAGAGTCTTGAAATTGATCTCCTTCAATCACTGCTTTGGCACTTCACTCTATCCATATTTTTTCCCTTTTTTTCAGATCAAAATTGTGTTTGCCTGGACAAATCAGTTTTGAGTCAGCTCCTAAATTAAAGGGTTGCTCCAGCCTTATTGTTCTGAAGATGTATGTGGATTCCAATTAAAAGACTTACATTAGAACTGGACTTATATTATAGCTAGGAACCTTAAAGATTTCAAACACACTCTACCATGCAACTTCTTCACTGGTTTCCTGATCAGCACTTTTCCAAAACTTCCTGATAATGACTGTCCACACACCAAACCACTAACAACTTCCAGCAACTCAGCATTAAGTTCCATTTCTTTTATTTAGCTGTGAGATGCAAAATAGTCACTATAGTAGCATCAGACCATAGTTTTCAGCTTACACCCTTTTCACTTCAGGGTTTGAATACTGGAATTYGGGAGTATCAGGAAACTATTTCCAGCTTTTGAAGAAAAAAGAGATAGCAAGTTATCTTTCTGGTTACTTTTTATCATTTTCAAAAGCTCATTGCTGATGATTTCTCAGGGTTTTCTTGTCTGCTTACACGTTGTTCTTTCTTTTCATCCTGCATTCTGTACTTTTATGTATGTGTATGTAAGTCTATATGAATAAAAAATGATTTCTTTAAAGAGAGGTTAAAAGTAGCTCTTCTAAAATGTTTTAAGACTGCCCAGACATGTAAAAAACAGCATTCTTACACTATAAATACCTAAAATATACACAATAGTGATAAAGTATGGTATGAAATCCACTGATTTGAGTTCAATTTCTTTTATATGTGTACATATATAATCAGTATATACTCATATCTCTATTTACAGATATAGAATAGCATGTACTTAATATGARCCATATGTGTAATAAAGTATGATATGTTATACGTACATATGATATGACATGCATTCTTTACATACATGCACACACACACACTCTCCTGTATATAATGTTATAATAATGTCTCTAATGGCCAATAATTCCAAGTCAAAATGAAGTATAAAGAATAATCTTGAAAACATTACTTAAAATTACTAGTTTCATCATGTATTTCTTACATTTAAATTTGTCTTTCYAGTAAATGTTATTAATTCATTCTAGGATGACTATACATGAAACAAAACTATCTAATTGTCACATCATACTCCTTCGGCAAAATTATTTCCAGAGCTCAGATAMTTTCTTCCAGAATTTGCATTAAAACTATTTGGTGAGTAAGTCTATAATGGTTTAACTTCCAATTTTATCTCGTGTAGCTACAAATACTACCTTAGAAGAAGTGCATCAGATTTCAAGATTTCATTAAATAAGATTTCTGAACACAAAAGTAAAATTTGCGTTTCAAAATATGTGAAAAGTCTTAAACAYTAAATTGACAGTTAACACCAAAAAAAAAAAAGAGTCACAGTGAAGATTTGAAAATCCGAGAAATGAACTGATCCATCTTCATGGGAAAGTAGTCAAGAGAAGATTCAGGAACTGTTAACTTTTCCTGGAGTCAAACTGACAGCTGCTGTTGGAAAGAGTGAGATAAAAACTGTTTTTTGGTGCTAGTGTTGCCGTTAACAATAAGGATCTTCAATATTCACTTCCATTTTTCTCTCTTAAGACTGGATGCTCGATCCAGATCATGCTGGTATTAGTAGAAATATTTTTCAGTTGAGTTTTAGTTTAGATCACTAAAATAGCATAAGACATTGTAATGGGTCAGGAGAAAAACTTAACTGAGCTATGCATCTTTCATTGCAGACTATATTTTATAAATACTATTTATGTAATTTCTCATATGTGCACATACATATGCATAAGGAAAATCTTTAATCCATTCTTTGTAAGCTCTTCTGAGCTGCCTTCTGGCTTTCTAAGAGGCTTACTAAATTGTCTTTTTTACCAGGTCAGCAGAGGAGTAAGACAAGACAAAGGCTGTAAATCATTGGTAAATCAGTTAGTTTTAGAGTACTACTGTGTCAGATACTAACCCAGTCTGTGCATGGCACATTAATTTATTCCTCTGAATAGTAAAAGTTGTTAGCAAGTTAACCAAGACATTATTAGATTATTTATTTTTACTCATTCAATTTAGGTCTCCCATGTGTTATTTTATAATCCCATGGGTGTAAGAGGAATTTAAATCTAATTTTGGCTTGCTTAGTTTGTTTACAGAACTAACATAACATTTTTCATTACCTATTTAAGAAATTACTGCTCTGTGAAATTCAAAATTTGTGCCAACCAAGTTTAAATGCCAACAAAGTTTAAAAGAAATTTCAAAATTATTACTTGTAGTATGTTGTATCCCAAATACATAATGAAAAAARTAATTTTTCATTTACATTTTACATTTTATGGAAATAAAAAATAAATCTATCTTCTAAGGCCAAATTCTGATGTCATCCATGCAACCTGTAAGCTTCATAAAGGTAACATACATATAATTAATAATAGGATTTTTTTTTTTTTTTTTAGTTTTGTCTCATATATGTATATATATAGAGAGATAACAAAATGTATATGTTTGTAAGTATGTAGCTAGAACATGTCATTTGAGATAAGGAGGTTTTGTTGATAAGTTTTTTGGAGAAGTATATATATATATATTTTCTATTTTTTCCTATTTTTTATTAGCTGGTTTRTAATTTCAAAATGAGCTTACATTATTGCAGCTGCAAAATTGCTCTTCTGAACTGCTTTTGACTTGCTTCTGGAAAGCATCCTTTTAGAGGTAAGTGCTTCCCTGAGTATGGATGTTTCCTTGAACCTGTGAGCACCAATATCACTACTTAGGTATCTAATTACATGATAGTGAGTGTGTGTGTGTATATGTATGTATACACTCATTATCACATGTATATATGTAATGTATCTGTATATTTACAGTATGTGTATGTGTGTATATATATATAGAGAGAGAATGTATAAGATGTGTATGTGTATATATATGTATCTATCTATGTAAAAGTAAATAGGTAGATGCTTACCTGCCCTTCTAATTAGGTACAGAAAACAAYGTATGAGACTTTTAGGGATGGCAAAATTGTCTTGGTGAAAARCAGGCTCATTCATAAATCAATCTTTGTTGTTAACTTTATGTGGGGTTTTTTTGAAGAAGAATGAGATTTTTTTCTCTTGGTGTAAATAAGCAAGGGCAAGTATCACAGTGTGAACTAATATTGTTGATACTTCTCAGCAATTAGACAAGAAGCCCGTATTTTACTGCTTTATTAAGGTCTTATTTATTTCTGTTTAAAATGAAGATCTGAACAGTATGAAGTGTCTCTAGAAGATTTTTATCCAGTTGTAGATGAACCCTTTCTGTGTATAACTGCTACATATCTCTTCTGCTGTCCTCAATTCCTCTTCCAAGACAAAAGGTTGAAAGACTTATTTCGCTCTGGACCACAATATGGAGCACAGTATCTGGAGACTGTGAGAGTTTCTGCAGAAACCTGCACAGGCTGCCTTGCTTCAAGCAAGGTGCAGGACACTCTGGGATACCTTGTCCCTGTGGGCATACGGGGATGGGTTAAACATGCTTTCAAGGTATCTAAGAATCCACTGCCATATGTATTATGCATTTTGTCTTGTGCTTACAGATGTAGGTTCAGATCTAACCCTGTAAACAGCAAATGCGAAGGCAGCACACTTTTGGAAGGCTCAAGAAATTCATTCATTGGGTTTAAAAAGAGGGTTTTTTTAAAAAAGTGTTAAGGCTTTGAAGCCACAGACACCTTTTTAATGCCTTAAAAAAAAAAAAAAAATACTGTGTTCAGATTTCCTTGATTTTTCAAAGATTTTTCTTTTTAAAAAAGAGCTTAGGCAAACAGCGAGACTTTTGTTTCAGCAGGACTTTTTTTGAGAGTCTGACAAGACTCAATCTGTTATCAACACTGAAAAGAAAGAGGGTCTTGAAGAAAGCCATTCTTATGTGTTCTTTTGTATCTTGAGCCAGGAAAGTTTTAACTCAGATGTTAGTCTTAATCTTTTCACTGATGTAGTCTAACAAGTTTGCTAGTCTAACCTAAACTAAACAGAGAATCCTAGTCTCTGGCAGTAAGGCCAGCTGGTGTGAAATGGCCCATGACCATACAATTCAACTCTATTAGCCTCCAAAACAAAGTGACTAYAAGCAAAAGCATTATTAGGAATGGTCCTTTCCTTGTGCTCATTCTTTGCTCAGAAATTGTTTTGGAGAGTGATAGCTGGTTTAATCAAGTGCCTGCAACAGCTCTTCTRTCAGTAGATGATCAAGTCAGAAGACTCAAATCTGAGCTCTTATATAGGTTAATTTACTAGCATGGACCTGGCTACAGTACTTCACAGACAAAATATAATGTTGCCTTTAAAACTAATTTACAAAATAACGAGTTCTAAAAAGATGCAATTTCAGTAAAATTTCAGAAAAAAATCAGTAAAATTTCACTAACTGTAGAAGCTGATGATGGAATTGGAAGGAGGCAAGCTGCTATGTTGTTTTTTAAGGTGRGAGTGTGTTTCAACACTTATCTCTCTGACTAAGAAAACTATTTTTCCTCTGAGGGTGTTGAATGATCATTTTACTTGCAGCAATGGAATGTCAGTGTGTAGCAAGTATTTTTGCCAAGAACTATAAAAGCTGTGTAAATGCTAAGCATRATTATTTCTGAATAATCCGTACTCTAATCCCGTCTCGTAGTTTCTTGGTTCTTTCATATTTGTCCACTTTATTTTAGGAAACTATCTGAAAAATATTATGAAAAGCAACAGCACAGAACATTATTTTCTAAAGGAAAACTGGATGGATTTTAACTTAATTAAATCAACTGCATAGTTGCTTGCAAAATATGGATTTGTTCCTAAATTATGAGTTTCAGAGAGAGAGTCACTCCTGAAATAAACCAGTTATCAGATTAGCTTTTTTTTTTAATATCCAGAATATTAGAGGCATTCAAAAAATGTTCAAACTCTGACTGACTTGTTAAAATAAGACCTCTTACTACCCTTTATGAAAAGCATTTTGTACTTAACAGGTCAAGTTGGATTTCTCTAAGTGTTAATGAGGCAAAACTGCTAACAATTGCACTTCGGGTTTTCTTTTAACTTTGAGAATGAGGATAGAATGCTGATGAGAGAAAGTTACTCTGCAGTATCTCTAATGCAATTGAGGCAGCACTGATAAAAAAAAAAATCTTCACTTTTGCAGAAGTGGCAGAAAATTACCTTGACACTTCTAATAACTGGAGGGAAGACAAGGGAATTTCCTGGGTAGCATTTGTCTGGGGAAGATTCACACTTAACCTGCCAGAAGGCCCCAGCAGCTGTGAGTACCACTTCCTTCCAGATTCATTCTCTCTTGCTGTAATGAAATGTAAAATGTATGCAAAAGTGCTTTAAAGACAGACTCAAATGCCTTGTAAATACAAATATTTGTTTTTTGGTTTATTGCTCTCCAGTGGTAGTTTAGTTTCATTTCCCCCTGTTCATATAGAGGCAAAACAATTTCTATTGTCCTGAATTCTACTCCTTTCTCCAGACAAGCTGAATACAGGAGTTGTTCCATCTTGCTGAAAATGAAACAGGGGCGAGTAGGATTAAAATAATAATTTCAACAGTTAGTGCATCACTGGATCAGATTTACCTGGGACTCCAGCTGAATGCTACTTAGTGACAAACTTTGCGGGTTTTGGAGTAGCTTTTCCCACCTTCCTTTATGCAATAGTAATCTTGAAGCTTGGTTGATAAGTGCAAGTCTAGATTATATCAGAAGATAAAACTGYAATGTAAAGAGAAGAAAATATTTTATTTTAGAGATTTTTTTTTGATCGCTTCAGGGCTCTAAAACTTTGAGTCTTCTCCTAGAGTAGTAGTGGTTTTCAGAGTCCAATCTTTGAGTTGCTGGATATGAACTCATCTCTCTCTCTTTGAACTGAAAACCAACAGAGGACTCTCTGGGTTCAGGTACAAATGTGGGTAGATTTTTCACAAGAACATACTGTTTGATTTACTTCTTCTGAGGAGATGGTTCTTCAACTTTGGAGTTACTTCTCAGAATTATTATTTGTATTTGTATTTTACATATGCACATACACATAGCCCCATACCTAATAAATTGCAGGAGCTATTATATAAAACATCTGACATGCTATTTTTATGAAGATTTTTACTGAAAGAGAGAATTTGTACCTTTTTAAAAAAATATTATTTAAAGATGTGATCAAAGCTTTGTATGGTAACAAAAACAAGAGGTGCATCCAGTTTTCATGCATCATACATCTAACTTAAGTGAACTAAAACTAAAAATGAATTTGATCTCTTACCTAGAGATGTTTATAGACATAACAACTTTGTTAGGGTCATTTTAATTTATACTCTTTCCTTTTAGAAGAAAACATTTATAAAACTCTGATCCCTTTCCTTGTGAAATCCTATACAATGTACTTGGCAGAACTCTGCAGGGTGACCTAGACTATAGGCTTGTTTTTGAGAACATTATAGTGCCAGATTACTTGTGTATATTGCCAATTTGGAGAGCTGCTCTGGCACTTGAAGAGGAGGTTTACCTTTAACCTAAAAGGGAACAGATTTTGGCTCTTCAGAACTGGTGCACACAGCAAATTTCACTGTAGTAAATCTAAGTAGATATTAGTGTAGATGTGCGTTTATTTTTAAATTATATTCTTCAGAATAATGGCATGCAACATAGTTCAGAGATACTATCAAAATCTTTGGTCTTTGGACTGTAAGCTGATCTATTTAAAAGCATCCATGACTTCTTAGTTACTTTATATAACTCTGTAAATGCTGTCAACCCCTTCTACCACTGAAGAGCACCTTTGCGTGACGAGTTGAATGCAGCTGGTTTCTTCTGCAAAAAAAAAAAAAAAAGAAAAAAAAGAAAAAAAGAAAAAAAAGAAAAAGAAAAAAAAAGCATGAGAAAGATTCCAGAAAGTTTTAAAGCCAGTTTCTGTAATCAGACACAAAAGTCTAAAGGGATGGAAACTGTACCTTGTACCACCCATGACTTACTAGCATTGCAAATTATGCTATTTGATACTGTGTTGCAGTGAACTATGTAGTGGATTAGCGTATGTTTATACTTCACCCATATTTTGTTTTCCCTGCCACTCTTYTACCATTTGCCCTGGGATGTCAGACCTCTTGTGCTCTGCTGTAAATATTTGACCTCTCATTCTCTCAGTTGTCTGTTTTCTCCTGCTGAGCCTTTTCCTCTTCTCATAAACGTCAGCTGGGTAGCTGTGAGGCCACTGAATGATAGCCTGTCATGGACCGCTCCCCAGGCTGAGCTGAACAGCGCTGCCCCTCAGCAGGTGACGTCCTGGCAGAGCAGCATGCGTGACAGGTTCGGGCCCGGGGGATTTYGTTCTTGTTACTCGGAAGGAACAGGGTCCTTTTGTAGCTGGCTCTTATCAGGGGAAGGATCAGCAAACAAGCCCAATTCTGTAGCACCTTGCCTAGCTGGCATCAAAGGTTCAATTTACAATCTGCTCATGACACTGGATTTCAAACTTTGTTCTTCCCAGAGGACAGAAGTACAACGCTTCCAAACTTTGAGGAATATTAAGAATCTTTCATTCCCCCCATGTATTCACCTCTGTCGCATCGCAAGATTTTTTGACCTTTAAAAATAAGACTAGGAAAGTAATAGGCCAATAGCCTAGAGGACTTCTGCAATGCACATGTATATTAATTCTGCTTTGGGTAATGAAACAGTCTGAAAAAGAATGAGGGAAAAGGTCCAGATAATTTCTTAAGAGTTTGAGACATTAGCTCAATTTCAGGAAGAGTATAATCTGCAATAAATAACTTAAATAAAGATACAGTATCATACAACTATTCGAAATAACATTTTCATTATTACTGTAGCATATAGGTTAGGTCACAAATCCAGTAGATACACAATCAAACAGAAACTCATTCTAACTAGTACATGCACTTAAAAAAAGTAAATAAACAAATTAAAGCAGCACCCATCAGAAAAAAAAAATCTCTTTTAATAGCATTTTTTGTTTAACAGTGTAACTTTAGCTGATTTAGCCTTTAAATGATCAAGAACAATTTAGCACTCGCCCTGTTCTCTCTATTACTTGCATTGCCTGGAAAGAATAAGAATCCTATGATAAATGCTGATGAAGGGTCTGGATTTATGAGCCCTGAGAGAACATCCTACTCTAGATAGTCCCCTGATTTAGTTAAATCTTCAGTAAGACTCGTTTCCTCCAATGAAAATACAAGCCTGGAACACACAATAAAGTTGATTGTCCTGTGGTCAATTCAATGCCAGTCCTGTTACTATAAATTCTTAATACCAGCCTGGCCCCAGACATCGGTGAGGGTTCCTGGCATAAGCCAACTGAGCTTTTTACTTTTATTTTTTACCAGACAGTTAATCTGCACTGCTGTTATGTGGGGGACACACCTCTCACAGTATTTTATCATAAAATAATCACTTAGTCGTCTATCACAGTGGAGGAAATGAGGTCATAGGTGTTTGGTGTACCATGCTTGCAGGGTTTGCCTGATCTCCAAGGACTTTCTTAGATTATTTGTACATAGGGTTTTATTGAAAATCTGCAGTTGCTAAATCAGTTGCAAGCAGGCATATGCGTTCTTCCCTGAATAGAAACATTGAAAATTGCAAATAAAAAAATGTCTTGAAAACAAATGTTGTGTTACAGTATTCAGTGAAAACCTTCCTACAGCTCATGCCATACAAATAAGACTTCAGAAACATTGATTAAACTGTAGTTATGGCTGCTTAACAAAAAACATTGTTAAATATTTCTGCTAAATGCAAAGTTGCTTTGTGTAATAAAGAGAAGTGCAGATACAGGCCAATTCATTTTTATGTAGCTAGGGGAAATCATTAAGATTAGAACTGTGGAAGATTATGGATTCATAGCAAACTCTGCATCTGAATGAAATGCATTTTGGTATGTAGTTCTTAGTACTTTATGAATGTTGGAACAGAAATTAGCATCATGAAGAAGTCTATCAGCAAATTATATGTTTCTACATTTCTACAACTTATGTTTCTACTGCAAGTTTCACTTAGTTATCAAATCAAGGAATCTAAAATAAAATCATGAGGCTTAGTTGATTCACATCACTTATTATAAGATGTCAAAGATTTTTTGATGACAAGAGGGCAAGTATAAGGGACATTGTCAACTTCATCTTGTTGAAACATATTTGATGAATTAATAAATATAAAAATGATGCTCTATGCAAAATGCATTTTCCAGTGTTTTGAACTAACTTAGAAATGATTAGCTTGGGGTAACAGATAAAAGTTGCTAATTAGGCTTAGGAAGCAGGTAATCATCATCTGTTTGGGCCTTGYTCTACAATTAAATCAAAGTCATCATGAAAAACAAGACACAAAAAAAGACATTTGACCATGAGACCTGAACATGCATTTTTTTTTTAATACCACCTGAGGAAATTCTAGGTGTCATTAATCTGGATGCACATTTATAGTTGTTTCTGATTTAATTTCTTCCATCAATATAGGATTTTTTTAAATAGTTATTTTTAACTTCATTTTTAACTTTACTCAGTTAGCCAGAAGAGAAGATTAAATAGACGTACAGCTACATATACAAATATTTCTTAATTCTTTCCATCTGTGAACCTTACTCCAGGATTGAACAGAAACCATGGGTCAGGAAAGTTAGAAAAAACAGTATCTTCAGTTTGCAGAAAATCAAGCATTCTACAGTCATTATTAAAATTTTACACAATAAAGAAAAGAGTTCCATACTGTAGAAGGGTAATTTTGCTGAAAGCTGTATTCAGTGCTAAAATGTCAGAATKCCTTTTGGGGCACAGGTGCAGTTCCATCAGGAAGAAGAAAAACAGTATTTTCACTGAGCAGCTGTGATCGAAGTGGAAAGCATTAATAATGGACTGAATTTATAAACACTTCAGTTATTACATGAAGCTAATCACAAGTTACGGGTATTTTTACTCACAGCTCCAGCAACTTGTGTCCAAATTATAACACTTACCCCCAAAAGTTCTTCCCAAACTCTCTAAAACGGACAAAATAAAAATACAAATTAAGAAAGCAAAAGCCTTTAAAGGTTCAGAAAAATACTGTTAAAAACTAAATGTACTGCTCCATAGAGAAGTCTCATGCGCTAGCACTGTGGCAAAGGTTTAGGTTTGAGGTGAGGTTTAGCTGTCATGTTCTGTTCTTTTGTGGTAGACCTGAACATTGGGCAGACTCAAACCTTGGTTATAAGCACAGACTATAAAGCCTGCTGGCTGGTATGGGGGAGTGAGCCCATAATTCTGAGTTAAAGGCCACTATCTCAGTTAATTGGATCAGCCTTCTCATATAAATCAAAGAATTCAAATGCTTATTCTTATTTAGGGCTGTATCAATTACGCTAATGACTCAAAAATCACCTGAAGGTGGTTGGAGTTCATAACCTCAGTTCTCTCAACACATTACAGCTGAAATCATATGAGCTTGGAAAAGTGACATCAAATGTTTTCCAGAAGGTTTTTCCACATCAGTTATATAAGGGTGATATTTTGCCAACTATGTGAAGTAGTGTAGTCCTTTTAAATTGGTAGAGATGCAAAAAATTAACTGGAACATAGCAAAGAATCAGAACAAACTGATTTTTCACTTTAGCTTTTGCGGGATCCACCATAACAGATGGAAGAAAAGGCTATCTCTTGAATAAATTTCACATTTGAAGACCAACTTGCTCAGTCCACTGGTTGAGAGATCCTGGTCCACCCACTAAAACTGTTTACTGACAATGGAAATTAAAAATCCGAAAGCACTGCAGAACACAATGTTTTCCACAGTGTATCATCTACTAAGCAATGTTGTCCTTCCAAGCGAAGACTGGCAGCCGCAGAGTTAACCATCCAAAGGAGTGCCTGTTAAAGCTATCTCTAAATATACACAGACATCCTGCAGAATAAGCAGCCTATTCAGAAGTGGATTTACTGTGCCATGTGTACTAGATTAGTTATTATTATTCATGTTTTAATTGTTGTTATTTTACAGTGCCCAAGAGGAATGTAGATTTTTTGTCATCTTTTAAAGATACAATTAGAAGAACAAGGCTCAAAGGAGCAGCAGAGGCAGATGGCATATGGGCAGTTAAATGTATAAAACACTCATCTTAAGTCTTGCCAGCAAACTGAATAGTTTTTTTTGTTTCTTCTTTATTTTTTCTTTCCTTTCAGGCAAATAGCCTATTTGAAGATGAGTTTGCTACAGTAGAGAGGGACATGATCAAATCTTTCAAGAGTTTTGATGTTCAGAAAAAAACAAAGAGCTAAACGATTTTATTTGAGTCAAAACCATTTATTCATATGTTCTTGCCATAAAGAAACCTCCACTGACTTCTAAAACAGATAATATGTGCCATGTGTCCAGCTTTTCTCTTCTGCCTGACACATTTCCAGTTAACCTTGTTAACTGGGTTAGTAGAAAAACAGCGGTTTAATATAACACAGGCAGTGACCTGCAAGATGACCTATGCAGATCAGATGAAGAATATCAATTTCGAGGTTGATTAGTGGTGGGAATAGCACCACTACTGCTAATAAAACCTAGAATTCTTTATAGTTCACACCCTTCACAGCAAAGCAGTGGCCTTCCAAAGTGCCAGGAGCTGATCTGAACTGCAGGTGAGAGTGCAAGTGCTCACATAGCAGAAAAGAAAAAAAAAGTTTACTGAAAGGGCAAATGGTAAGGCTGTCACAGACAGATAGGATTACTTGTTTAAATGGCATTTTGAGTCAGGAAGCAGCTGGACTTACACAGGCAAATGCTACTTAGAAATGAGTATTATCCTCTGTAAATATGGTGATGTATGGGATTGAAAAGATTTAAAGACTAAAATGATATTGCAGATTTTCCCAGTTTAACTATCTGTTGTAAAAATTTGCAACCTATGAGCATCTGCATTACAATTCACCAGTGTTATATGAATAAAAATAATCCTGAAATTGTATTTATTATACAAGCTATTTTGAATATACTTGAACTCCTAGCTGTGGGCTAGATTCTGCCAATTTTTGTATTAAAAACTCTTACAACACCTGCATTTCCCAAGTGAAATACTTGAAGACTCTGCTAAGATACATGCTGCTACAGTGCTTTTTTCAAGAGAGCAATGCTATTATAGCTATACTTGTATGGTCTCCTACTTATCTCTCTCAAGCACCTAAACAGAGAAGACAACTTCTCCTTCCCAGTTCTAACTGACGTTGTGCAGACGAGTGAAAGCGCCGCCTCTTGCACTCTCCTCGCTCTGTCTGTGCGCTCACGGAGCAAGGYGTCACGCTCCAGAGAACCCTTACTAGCCTCTAGTGAGTTCACTAAACCTGGTTGAGACATATGTGTTTCAGATATTTTGAAAAAAATGTGTGAGTCCTGCCATACTTTCCAGCCACTTTATAGAACGACTGAAAGTTTTCAAATATTCTAARATGTAAAAAAGAAATAGCTTGTTTCAGAAAAATAAATCGTGKCTTTTCCAAGAAACTCAGTGATCCATGCAATGGGAAGGATACGTGCTGTATTAAAGAGGAGAAACTATTACTAGTAAAGTGATTAGTTTGTAAATCCTCACAAAAAGAGACCAATTTTATCATTTCACCCTGTCTTTCTTTCTTCACAAGAGTCAAAAGCACAGTCAGCCTTACCGAAGCATAGCTAAATACTTATGCTTAGGTTTTATGTAGAAACGCTAGCAGAAACCTGGTTCATCACAGGTCCCCAGGTCCTATAGTCCCTTCCATAAATTCATCAGCACCATTTGAAAATTCGTGTACATTTTGCCCAAATCATTTCTATGCAAAAGCTATTCCATTAACTTAATTTGTTGATGTACTGATGCTACAGTTTAGCTCAAATAGCTTGTGTTCTACCCTGGTGTTTATACCTCTGTCAAGCTGTCTCTCAGTCTTCCCTTTGCTAAATGCTAAAGATAATTAAAGGAATTATTTAGGCATTGAGCTAATAATATACGATAAAGTAAAAGTAAGAGAAACACAAATTCTTAAAAAAATTAGTACGCATAGTCAAAACTCTGGCTTGTATCAGGCACACAGCCTTAGGAGCTCTCTCCCTGACTGGATGCTCTCCAAATGGTTGTGTTAGCATTACATTTTACAGGATCTCATATACTGTAAGTCTCTGGAGTCTGAGCACAGTGCTAACACTGTTTCTGACTCAGGGCTCCAAAACACATACTACCAAGTGCACAGGTCACATCTGACACCCTTCTGTGGAGTCAGGATCCCACAGCTCAATGCCTAGGCCCAGAGATGCGTGTACTTGGTCCTGCTGTCAGAAGGACGGTATGTATCACAGCATCAAAAGCCATATCCATACACTATCATTCCATAACATGTTGATTTAATAACATAGTATCAGCTGGAGTCCACAAATGGTACGTCAAAAAACTTCCCAATTACCTTAGCTTGTAGGAAAATAACATTTAACAGCTTGATAATAATACATGATGTAGGCTAAAGCAAGCTTCTAGACTTAGAACCCCCTTAAATGTTAACAAACTTGGGCTTTTAATAAGCTTAATTTAACATTTGTGAGATTTGCCACACACACATAAATTTTCCCAGTGAACTGTTTCTGAACATGAATGGAATAAAAATTCTCATTTATTCTAGTATAGTACAGGCCAGTTCCCATCTGTTTGCCAATAAAAACAAGAACACTGAATAGCTAAACATATTTGCACCCCGAAAAGGATAAATGCAGATGTGCAAATCCTCCACTGGCCTGAGGCTTTGGCTCAGAGAGACCTGAGACAAGATATTCCCTTATTGCACAAAAAAAAAAAAAAAAAAAAAAAGAAAAGTGGATTCTTCCTAAGGATTTCTCCTTCCCAGGCTTTGAGAGAATCCTCTGTACATCAGAATATGAGTAAATGGAGAGGCTCAGAGGGGGGATAATCTGATTGCATGATTTGGCCATATACAGTCAGTGAGGGAAGCGGATACCTCTTGGGGTTTTATTGCCATCCTGTCAGAAGGAAACCCGGAGGAACTGTTGCCAAAGGAGACTAACGAGCACTGGAGTGAAGGGAGGCAGAGGAGAAGATGTCTGCGATAGCCAGACATACTACTTCTCCACAGAACAGACCTTTGCTTCCTGTGCACTGCGGTAGATTTTGTAAAAATTTTAATTCTTACAAATGTTACTAGGCACATTCCCAATATCTGCTTCTACAATAAAATCACATTAGAGCCAGGAAATGATCTCTAGTTCAGAAGTCAAGAAGTACAGATTAGCTTGTGTGCACACAGTTGACAGCTATCTTCTAGTGCTGACAAACCCATAAAATTGCATTCCAATTAGTCCTGACCTTACTTCTGAGATTTCTCTCTGGCCTAAATATTATATTRTTTTTTTGTTTGTTTGTTTGCTTTTTAGTTCAAAGTATCTGAAGTAATATAAGGATATGTAGCAGCCCAGTGGAGTAATATTTTTATAGTATGAGACTGAGGAGTGGTATTGCAAGATGTCTAGTGGGCCATAAAAGCAAGTAGTTGACAAACTCTATAGAAACCAAAACTATGTCTGTCTCATCCATATTGGCTTTTGGGATCAGAACTGGAGTCTATTTCTCCAGAATAGTCTGGAGACTATTTCCAGAACCGTAAACTGGAGTCTATCTTTGAGAGGGCTAGTTGTAGTTGCCCAAAATAGCTAGAGAGCAGTATGGATTATCAGAGATCCTGTGTTCAAGCTCACTGCTTGACTCTCTTTTGTTTGGCAGGATACACACGTCCATTGTACAAAATATTCTGTATCATATATACAAATAAACATAAATTCAAGCAAGATTTTTGAGATCTGATCTGATGATTTCACCATTTCACAATTGACTCTAAAATGTCTTCAGAGTAAAATAAGACCTTCTTCAGAAATTACCTTTCTGCTGAAGTATAAAAGTGATTCTTTTCCAGGACTCTGTGGCTGTGACTCATCTCATCTAACTGAAGATGCCTATAATTAAGCTATTCTTCTAGATTTTATGTAGTCAGTAGGGAAAAATAGTCACTTTTGAGGCAGTATTCATATCATCCTAGTGGAGACTTATTGCATGGACATAATGCAAAGAAYTCAAACATTTGTTTATAATGAATCTCTTAGAGATTCTTCTCTCTMCTAAATTCTACAAAGCAAAAGACTTTTATGGTATAACATCAGTAAAAGATTAGATTTTAATTAGTGCTAATGTGAAACTAAAAAAATACTTTCAAGCCTTTCGCAATTTGAGCTGGTTTTGTTTTTTGTTTCCCAGRGATATTTTTTGTAGCGTTGTTGATCTGTACAAAATATTTAAATATGAAATGCATATARTCTTTTACTAGAAGTGCTGCATGCACTATCTAAGATTAAAAAAAAAATAAAAATGCATTAAAGAAGAGCATTTTTTGAATAAGCTATGAATCATTACACATTCAAAAGCTTATCGGGTGTTTGCAGCTAATCCAAAGCATCATGTATTTTTATTAACAGTTTAATGTAAACAGATGAAATTCTGGGTCTTAGTGGATTGTAATTGTTCTATGGTGAAGTGTTATGATTTTCATAAGAAAACAAAACATATACGATTGTTCTTTGGGGGATATTTACATATGAAACTGTGTCCACCTACCATACCCTAAAACTTTTTAGAAATATTTGGCAAAAGAATGTGACAAAGGGGGCTGAAAACTCAAGGTGGTTGAGCAACAAGTGTCATGGCAAAGGTTGCTGGATGGAGGAAAGGGAGACACTATGGGTACCAAATCTGGAGAGGAATGTGAGACTGAGGACAAGAATACCCTGACTGGCACTTGCCACTTACTAGATACCAGACAATCCTAACGAGAAATACAAATTCATATGGAGCTTCATTAATTCTGATGAGATCTATGAAGGCCACAGATCTACTGCAAGTGATGTGATGAAAAACGACCAGTTTATTGACCTGATTAATAATAAATAAACACTGGAATATTGTGAATGACAGCTCTGCACCTGAATGCAAAAAATGTTTGATCTTTGTAAGAATAGGGGGAGGAGGAGCTCACAGGTGTGAGGTGCATTTGCAGTGTCACTTCCAACGTCACATTTAGTTACCCCAACACCTACTCTATCTCACTTGCAGCTAAAGCATAAAAGAAGGTAACAGAGACTGATCTTCCAGCCTGACAGGCCATGCACCCCTATTCAGTCAAAATGTGCTGAGCTAGTGAGGATTTACTTTTTAAGCTATCTAAAATAARCTAGCTCATTTTCCCCAGCCTGGGGGATCCCTAACATATTTCACTGAAAATAAGCTTGGACAGTTTAAATGTCCCATCCTGGCTATGCAACTCATTTCAGCTGAATTGTGTGAGAGAGTCAGCAAACTGGCAAGACAGTGTGACAAACAGCTGGGGAACAGCTGGTAAGTGGTGACCCTCTCAACAGAAATGTCCATTTGCAGAATGCACCTGTTTGCACCCATGTATCAGTTGCAATTGCATCTTAAAAAATTAGTGGGATGTATACTATGAAATATTAGCTATTTCAGAATTAAGCAACTAGTCATCTAGGCATCTTGAGAGATGACACTTCTAAGAGATAATGATAATAGAGGTAGATRGTGTGAATTAATTAATTAATTAAGCTGTGAATGAATAAGCCAGATGTAAGTCTGTCTTGGTTGCCTATGGACTAAGCAGTCAGTTTAGACTAGGTAACAAACTTTTAGATATCTAAATTAGGTAAGAAATTTCAGTCTTCAGATATATTCACTACATATCTGGAAATACTTGTAGATACATAGTTATGGAAGATGTTTTTCCTGAAGAACTTTCCAAAAAATCTCAAACATACCAGAAAGATAGACAATATTTATATCCTCTCTCAGCAAGTCCAGCAAGAATTAAAGAGGCACCATAGTCAGAAGTAGTCTGTTACTATTTCCTGACATGAAAAGATAATAGATTCATCATTTCTTGGAGTCTTTAAAATTGCAGTCTTCATTCCAGAGAGATTTTTAAAATTGATTAGATAAGCATTTTTTCCCATTACATTTTATAAATTTGAATYGCTATATCCCGTAATAATATTTTAGAATATGAACAGAAAAATGTACAGTCTCTCATTCCGTTTTTAATGTCTGTATTTCAATGTGGGTATACAAATTCCCTGTGATTGGATCATATATTGTAAGTTTTTAGAATAAAATAATAAAAAAGTTAATATACCAGATGTTGTAAAGTCTATTAATGGTTGCACATTCTCCATTGCTTCTAGTAGGGAAATTACTATAATAAATAAAAGTGTTTCAAAATGAAGAAAAAAGGTATTCACTGAGGTGAAATAACAGTCAATCCTGAGTTTTCAAAAATACATGTGAAACAAAGATGCAATTTGTCTATATTTCAGAAGTGACAGTAAAATGAAGGATTTTGAGAAAATATTTGTTTTTGTAATGCTATGGCAAAAAGATTATTTCAAATCCGGGGCTAAAATAAATAAAATATTAATCATAAAGAAGGAAAAAATCTTGCCTCTCTACAACATTTTGGCCAGCTTTAATGCTGATTCTTGAAGAACATAGAAATACAATGACTGTCCAAAGGATGGCCACAAAAAGCAGCTCAGTGAGAGGTGTCATATCTGCTCCTGGAGAATTTTTCAAAACTACTGACAAAGAAATAACAAAACCCAGAAGTTGCAGTAACACCAATTTAAACTTGAAATAAGATGAAGTTTCYTAGCAGTGTGGGAGTAGTTGTATAACTAAACACTAGAACATTTCATCAAGGGAGATGATGGACTCACCATTAGGGCCTTCAGAATAACGTTTGACATCTTTTGAGGAAAATCTTTTTAAAAGCAAATTTTTATATTCTCTGTGGTTGTGCTTGGATGAGTATATGGAGGGTGGGAGGACAGGAAGGAAAGGGAAGGAAGGTTGTTGGGATAGTCCTTTTACTTTTAGAATCTGTGAGTTTTATCTGCAACCTTCACAAATACGGGGAAGACCAAGGCATACCTACAGCACACTTTWCTTAAAGCTATCAATCACAATCAAACCTCATGCTCTAGAGCTTAACAGTGATTCCCCTCTCCATCTGAAAGTCAGAGATGCACAGATCTTTTTTTTTTCCCTTTTTCCTCTGGGGAATGAAATATTAGCCATTCTCAAAGATGAGACAGTTAACAGCATAGCCCAGTGCGTTGAGAGGTTACAGAGAATTTTAGTTTCAGATGTATGAGTAGTGTTAAATGGTTACTGATCATCTCATTTAAAGTCATGAAGGCTAAGCTGTTTTTCGATTGTCTTTGTTTACAACATCCGGGTACACTTCATTTGCCCTTCAAATGTCCATTACCTTCCTCTTAAATCTTTGGGCAAATGCGGGTCTCGTCTCCTTCCATTGCTGTGAAGTTGAGTCTATCAAATAATGAAATGACTTTTTGAAATTAACATGTCTGGATATAATAACTTTCTGGATGCAACTGAATGATTTGTGGTGTTCAGCAAGTCTGGCTACAATAATTCTTAAACTCAGGCAAGCTGGAAACAAGGGATAAGAAAGTGTATAATACCATCTGTCTTCCCCATAACTGTTGTTCAAGAAAATTTAAAAAGCCCAAACCTTCTCTTTTCACAGATGAATAACCTTACCATCTATCTACCTTGTTATTTCCACACTAGGCTTCTGCGGAGCTGCTGAAAAGAAATGATGATAATGCAGCTCTCTCTGAGACATTCTGTATGAATGATATGAAAGTCTCAGGTCTCAGTAATATGGCTTGAACAACCTAAACACCTCCTTTCTTTTTGGAAGARTCTGTTTCTGGAAGTGAGTGAATTTTTAAGGTGAAAAAATCTAATGGACATGTTATTTAAAAATAACCAACATTAGAGGGTGTTTGCCTCTGAATATCTGGGAACTACGGAAGAAAGAATGATGGACTAGATGGATAATTTACTGGATCTAGAAAGGCAGGACATGCAGGCTTCTCCCTCAAACAAAAGATTTGTCATCATGCCTTGATTTTCTTCAGAGACCGGTAGTAGTTCAGATGCTTCAGTTGTGATTTTTGAAGTGGTTATTCTCCTTTTCTCTGATGAGAATTGACTAGAAATTAATAGGCTGGCTGAATGAATTCTGCTGGATCTAATATTAATCACTTTTCTTTCCTGTGTGTTTTTTTCTTTTCATTTCTTAAAAGTCTCTGTCTGTGTTCATGCCCTATCTGACACACAGGAGTAGACAGGTCTATTTTCAGGCAAGTGTCAGATCATATGATGAAAAATGTTGAAAAGGACAATGACTGGCTGTACGAAAGAAGCAAGCCACTTGCCTGAAAATCAATATTTATCTTTTTCCTTTCCTAGTACCACAGCTCAGTATTAGAGGGAGGGAGCTGCAAACTGACAATACAATCTGCTGTATGTGATTACATGCAAGGGGAAAGATCTCTGGAGACAAGGACAGTGTCAGCTTTTCTACCAAACCCAATATCTGAGTTTATTATTAAAAGCATTCCTTTTGCACTCACTGGGGTTAAGATTTTGCCGTAACGCTCAAGGCCATGCTGGCTGACCTCGTGCTGTTCTAGGAAGTATTATATTCTTTCTGCATTTCTCTTGAGACAGGTAGTAAGTTCACATCCTGAAAGAGCACCTAAATCTTTGTGCTTATAACCTTTTGTCAGAGCCACCTATGGCCTGGGTGAGGATTTGAGGGTTTTAATCTAATGAAGCAGCCTCAGCACTCTCCCAGCTCCATGTCATGTGTTTAATCCATCACAGTGAGACAAATGCATTAGCCGTTTAGCACAAGAAGGCCTCCGCAAGGCTGGAATAATAGGAGACTTAACCACAGCATGACCGTTCCTGTGTGGCCTCAGATGGCTACTTAAGCATGAAGGGGGAGGTTTCCAAGCATTTTAAAGAAATTAATGCTGCAGCGCTTTTAAATTTATACGCTGGGTGACCTCTCAGATCAATACATTTATGCATAAATGAGACAGGGTTTACCAATGAGTCAGTCCCTCTTGTCCATTAAATCTATATGAGTGTCAACTACAAAATATGCTGGCCACAACACATATGTGTTAATAGAAAGAAAGAAAAAAAAGAAAACTGGGAAAGGGTCATTTCCCTCCCCCTTTTTTGTGAGGCATTCAACGGAACCTTCCATCTGGCAAAAACAATGCATTTAAAGGACTGTAACAAGGTTACAGCTTAAACTTTTGTTTGAATGTCAGACCACTGAGAAATGAAATAAGTTTCCATACTCCCTGATGAAAAAATGTGGTGATACAAGACACTGACTTTAGGAATTGCCSCTTTTTGAATACTGAAGATTCCTCCAGTATACAGAGTATTAACTACTAAATTTTTGCTAAGTGCAGCTGAATTTTATTTATGGGAACATAGTGGAGAAATTATTTATGTATATGTTTATTTCATTGTTAATTATATGAAAGATATGCATTATTTTTAACTGTAGTAAAGTCAAAGTAAGTTACACTGTGATATTAAAGGTCTGAGTTTTCACTCTGTGTTATTAATTAGCAATATATGTAATTATTAGCAATAATAAGTAATAATTAGCAATAGAAAATCTAGCCTCCAAAAAAATTTGTTAAYAAACTAATTTGACTAAAAACTTTCAATTCACTACAAGGTGCTTCCAATCTTTGTTATTAACTATCCATGAGCATTCATAGGAATACATTATTAATTTTTTATTCAACGGTGCTTGAAAATTATAAAAGTCACATAAGAGTTCTTTTTAACAATACATCTCATATGTTCTCATGCTCTTCATGTATGGTGTATATTACTGCTATAGCTCCCACTGAGAGGAATTTATCTTTTAGTWTGAATTATATTTGATCTCTCTCTTAGTTCTGGAAGTCCTCAGATCAARGCCAAGGATAATCAGTCTGATGCCTTTTATCCTTGTACCTCATATTCACATAAGAAGAAACCGAAAAGATTTACAGTTATGTGTACGTAAGTGATGGACAGCACCTATAATTTATCTCTAGTCTACTCCATTCATTTTTTTATCCCCTTTTGCATATGGATAAATGATACTGGCATTTCATTGATGAAAATTATCATCTCTAGTTGTCCTACGCCTGTGGCCTATAACTATGTTTAATAATATACAATGCTTAACAATTTAATGAGTTCATTGGTCCCCATTCATTTCAGAACTGATTCTGCATGTTCTGAAAAGACCTGGTATATCACCAGTAATTGGTCTCACAATGAATCTGACTACCAAAGCTTGAATAGACTAAAATTTTTTGAGAACAGATGGATTTCACTCTGTCCTATATTGAAAGCTGAGAATTAATAGCAGGCTTCTAGTCAAATATCCTATCTACATAGGGGCAGAATATAGATAAGTAATAATCCCTTTCATACAGACACCAAAAAACTAACATTACTCTATCAACCTAATTAAAGATTGAACAAATGAAACAAAATAAACTCAGTTATTTTAAGCTAATTGAATCCAGACCTTGTAATAAGAAACCAATGAGACATGCAGGGCTCTTCTGAAATAGTCATATCCAATTAATTGAATTGCATACAGACATGAAAGGGTCAGTCATAAAAATTAGGTAGGTGATGTGAGTTATGTTCTTATAATAAGAGGTCAGAAAGCAACATTTGGCTTGTGCTGGTAATTGATTATCAGTGCTCTCCCCCACTTCCTGACTAGCTTGAAAATACTTTATGCTGAGAATCTTACTACATCTAAGCACTCAAGGACAAAAAGACTGTTCTGGAAGAGCTATTATATTGTATGATCCAAAARACTTCTCATATCAGCAAGACAATATACAAGAAAAAATAACACACCATACAGTCRCTTAAAGACATCACCGATAYGTGAGTTAAACAGATGTATCTAAACATACACATTATAAACAAAAAAGCCACTTAAATTGTCAAATTAAATAAGAAAAATGAGAGTTAATTGGATTCTCTTCAACAATTCAGAGCTCCCACAGTTGGCTTTATGAACCTCAAACAGGGGAGGGAGCAAAGCAATGCTGAGCAATTCTTGTTAACTGTTTAAACAGGAGCTGCTGTGAGAGTGCTGTTCATTGCACAGAGTTAGTCATATTTTATCCTTATTTCTCCCCTTAACACTCTTTTTCACTTATCCACTTGTTAACCCTTACGAAGCTGAAYTGTGAGCTGTGTGTGGAAAGAGTGTTGTTCTGCAGTGCCACAAACAGAAGGATGCTGGTCCTCAATGGCTACTGTATCAGAAATAGTAGCTCATGATAATGGCTCTTCAGACAGCTAACGTAACTCTCTATACTGCAGTCCGACTGATTTATACCTGATGCTCCACTCCTTTCACCCTGAGCAAAGCCTGAGTTAAAAGGTACGAGGTTCAGGGCATGGACAGTACTAAGGATGGACTGCTGCTCACCTCCCAGGTGCTGAGGGCATCAATCAGCCCTAGCTGCCATGCCTGACCTCACCAAGACCCTCACATCCAYGGTCCAGGAGCCCCATTTTGGCTCAAGCTCAGGATCCCAGTCCCTGCTGGGGCTTTGTTGTAGCTAAATACAGACTTACACCTACCATTACTGACTTGCTGGCTGGACCTCCTAGGTAGACCATGGAGTTCACTGCTGCTCTGAATTTATCTGATGTTGACTGGACAGTTGGCAGAGCCTGGTATTGTCTGCAGCCCTGCCCTGATGCCTTGCCGGGGTGCCGTGGGGCTGTGCTCTTCTTGGTGAGGGCACTGTCCTGCCAGCACTGCAGACACCACATCTCCTGGCTTGCCCTCCCTACTGAGGCAGCCCTGCTCCTTAATGCTCTGGGGAATCTACAGCACAAGGAACGTGGCTCTGCCACAGCTGGCGTGACCCAGTGCATCATTTGTTGCTGAACAACAGCAAAAAATTCTTTGAATATCAGTCTGCTGAATGAAGAAAAAATGGACAATAATAACAGCATTGTAGCTGTGAAATAGTTTGCTATTTCTAGTTCGTCCATGGTAAAAGAATGAAAACTCTGTCATCTTCCTGAAAAAAAAAACAGCAGAAGGAAGGTAGGAAGTGGTCTTTCCTAATTCATAGCAGATAGTAGAGTTGGATCTGCTTAGAGAAAAGCAYGTAAGCCACCTAACTGTGGGCTCTTAAGAAAGAACTGTTCCAATCTCTCTGAAGAGACACCTGTCTTGGGCAGGACAATAGCTCATCTGCCTGCAGCTGKCCTAATCAAAACTGTGCTCTGTGATCACATGGGAAAGAGAGTCATGTTTTTAAGGCCGTATAGCCCCTTGAAGCAGAATCACTATCCCGGATACCCATGCCTCTCTGTGGCTGGATATGGGGCCTAACTTCCATAGTAGTCTGGGATACTTGTGAGTGATAACTCCTCTCCGTACCTAAAGACAGCCAGAATGGATGTGACCAGATGCATTCAATAACAATTCAACAGATTGTATTTGCTTTTAAACTGAAAAGGATTGGTGCTCTAATTAACAATAACACTTCTTACCACTTTTGTAACAACATGTCTCTTTTCCTCATCCGTTCTCTTTTGACCATAACCCACATAAAGACCCCAGTTCAATAAATAATTATGTCTTTTCCTCAGCTTCATTGCCATTGCTATATATCTCAATTCCTTTTATTTTTGGAGCCCTTAGGATAACTTTTGWTCCAATCTATTCTTTTAAGAAGAGCATATGCTGTTCAATAGCTGCCTTGGAAATGGAAGCATTTCTATTATTAATACACCAATAGGTACTACCATACAAACTACTGAATAATGTTAAAAAACTCCTARGGATTCATTAAAATTCATTAAAACCACGTGTCCATGGCCTTCGGTGTAAACCTAAAGGGCAGCATGACACCCTTGCATTTGAGAAATGATCGTCTAGAGAAAGGCCAGAATGATGAAGGCTTTCTTTCATTACTAAAGTGCTCTGGAAATTCTACCCACTTACTGGTGTCTCCATAGAATTTCTCCAGGGCAATTCTGGATGAAAAACRCTACCTAAGATTGAAAAGTAGGTGAACAAGCCTAAATCTACTTTTATTCTTGGCTGTAGTGTTAATTTAAACTCGTAAAATGTTTATATTTCATTTTCTACTTTGTTTTCCACCTTAATGTAATGACCTTGGCTTTCCATACAAATATTACAAAACTAGATTGAATTTCAGCTATATAATTATTTTGTGCAGTCCTTTACCTTATATAAAAACAGCATTTTAAATAATATGATTTAATTTTTTTAGAACGAATAAATGGAATGCAATCATCCCTTCTCAGTAATTTGAAACAGYGATTTTTTTTCTTTTAGCCACTAGGCATCACACACAGAATTGAGCAATATATTTGATTTCCCAAGCCAAGAGGAGAACATCAGAGAATAGTATTCTCAAGAGTCATGTAGTCAGAAAAACGGTCCTTTCATGCAGTTAGAACAAAAAAATCTTGCCTTTTCCCTAATAATCTGCAGATTCCAGTTCAATCTCTTAGAGTGGTTTTCTATTTTGTACCAGAAACCACTCAAGATTTTAGTGGATGCTATCACAGAGCTGACTGTGAATGGTCAGTTATGATGACTCTGTATCCTCAGTGCCTGCTATATAACCCCTAACAGATTGTATCTCATCTACATGAGAAAGTAAAACATTGTTGTATAACAAAAAGTAACTACGGTCGTGTGTGCCAAAATTTTAAGTACAATAGCCAAATGCTATGGACTTAATTATTATCTTAACAAACTCAAATAATTTGTGTTTCAATGTAAAGTCCAATTAAGTTCATAAAAARTAGATTTCTGAAGAAACATAGTAGTCATTTTGTTTTACTTCTGAAACTGATCTTGAGTTTGTGAATTCTAATAGGTGCAACTCTCAATTCTCCCGTTAATTCTGTGAAACCTTCAAGCCTCTTAAATTCTAGACTACATTAAACAAAATTCCTGATTTTAACCCATTCCTAGAGAARTGGGAGGTGGTGGGATTGTTAATGTTTGTTTCCCACAAGGCTGAAATCACATRAAAAACAAATCAAAGAGGAACATGGCAGAAATCCAGGACTAAATTCTTGCTGTGAGAAGAATTCATTGTGGCACTGATTTCTGATTCCAGCTCTAATTCTTTCCCAGTCTAAACTTTGAATACGCCCTAATGCAAGGATTAGTTAAATCTGGTTTTGTATGCTACTTCTTTTGATCACATGTAATTTGAAATCTCTACATTTCCTGAGCAGACTTTTCCCCAAACTTCTTTCATTAAATCTCCTAAGTACTGTCTGCACTGTTCTTACAAACCACTGTACAAAACGGCTTTGAAAATGTGTCCATGGAAGAATTTAGCATGAAAAATGTCAAAGACAGAGCTACTCAATTTAAAGTCCAGTTTCCTCCCTCCCYCCCTCCCTCCAAGGACTGATAGATATATTAGAGTCTCTTGGCTTTTTCATCCAAACTGAGATGTCAAAAATTGCATCTCACAGGCTTTCCCCCAAGATGGAAAGAATTCAGTAAGAATTCAGTACTCCTAAAATAGGTGCCTAAGCCCTGCTAGACACCACAGATTTCCCGCCTGGCCTCCACCTGAAAAAGGGTAAGGGTTTCTCCTAGTCCTCTGTCATATTTGTCATCCCTATGTGGATTTCTTTGAGATCCTGAAGATCTGAAATAGCAGTAAAGGTTTATTTACTTAGATAGCTTAATTGCTCCTGGAGTGGGGTGGAGGAAACAAAAGAGAGCCCAATGATTTCACTGAARTCTGTATTAGTGTCTTGATTAATTAACAGACTTTCATTTTTAATGAAGAAAACATTCTAATGATTTGTAGTTACTCTTTTTGTATATATTTGATTTGAAGGATCAGGATTAATTACCGAAGAAAAAAAAAACAGAAGTGTCATACCTTTTTCTGAGTATAAGATTCATTAGTATATCATCATATTATAAATTTGGGGCATCATCTCCTAATAGCTTCACTTGGAGACTGTGACCAGGACTAGCTCGTACTCATATGGGCTGTGCTCAAGGAGGAGCACTGATTGCACCATGACAGTGTGGAGGTTCAGAACATATACCCGTTTGGATGCAAGAGAGGCCTCGTTTCTCCAAACTCCCCTAAGGCAGCCTGCCCTCCCTCACCCCGAACATGAGCTACCCTCAGACTGGAGAGGACTGAAAGAGGCCTGACTGAGCATTGTCATTTTGTGCTCCAGRCAGGCAGCAGGAGCAGGAGGCTTTGCTCTGCACATCCCAGCTCCATCACTTCCTGACCAGCAGTTCTGGCCCAGCATCATGGATTTATAGCACCCTTGGGAGCTCCCAGGGGGGTGGATGGGTCATTTCCAGAGGGAACGGCAATGTTCTTCTCTGCTATTGTCTTCCACATCCTTTAAGCACACTTGATGGATGTCTGTTAGTATTTCAGGAGTGCAGATGTGCTGCAGTTTGTAAATGTGTTGCCTTTCCCTCATCTTCCTCTTTGGAGGACATCACTTTAAAAGCAGTTGTCCACTCCTCACTTCCCTACTGTAGTCAAGTCACACTGGAAAATGTCCTTGTTCCTTCAAACTCTGCTTAACACGCTTCTCACCTCATTGACAAAAGAGTCAGYGAAAGACACAGAACTAGCATCACAAAACCAAAAAATAGACTTGGGGAAGCAGGYAGGCTGGCAATCAAAGTAACTTTCTAACTTAAAGATTCAGTTGYRTGTCATTTGGCCMTCACTATTCTGCTGTGAAATTCATTAAATGACATTCTATGATGGCAAGATAGCACTACATTGGGCTGACATTTTTGARGAGAAACACAAACAAGCTATCATTTATATTTTCTTTGGGAAGCAGAAGTACACTTGCATAAGCAACAAGCATCTATGGAAATATAACATTATTTATATAATATTCTTCATCTATAAAGAATTAATTAGGTGTGCAAAACATGATTAGTATGCAATATATTATTTATGCACATTATGCTTTTAATATGGCAAGACTGCTGGTAAGGAGATCTTAATAGGTGACTAATGAGCTATAACAAAAAGATATAAATAAAGTACTGCTAATATGCTGTCTAATACAGGGATAGTGACTTGTATTTCTGAATAAGAAAGAACGAAAACTTTTCCTTTGTTGTTTTTCCGGCCTTCTCCCAGCAGTACATTTAATATTGGGAGATAAATGGTCAGATCAATAGGAAAYACCATCTACATGGAAAATACAGAAACAGTAAAATAAATCACAGTGTCCTAGTCCTTCAAGATTTGTGTTACCAAAAAACATATATTTTCAGAGTTTATGTTTTTCCTAGCAACTGTGCTGCACACTAAGTGTGCATTTTGCCTTTTAAATATAATTACAAAGATGTGAAAAATGGTGGAATTCAGTGAAATGATGAAATACCATCTGTTAAGAAGACTTGGCAAGAATATAAGGTTCTCATATTCAAGAAAAATAATGATGTGTTAGTCTCAGAATGAAAAAAAAATCAGAAAGTTGCAATAAAGACTACATGTAAAACTATTGCATAAATCTCAACCACAGCATTCTTTAGTCTTTGTCAACTTATTCTTAGTCCTCAGTGGTACTATTTAAATATGGGCCTGGAAAAGTTATAGGCTTAACTTTTTTTTTCCTTATTTCACTGTTAAAAAAAATGAAACTTTTGGATTTGGGGGAGTTTTTTTGTTTGTTTTATTATGAAGTGGTAAAGTCTTAATTTCTGGAAGAACTGCACAATTAGATAGGTAAAAAATGAACAGATATGCAAGATTTTTTGAGATGTTCKTATTAATAGTGCAAGGGAAAATTTTACGCAGTACTTTAGAATACGAAAATGTGAAATTTAGTATTATATGGAATTACTTGTTAATACAAAAAAAATCTGAAAACTATATCATCTTCTTTTTTTTCACCAGGATTATCCAAACATGAATTATTATATCTATATAGATGTCACTGTGAAACTCAAAATGTTAACTTTATAAATTAATTTTATTTTTAGGAGATATTTTTCTTTGTATTCACAATGTAATCTCAGCACAACTCCTACACATTTACAGAGTAAGGCTAAAAAAGTAGTACAGTGACTAGGTTTAATGTAGCTGAGACCCCCAATTTGCCTATAGAATTAATTTTCTTTGTCTGTAAAGAATATTGCTGATCAAGACTGTCTGGAAGATTTATAACAAACAATTTGTAATGAATGTTTTCATGTTTTAGTATATGATGTATAATAAAGACCCAAAATCATTCAACCAGTGAACATAATTCTAGAACTTTTAAYCCTATTATATCTTTTACTAGTGTCTCTTTAGAAAAGAAAGATATTTTGTCATTTCAAATCTRCTGACTTTTATTTTACTGAGAATTTGATGATTTTTTTTTCCAAACTGAGGTAACGAATGATAAGGTTTTTATTAACATTATTATTTTAAACTACTATAGATTTATAGTACATAGTGCCATAGGATTAATGCTCTTTAAAAACAATATTTACATTAATTTTGCCTCCTCAGTAGACAATCACACCGATGATCCCAAAAGATAGGAAGGTAATGCAGGAACTTCACCTTCTTTTTCGTGGAGAGATGGGTTAGAGTTTGCCTACTGGAAATCTAGAAAGCCTATATCTGCAGAAAGGAGTAGCTGTATCTTGGCAATAAGGTAACTTAAAAGCACCTCTTGCCATTTATCTCAGATGTGCTCTCCTTTCTAAGTTTTATTATAAAAAGGTAGAAGTGACACCTTACAGAACCCTCCAGTCTTTAAATATTGTCTTTCAAAAAGACTCATGTTCCTCCAGGACTAGTATTCCTTTACAAATCTAAGTAGAATAAGCCTTCTTCTGCAGCCTTCTTACCATCAAGTATTTTTTTTTCTTTCTCTGTATCAGATTTCCTCAGCAAATTTAACTTGGAATAGTCCTAAAAGGATAGCTCAAAGTTTACACTGATTTATACGGATTGAGAAGCTGGTTCAGCCAGCTGCAAGAACAATTTTTCAGGCTGAAACCTGATTTCCTTCAGCACATTCCAGTATCGGTGGGAATTCTTGGGCTCTATTTGACTCCCTGTACCATGGTTTTGTTAACAATTTTCCTCCCCGTGATTGCCCCAAACACTAATAC
The DNA here is from genome assembly GCF_003343005.1 of Rhea americana. Taxonomy (NCBI): domain Eukaryota; kingdom Metazoa; phylum Chordata; class Aves; order Rheiformes; family Rheidae; genus Rhea; species Rhea americana. Next base: position 3,088,178 of record NW_028186867.1, on the reverse strand, counting down.
CACTTCTATCCCAACCCATGTTTATACCACCCTGTCCAAATACTCTCATATTCCTATCCACCGTCATCTGGTATTTTATTCTGATGCTATGTAGAAGTTTCTAGTTTCTGGAGTGGGGTTGCACAGGCCTGCAATGCTYTTGCAGGGAGCACCTGATGCTGTGATCATCTTCCTATTTATAATTTTAACTACATTTTAGTTTGTCTCAGAATCACTATTCTGAGAGTCTTGGAGAGAAATCAGTCTTAGCTCTGGGTATGGGAAGCTGAGCTGTTGTAGGATTTCTCCAAACTGTCCTCAGTATGTGCTTATCAGCAAGCGAAATTATTTACAAATAAAGTGTGCAGGGTTTCCTTGACTTGGTAAACCTGAGGTTTGGTCCTAAAATTAATATATATCCTAAAAGAAACCAACAGTGAAGTCTTTTGCTTGGATCCTTCTGTACTATAAAAACTATATTTTGGAAGAAATGATTTTCAGCAGGTYGAAGGAGGTGATCCTGCCTCTCTACTCAGCCCTGAGGAGGCCTCATCTCAAGTTCTGTGTCCAGTTCTGGGTTCCCCAGGACAACAGAGACATGGAGCTACTGGAGAGAGTCCAGTACAATACAAAGATGATCAGAGGGCTGGAGCACCTGCCCTATGAGGAACGGCTGCGAGAGCTGGGCCTCTTTAGCCTGGGGAAGAGAAGACGGAGGGGGGATCTTATGAATGTGTATAAGGACCTGAAGGGAAGGTGTCAAGGGGACAGGGACAAACTCTTTTCAGTTGCCCCATGTGACAGGACAAGACGCAATGGGCACAAACTGAAGCACAGGAAGTTCTGCCTGAGTGTGAGGGGGAATTTCTTCACTGTGAGTGACAGAGCACTGGAGCAGGTTCTCCAGAGAGGTTGTGGAGTCTGCTTCTCTGGAGATCTTCCAGGCCTGCCTGGATGCAACCCTGTCTACCATGCTGTAGGTGACCCTGCTGAGCAGGGAGGTTGGACTAGATGATCTCTAGAGGTCCCTCCCAACCTTACTGATTCTRTGATTCTGTGATTTTTCTGGTCTCATGTATATTGCAGCACTGTATTTACAACAAAAAATATACAGAATATATGTAGCATACATGTATATCTTCTTTTAACTTTATGTTTTTATGTGCTATAATATTATTATAAAATGCTCCTTCATACTACATAAGACTTTTATAAATGGCAAAAAGAATACTAAATCCTGTGATTTTCCTGTTGACTAAAATATTGTAACTAARCTATCAAATGCATGAAAAGGCAGCAAGGAAAATATTTTTTTAAAGGTATAATGCTAACAGTTTTATATCTCCTATTAATGAAAAAAGATTTTGCCCAAGTGTTAAATTTCTCATACTTTCTCTCAGATATTGGCCCTAATGCATGCTTAGTCATAGTCACATGAGTAATTGTAATGAAATTCCTAACTCTTAAAATTAAGTTTCATTAAATATAATAAAATAATTAAGTATAATGTCCTTCAGATCTTGCACACAGACCAATATCAAAGTTTTCTTCCACTTTACTCTATCATCCAAGACATTTTAAAGGAAATACTTAATATTTGTCAAATGAAACTTAAACTTGCTTTTGAAGAGAAAACTTTCATTGGTTTGAAAAGGCAGAGAATTAGGTGTATTGGGAAGGAAAATGAACAGTCTGTTTAAGAAATAAAGAATTGCCATCCCACAAGACACTTCTTACCATARTTATGTCTTTTTGTTGTACCACACTGTTTCAAACAAGTCTAAAYTGGGTCCTATCACTTTTAATAAGGATGCATTTGAGAAGATGGATTAATTCTCATACAGAAGAGGAAGGTGAACTTGTACTAACTGTGGGTGGTGCAGTAATTAAAAGTCAGGAAAACTGCACTTTCTGACAGTTCATTAGACAAAACAGTATGCGGAAAATGTCYTGTCATGTCTAATTGCTACAGCTGCTTGGATTTCTCTGTTATACTGGGACATCAGCTATTCATAAACCAGCAGGAGGAATTAATCTGTGGGAAGATGCACTTCCTACTTTACAAATACCCTTCTGTGTGGTCAGTGTCTCCRGTCTTTGACTGAATGCTATAACATAACTAGGAGACATGGCAAATATRACAGTAGAAAACCTATATCTAGTGGTAGTGTTAAAGTTAGTGAATTGATCCAACAACATTGCTTAGAAGTGTCATGCTGTCTGAGTGGGATTATATTGTGTTGTCTRTCAGGATAATTTTTACATATACATTACTAAGCAATTCCAGATGTGAAATCTGAGCTAGAGCTACTGGTGCTGAAACCTGCTTGTTTCATCTCATGGCATGTGGAGAAACTGGCCTCGGTACGTAGGTCGGTGGTCTTACAGTACAGCAGCACAGCACAATACATTGATCTTCTGTTCTTCCAAATACTGATATGCAATTTACTTTTGTAATACTTTATAATACTATAAAACTTGTGTAATAAAACAACAAGGTAACTTGCAGCTAGAAGGCTTCTGRGTTTGAGCTGGTTCTAGTTCAGGCGTTTTCAAGCTGCACACTTYACCACTAGTTTCAGGCAGCACTGGGATTTCAACTGAAGTATCTGACCTCTGACTGACTGAAATCACAGTACAATTCAGTACTGACCGACCTCTGCATTTCAGTATAGGCTATATTGYTTGCTATGGCCCTGACACTGCAACCATTCATGCATACACTTAACTTTATCAACGTTAGCAGCTATACGTCTTTTGAGGGAAATGCATATTAATTGCAATTGTTGAATGCTCATTGCATGAACAGACATCAGTATTTAAGGACTACTGGGAAATCCATACATATCTGAGGCTTTAGAAATCCTACCATCCTAAGTTTTTGTTTCAGGAACTACTTCAATGCCAAGAAGCCTTTCCTGCTTCAGCATGCACATCCTGCCTCATGCTCTGAGACACCCCATTCATCAGACTTGAGTTTGCTCTACAGAGGCACAATCCATAGCAAAGTAATTTTTATGAAGGACATATTTAACGTGTTTCTGGGCACTTCTGAAATATTATGGGAGACTCTTTCACATAATATTTTATTGGTGGCATTTTGCAGAATTTGAAATAATAGAAAAATAGATCCACATAAAATCAGTGGCCCAGGAAATGGATTCTCTTATATAAAATTTAAATGGAATAAGTAAAATAATCTATTCAGTGTGCTTTGGTAGCTATAGCACTTGCAAAGTAGTTTTGCATGAATAACAACATTGTCCATTAGGCTCAGAGCCAACAGAGCATTATGTAAACAGGATCTAACTGATCTGTAGGAGAGGTATTTGCACTCTGACACGGGGGGATTAGTCGTGGTCTGTTGCCACTCCCTGCAACCAGTGCAAGTGGATGTAATCTTGCCATATAGCCACTAAAGCAAAGGTATGAAGGAAAATAAACAGGAGATGATGTATTTCCAAGACATTCTGTGAATGCATGCAAAATAAATAACTCGGATACATAAGGTATGATTTTTCAAAAGTATCCAGCATTGGTGTAAATCTTCCATTGATTTTAGTAGCAGTGGTACTAGGCTGATGTTGCAGGATGCATTTGAAAAGATTGACTTTAAATAGAGGGAATTTCATCTTTTGAATTTATTTCTATGGTCAATGGTGAAAGACAACCTCTACCAAAGGCATAGTTCAGGGCAGAATCCCATCTTCAGGCGCTCTGATTTATTCTTTTGAGGAGTTTTCTCTTTTCTTTGACCTTAGAAGGCAAGGAGAAAAGTATTCCTAGAACAAAGTTAATTAAAAAAAAAAAAAAAAAAAGTAACATTAGCTGTGGGAATCACCTGAGTGCTTTCCGAAAACAATGCCTAAAAGGCTTTATTCATTACTGTATTGATCAATATTTACGTCAAAAAAGCTCCATAGACTTCAGTGAAACTCTATCAACATGACAGTGATGTATTGCTGAATCAAACCCTAAATCATATAATTATTAGAAGTGTACAAAGTGTCATTTATTTTTATCCAAGTACACAAAATAAGCATGGAAAGAACATTGATAAGTCTGATTGCCAGTTTTCTTAGCCCTAGGGCAGAAAGAACAAAACCTAAGTGGAAGTGAATAGGTGTTAAATTCTTCAATTTATTAGGAGTATGCTGAGTGTAGCATTTATCTGTTTTGGACAGYGAGTCCTTTCTGCAGGTTTTGTCTCACACAAGACTCTTTCCTTAGAGGTCAGCTTGAGTTTAAGTCCAATCTAGCTGTGCAAGATTGAATTTGTTGAAAAAAGAAATGATGCTGAGGTAACTAGAGCATCTCTGCTATTATACAGTGACTCATATGCAAATCCAAAATCATATTATACATATTGTAAGAAGTAATAATCTACCCCTGGCATTTGACAGCCATGCTTAAGAACTCAAGATGTGGCCTATACTTTTTTCTGGTATTACTTGAATTTTAAGGCAGTTCTACAAAGTTATTTCTATCTCAACTTTGTCTYTAGTACTGATATTTTGACTATTGCACTATAACACAGGGAAATTCTAAATCTCTTTGGATGTCACAGAATAGCACACAGGGGTAAAACTTATTAACTGTAGTCATTTTTCATTCTCCTGAGTTTATTTTTACACATTGTTCTGCATCCTATCAGCATCTTCCAGGAGAGAAATCACATTTTTTAGGCTTATTGATTCTTCATAAAGATCAATAGATTATTTTAATCTCTCTCTCAAAGCTTAGATGGAAGGTTGTGGCTTGCAAATTGCAAGCGTGAGTTTAAATTTCTCAACAAGATGACAGYTCAACCTTTTAGTTTGCTCCTAATCTTATTATAGGCCTCCCGAGGCTCTAGTTAACTTYGAGGCAAGTGAAGGTTTTGAACATATCAGCAGGAGGAATTAAACAGCACTGTAACAAAGGAGCATGAAGAGGAATTCTAAAAGGGTTTCAGATTTAGGGTGAGCACCCAGATTACTGTGTCCAACCTGTCATTCAAATTCTCATTACAGTYTCAGGGTCAAACACTCTGATCAGAATAATTTGGTGCGCAACTGCACTTTACCTTTAACACTGCTGGAGATGGACATCTTTATTCTTTACAAGATTCCCTTAAAAGTACAAATGCTTCCAATGTATTTCTTAGTTTTAAATTTTAGTGGGACATATAAGTCATTTACTTTTTCTTTTCTTTATTTAGGGTGGAAAAAATGCATCATTGATGGGCTGAAAGATTGAAATCCTCTTTTCATCTAAATATTGGCATCAGCAGTCAATGCTTACTGTAGGTCTCAAGGATACATTTAGATTCTTTGGAAAAAGGAGAAAGWAAAAAGGCATTCTTCATAGCAAAAACAACTGTTGATATAAAAGGAGTATCCTGATAAAAAGAAAGAAATATAAGTGTACCCWGGTTCTGCAATTGGATCTGAACAGACTGATTCTGGCACCAGATTTCAAATGCATGGGTCTGACTGTAGAAGCACGACTGGAGAGGAAAAATCCAGACTGCAAGTGCATATGCAAGGACCACATTTACATCAGCTGGAGCCACACTCAGTTATAGAATTTCTAGGCAGAAACTATGCCCTGCTTTGTATCTGTAAAATCTTCAGCTTCATACGGGATCTTTTAACTGTGATACTTGAGTGCCACTGTAGTAATAATCAAATAGGATTAATGGAATATAATTTTGGAAAAAATATATATGTAGGCTGTCATACATCTTACATAGTTCCTTGCTGTCTGAAGTTTCCTCTACCTGAGATGAGAAAGAAGATAAAATTTGGCAAATTCTGTCATGGCTGCCAATTTCTTTTCTAGCAAGAGTAAGAACTGAACAAAACTGGAATATCTGGTATGTTCACCTTGGCCGGGGGGGAACCAGTGAAACTTTCTGAAGTTTTGATCTAGCAGGTGTTCTTAGTCAAACAAACAATAAATTAATTTCTGCTTGCTTAGGTAGAAAGAAACTGCTATTAGAAATGTATATTTTATATTCAGCTGTGGTGAGATGATTTGTTTTATGCCAAATATCAAAAGCACTTAGCAGAAACCCTGAGCCACAGTTTCCTCCTTACATTTGTGCCGAGAATTGTGTTCTCCATTTTTTTTGTCTTTTTCTATTAAAAGGTATGAGAAATTATCATTCTTTGATCTAATTATGGGATTCTCTAATCTGTAAACACAATACAATCCACAGAAGTTAATAGAAGACACTTTATCCAACTATTACTGTATAAAACAAAATATTCTTATTGCACAGTCATTCAGAAAATGAATTACTGTGCCTCTAATTTTTGTAGCAATTCAATTTCCTCATTTATGCTCTATTTTCCTCAGCATTCATTGCAGATGAATACTGAAACATTGCACCACACAGCACTTCTAAAATAATCCTTATTATTTTAAGCCTCCTTTTTCATTGGTATTGGGAAGTTTCTTTGGCAGTTCTTGATTTTCAGCCCTGATGCTTTTTTGGATGTCTGAGCTTTGTTTTTCTAGCAAGAGTTATTGAATCTTTTCTTTTTAATTCTGATCTTATATTTCATTTTATCCAATGAAAATAATGATTTATGGATGAGATTTTTAAGTTGTGTCTGATTTCAGAATAGCTGGAACCTTCATTTGAATTTTTCATTATATATAACTTAACTTGACAGAGTTCTTCATGTCATTATTTCTTTCAGGAAAAAAAAGTGACTAGCAGTAAAAGTTACCGGTATTATTGCTTGAATTTTTTTCAAGAGTGGCTGGTGATGTAGGGACTTTGAGGCATAGCTGCTCTAACAGTGCCCTATTTCATAAATGCAGYGACATTTTTTTTTAAAAAAACAGAATCACTAGAAGGGTACCTGGAGTCACAGATCAGTTTTGAGAATTAAATCTTATGGTACTAGTAAGCTGACAAGTCCSTGTGTGAACACTCTGTGTGAATCCTGTGGTAGATCTTGTTTCTGTGTAAAAGCCGGGAGCTTAAAGAAAGCCACCACTTGTCGCAGGATTCCAGATCAAACCATGAAGGCATCTTATGTGCCAAATCAATTGAACCTTTCCATTGTGCAAGCTATGAAATAAGCATATTCACAGTGGTACATAATTCATTTTTTTTCTATGGATACCCAATGACAACTGGCCTAGGGTTTCTAGACAACAAGTAGTCCTAATTCTGCCACTCACCTGAAGGCAAATAAATTGCCATCTATTGTGATAGAATTACAGGTCTAGAAGTCTCCACAGGTCTCTTACATTTCCATTCATGTTGGAAAAAAACTATGCTCCCTTGTGCTTCAAGCTCATTTATGCTTTATTTGAACAAAATAAAGAATAAAATAAGGTTCAATTTGAAAAGAAATGTATTTACTTTTTTTTCCCAAAGATTATATCCAATTTTAAAGTGTATTTGTCTTTTGTCCTGATCAGGTCTAATAGTTCCAAAATCACTGTTTTGGTATACTGTTCCATATAATTTTCCAATAATTAAGTATTTAGGTTTTCAAGTATCCTATATTCTAATTGGACAGGATGTCAGACATAGGTCAACTGAAAATCATTTTGAAGAAGCAGATCAGCATTAATAACCATCATGGCACAATCATGGAATATTTTTTGGTCAAGATTTTTGAAAATGAGTATCTAAAATTTTGTTTCTGAAGTCCAGTGACAGGTGTCTAAGCAAAGAAGTACGAAGCCTAAGTCAGCATAGACTTTCAGTATCCAGTATAAACATTTTGGCCTCGGACCTGTTTTTCATTATTCTGTTGATGATTCATGTTCCAGACTCATCAAATTCCAGTTAGGCTTCAGACTTTACTAGTTAAGATCAAAACAAAAATGGATCTTATTGCTGTTGTTGCAAAGCTCGGTTCTACTGTTCTTTCCCTGGCGACATGTCAAATGATGGTAATTACACACGGTSGGGGGGAAAGCATGTAGCTGAAGGAAGGATGGAGGCAGTGTTGGAGAAGAGAAACTGGGGAACGGCTATTGCACAGTATTTGTGCTGAATATGCACGAGTCATATAAGCAAGCCACCTGGCTGCACTTTGTCTCCTCATTCTTGTTGGCTGTGTTGGTTGGCAATGTTGGGAAAAGATAATTTCAACAGTAAGTCAGTTAATTGTTGAAAGGGAGAAGAGTGAATAAGGAGAAAAGAATCAGAAATGTGGTATGCACAGCTGTGCCARGTGAACTTGCACTGTCCCACTGCAGGGGCTTTTTTTATCATTTACTTCATGCAGAGCAAAATTAGATGGGGAAATTGATGTAGAAAATTCCGAAGGCTAGAGACAGAGGTTTGCATATTATTTAGAGAAAATTCAGCAAGACCATCCATGTATGAGCAAGATACTGCTAAAGAAACACTTTATAAAACCACATTCAGATATTGGTGAACCACTTTACACAATTGTCCAAAGGCCTATCTGGAATTGAGACTTTATTGTTCTAAATACACAAAAAATATATAAAATATAATTTCTTACCTGGGGAAAAACAAACAAACAGCAAGAGTATGAAACAGAAAGAACACAGCATGAAAGCCCAGAAATATAGTGAAGAGTTGGCATAATTTTGTTGATTATATATCTATTCAATGTGAACATAATCAAAACCATCATAAAAATTTGACGGATTATAGAAAAAATAATAAAATTCAGCAGCCAATAGAAAAATTTTTTGATCTGTCTTTTACAGTTTTATTCTTTCTAAAAAGCTGATTTTGYTCTCTTATAGGAAATAACACTTGCTTTTTAGATAATTATGAACATACTGTTATTACTATTAATAATAATATTTTAGTTATTAATTAGTTATTATTAAATATTAATAATATAACRAGCTTCAGGAAATAATGGTCATCTTAATTTAACTCTTAATTCTTAATACAACACACTTTGTATTGATATCAGTATATAATAATAATAGCAACACAATAGTAATATAACAGTGTCCCTGACTTTAAATAGTTCCCTAGTAACTTTTATTATGCACGAGAAAGCATGGTCCCCATAAACTGGCTTGACATGGATTTGGAAAGACAATGGTAAATACTTTTGCTGATATCCATGTACTCTTTCCCAAAGAAGCAAGATTTATTACCTCTCAATAATGTTTATTACCTCTCAATAATTCTTTTTCAAATGTYTCCTGACATGAGCCTGAAGATGTTATAGAAATCTCTGCAGCATTATAATCTACCACATTTCTAAAYGTTTCATTGAACTACGCTAAAATGTAAATCAAATTGTGGGAATAAATTTTTATACAAATTATTATGCTGGCTCCAACTCTAAGCTTCTGAATAGTGTACCTGAACTTAATCATTTATTTTCTCAATTATGTTTAACATTTAGTCTCTAGATATCCTTAAATAGTTTAACATTGACAGGAAAATATTTTATTTTCTTTCCATACTTTGATTGGATGACCAATTTAGCCGAGAATGATACAAAGAACTTCTGATGGTCTCTTTCCAGTTTGTCATTCTTTCATTCTTTGCATTTTAAGAACGCTTATTATGAACCCTTGATTTTTCATTAGCCCCCAATCTAGATGGTTCAAACACAAGAAAGTTGATGCAGAACAGTGACATGTCTCTGCAACGGGAGGATGGAAAACTGAATTTCCTGCCCCAACCCAGCAGGAGTACCTCAGCAGTCAGCACTGTGTACATTGTAATGATGTGCTTCAATAAACAACTCCGGTTTTCAGAGCTCAACCACATACTTGGCTCTTCAACTGCCTATTTGATTCAAGGGGAAATCTTTCCTCAGTATGCACTTGTTCAAGCTGATCAGGGGTTTCACTGTTATATAATGGAAGAGAGCGTAAACCCACAAGCTGTTTATCTTTCCACTGGGAGTGACCTGGACTCCCTCTCCTTCTTCACTGTCACTGCTCGTGGTTGTCACAGACAGCACATAAAGACAGCTGCACCGCATCAGGTTAAAGATCCACCTAGCTTAGCCCCTGACAACGCCTGACATCAGATGCCTAGGAAGAGTACAAGAATATGGCGAATGTATAGTGATATTTCCTTAGGATTCCTACAGCCTCCAACAATTCAAAAACCAGGATTTTTTTTTCCTCTAGGAAATGGTGTCTTTCCRTTTAACAGTCTTGTTAGATATTCTTTTCTTATTCTTTTTCCAATCTTTTTTTTCAAATGATATAGACTTAACATCCACAACATTCTGGAACAASAAGCTTCATGGCATAGTGATATGTTGAGTGAAAAACTACCCAATTTTATTTATTTTAAACTAATTTCATCTAATAGCCTCTTGTATTTGAACAAACAAGGAACATTTACTCACTTTTTCCAGCTAAGCAAGCCCAGTTCCTTTAACTTCTCCTCATATATTATGTGCACCAGCCCACTAACCATGTTAGTAACATTTTATTAGACTGTAGTTTATCAATGTCCCTTTTGCATTGGGGGTCCTAAAACACTTGACATTAGTTCATGTACAAACTCATAACTGCCAAATAGAGGACATCAGCAAAGTTTTCATGCAGCCTTTCAGACTACCTGGTCCTGAAGGACTGAGGAGAGCAAAATGCTTCTTTGGGATGAAAGGAGAAAAAATCCCATTTGATTTAGATGGATTTTTTTTCACAAATTGAGAGGTAGAGTGGAGACAGATGTGGGGATAGCCTGATGCAGACACCTGAGGTACAGCATGAGTTTTAGGAGATTGTGCAAAACTTAAGTAGCATCCTTAGGAAGCGTATGATGAGGAGCAGATGCATGTAGGCTGCTAATAGTAAGTGTGTATTGCTAAACGAAGGAGGGAAAAGGTCCAGCTGCTAGTCCCAAAGTCAAATGGCATGATTAGCTTATCACCATAGTGCTTCAAAGAGCACCCTGGCTTAATTCACGTCTCTTAGCAAATGACATTTGGTGGCACTGTGGCCCTTAGCCTAAATTACTGTTTTGGGTGATTTCTCAGTCCAAAAGGCACCAAATCATTTCCATATGTGCTGCGGTACTCCTGAGTGGTGCTTTTATAACCCAAATAGTTTTATAGAACTGGATGTACACAACACGAGAAAACTCATACTGCATAAGGATCTAGAGCTTCTCTGTTACACCAATTAATTTACCCTGTTTCTAACTGTTAGAAGTGAACAAAACAGTTCTTAGTATTCGTTATGGATATGTAAGAACTGATGGAATTAATGTGGAGTCATGGATTAGATTATCTCCTATGACACAATAATGTGTCAGTTTTCTCAAGTAAATTGCAACTATCTTTGGGATCAGCAATATGTATTATGAATTAATAATAATATTGTTTATTGTATATGTTGTCAAGACTATAAAAGCTTGACTCAATTTTGTTATTTTAATTGCTGACAGTAATTGTTAATCAAATTTTCTGTCTTATGGATATCTAGCCACTTCCTAGTGTTTTGTTAGGAAAGAGTCTATAACTGTCTTTTTAAGACCTATTATAGATCATTAACAATTTTATAAAATAAATAAGCAGATTTATTTTCATAATTTTCTTCCAGTATCATTCAACCCCACCATATCAGTATTCTCAGTTATGTGTAAACCATCAAACATTGAAATCAATGGGCACTTATACAATACTACCAATTTTGTCGATTACCAAGTCACTGTTCATGTACTTTTAAAGTATGATTTTGTTTGACTATTTTACTGGTTCCCTTTTAACTTCTAGAAAGAAAATAAACTAATGAAATGCAGTCTCAGATCTTATACAATATGAGACAGGCAGAAGGAATTTATTCTAACTTTGCRTATGGATTTCTGCTTGCAAACACATATTTATTTACTTATTGAGTAAATGCTTAATAATGCTTTTTGCTTTTTGCATTTTGATGTATATTCATATAATACTATTCTAAACGTATTATGTGAACGTTATATATTGGGAGCTTCTATTTCATATAAGAACGTGGGTTTTGTTCTATGTGCTTCTATTTTGTCCAATCTATATTCAAATTTTGCAACTGAGAGGGAATCCACCAGAGTCCAGGTTTACAATAACATATTCCTTTGGGAAAGTGGTATGCTGTGAGATCATGTGATCTCTTCACTTTCTCCACTAGCTTTCGTTTAAACTGTTCATTTAAATTCAGGGCCTACAGCTGAGGCCCTCAAGTATCTTTGCTTAATTTCCTTAATTTCAAAATCAATGTGAATTAGTTGCTCAGACGATATCTAGGTATTCAAATACAGTTTTATATTCAGCTACTTATTTTCAATGTGTCCATGCTTTTGACAACTTATCCAATCATTTACCCAGAAGCAGATTATGTTCATTGTGCTGGAACAGTCCATTTTTCTAACACATTGAATCTGTCTATAATAAAAGCAATGCACATAACCTGCACATAACCTGCACATAAAAAAATTACTTGTGATGTGGCTCAAAGAAATGAGATAGAGCAATGAAGGAATAACTTGAACTTGACGATCACGTCCAGGATGCACTTTCTCCACAGTACACTGCTGTAAGGAAAACAAAGCCCTTTGATTGTCACAGGCAGAGAGAAAAGGATGGTAAGAATAAAAAGTATATGGTGCATGTTAACAATCTTGCTTAATTTTCTAAAGGAAATGAGKTAATTATCCTATATATGGTGAAATATTATCCTATATAGAATACTGCAAAATTCCACAAATGAGTTTTTGAGGTTTCTGTACTTTGGTGCGYATATGAAACAATATCTAATTGCAACTTGTTAAGACAAAACAAAACAGGTGCTCAATGTAGGTCAAGCTTCTTATCTTTTTCTGACATAATACAGGAATCTTAGAATATTAATTATTTACTATTTTAAATTTTAATTTTGAGCATTGCATGCTTAGTTAGTTAACAAAAAGATCTTTGATTTATTTGCAAGTTTGCAAGAAAATTGCTATTTTTCCTCATCACTTTTTTTTAAAAAAAGTTTTTAGTGTTATTTCTAAATTTGATCAAAGAGAGCCTGGATTTCTAAAAGTAAAACTGTATTTTCCTCCTACTCCATTTCAATCCACTCCATCCTCTTAAAACAGGCAGAGGTCTCAGTATTAGCTGTTAATTAAACAGCAATGACTTCAGAATGTAAAATTTAATGACCTGGAATCCCACACCTATTAAAGGCTACATTTTCTTTAAAAATTCTCATGTTACAGTTGCAAACACATAGATGTTCAGGAAATACCAACAATGTCAGAGTAAGTTTAGTATTCTCTGTCATTTGTACTAGCAGGAAAGACATTGACTGGCAGGTGTTTAAAGCCTTAGATCAGGGTGTCTGTTCATAAATATGGTCAGGGCCATGGTGATGAGTCCCAGAATTCATTAGATATTAATGAAATTCACTTCTCCTTGGAACAAAAAAACATTTCCTAGAATTTAGTTTTGAGACAAACCAGAACAATATCTTACTTCATGTAAGGTCAAAAGTCTTTTGAGAGTTCTGGCAGACTAGTGAAAAGATTGTTTTATTTACAACCAGAATGGGCTATTGCTCTCAGGAGGAGCAATAGCTCCTTTCAGAAGCACTAAAACCAGTCTAGGTAAGTTTTAACATTTGAAAAAAAAANCAGTCTAGGTAAGTTTTAACATTTAAAAAAAAAAAAGTGGGGGAAAAAAAAAAAAAAAAAAAAAAAAAAAAAAAAAAAAAAAAAAAAGAAGAAGAAGATTAGACCAAGGCCATGTTAATTTAGAATAAAGGACTGCATTTTTCCTTGAACTGCAGCCTCTTTTTGCTAGGAAAACACATTATATAGTAGCTAATTTTTGTTGTGGTTGATTATATAGAAAAATATTGCCTGGAAGATGATATTGAGACTAGACATGTTTGTTTATGACCTAAATTTCTACCTACTTTTCTTGTGTTAATAAATAATAACTCACAAAATCTTGAAAGTGGTACACTAAAATAGAAGCAAAAATTTATATTTGTGTTCACTGATAGCTCACATTTCATCTTTATCACTTGGACATGCCACTGCAAATTTTGAAATGCACTATAAAACCCACTATTTTTAAAAAAAGATTTCACTTGTATATTTAATTATCTGATTCTTTTCTATTACTGTAATAACAAATTTCCCTTTCTTCCTCTCCTGTCCTTGGAGAGTTTACAGGAACATTATTTGCAAAATCTGTCTTTTTCTTTCATGAATTATACTTTTGTCTGCAATATATATATTTTCTTGCTCAGTAGAGAATCACCATTCACTTGGCAGAGACCAAAAACTATCATTAATAAATAAAACTGAAGATTAAAACAAAAGAATCTCATAGTACACAGGCTCAGGTCTTCATGGATATTTAGGCACCTAACTTTTGTGAGATCTTTCTGTCTCCTACTGACTGGATTTTTTGGCATGTAGAGTACAACAAAAATATTTTTAAAGATGTTTCTAGTGAGATTGATCAAACAGTTCTAGTTAGACTTACAGAACATTTTCAGGTTAAAAGTACTTTTATTTCATCTGCCAGTATTCTTATGTTGACTGCTTTTAAAAAGACACAACATTTTCCATTGAGATCATTATTATTATTTTTCATGTGGCCTTCTTCTACTTCTGAACCTTTGGTGTCTAATAGACACACAAGAGAGGAAAAATAGAGAAGACATTAATTTTAGCTGGAGAAATGGCAGCAAGGGAAAAAGAGGGAAATACAGACAGTTTGGGGACAGCAAGCATCCAGAACCAATCCTACTTATGATAGCAAGGGGAAAAGTTAATCCATCACATCAGTCCAGCAGGAGAATAGAAGGAACCAGGAGGAGGAGAAAAGGACTGCTGAGTTAATTTCTGAAAGCTTCAGCTAAGCATTGATTTCATCGAATATTTGCCAGGTAACAAAGGATAAATAATTGTATTAAATTGCAGTGCTATTAAATAACAGTACTAGCTAACTAACACTATTAAATAGTTAAATAACCAGTAATAATAGAATTTTCAGTTATTTGTCAGAAACACATAATGATTCTTAACCAAAGCTTATACTACTGATCTTTYTTTTTTCATTACCGGGAAGGAAATTTCTGCCCCCTCTTTCCTTGGTATTAGTACTGGCCTGAAACATGGTTTCAGAGTGGAAGTCTTTCTCTTTGTGTAGAATTTTTGTTTTTCTTGTCAAGTTCTGCAGTACACCCTGCAATTTGCAGTTACCTTTTTGAAGTCCTTCTCAAGAAAAAAATTACGAAACAATGAAAGGTTTCAAAAGCTGMCACAGCAATGGGCTGGGCAGAAAACCAAAATGAGAGCCAAGCACTGTGTCTGGGGCCTTGGAAAGGAAAGTCGATGAAACTTTAAAAGGAAATCCTTAATGTTCTTTTTAGTTGGTAATGGTTTGAACTGTGAATTATATGGTAAATAGTACTACCAAGATATGAGTACCAAATGCATTCTTTGTGCCTTTGTATTTCCATATTTTTAGTTTCAGAAAAAGCGTATCAGAGTTTATAGAGTCCTAAAATGCAATTTAGTTCCTACATTTAATCACAGCAATGGAAAAACTGCAGCTGAAGGCAGCAGAAATCTGCTGTGACAAAATAAGAGAAGAAATGTCAGAGCAAGAGACTTTGAGTCCCACGTGTAATTTTTCACTCTAAGAGATGATAGTGTTCCATCACTGGTGTCACCTGAGTTCCATAACTCAGTAATGTTCACAGTATGGATAACGCATATCATAGTCTTAGGTGATGGTTTACTTCCAATCATGTGATGAACATCCAAGCACTTATGACTAGATAATTCAGTAAGATACCCTGTAATAAGGTCTCTCTCTGAAACAAGTGCAGAAAACCAAAAATCTAGTCTCTTGTTGTGGAAACTGGATAAAGAGACTGGAGAGCTAAGATATCTATCTTAAATAAGAAGTCTTGACCAACTACAAGAAGACGTGCACATAGTAAAACTGGTATTTTCAAAAAGATTTTCTTTGAAAAAGTCCTTGGTCACTGAGTTGCATATTGCTGGCATCGATTTAAAAAGAAATCATAACCTGCAACATAATTCCATGTTGTATAATTACAGTTCTAAACTTGAAGAAAAAGTCATTAGATTTTCTTAGACATAAAACAGGCACACTGCTTAAAACTGCTTTTATACTTTTATTTCACATAAACAAAGTAGTTAGAGCTCACAGCTATTGAGCTGCTTACATATAAAATACACATCTGTTCTCAAACTGTCTCACACAGTACATTTTATGTGCCTGTTTTATGCACCTTTATTCCAGAGATCAAAAAATAGTGAAATAAAATATACATTCCATAGTGACTAACATATTTAATTGTCGTCCATATGTTGGATGCTTTAAAATATCCTTTCTTTTTAAGTAGAGAGGAGGGTTAAGGCTAATTGGTGTCTTATCAACCAGACACTATCTGCACACAAGGGAATGAGTCTCTGTCTTCTTTCAACAGTATTAGCTTTAAGTTAGATGTTCTCTAAAATTAGTCTTCTTTTCACTGCATCTCAAATCCCTCTGTCCTACTTCTCAGTGATTTCTAGAGACTTTAGATCCACTGTTCTGAGCCTATGCTAGAGAGTCAAAACAACTTAAGCAATATAATGAGTGGCACCATAGAGATTTATCTAAACCATTCAATATGTATGTATAGAATAAGTATTTTAACTATAAAATATTAATTATTGTTAATTCTAATATTTCTATTTCAGTTCAAGCAATAAAAAATCATTTATTATAAACAATTATTGCATAAGAAATATAACCTCTATCAACAGACAGTCTGAAATTTTAAATGAAGGGTTTTTTAAATTATTATTATTTTAGCTGTATATTTTGAAATTAAAAGTGCTTCCACACTGGGAGCCCTCCCTCCTTAACTCTCCATTTTGAAAATGTCCAGACAGCTTTGCATCATTCTCTTATTTGAATTGAAGAAGGTGGCAAGTCTAACCTTTCCCCACAAAATCTTTCAGGCTCTCTCAGTAATCATTTTCCAACCAAAAAATGTTTCTTCAAAAGATCTTGACCAGATACATTAATGAGGGTGGATGAATCACACCTCGCAGTCCCAAGGACTTTCAGATTAATTTGTATTCCAATCAGACCTTGAAAAATGCTTTCTTTAATAGCTCCTTTTTCTCTTTTTCTTGACATGGGATAGGATACTTTTCTTGTTGTTTATATCTCTTGTCTTTCTCTTTATTTTAAATTTGATTTGTAGTGAAAGTAATCAAAAAGAAGTAATAGAAAGTTTCCCCTTAGAAACGTAAAGTACAAGCCCAGTTCATAATATTGTTTGTGATGTTTGTAGAATACTGCAGATAATTTAAACACAGATGAAATTAGGCATTACACTTTCTAATCATTTTCCAAACTGTGAGACTCATGCCAAGTCTTTAGGATCATCAGCTCATTGATACTCTGAATTCATAGAATCACAGAATCAGTAAGATTGGAAAGGGACCTCTGGAGATCATCTAGTCCAACCTCAACAGGGTCACCTACAGCATGTTAGACAGGGTTGCATCCAGGTGGGTCTTGAATATTTCCGGAGAAGGAGACTCCACAACCTCTCTGGGCAACCTGCTCCAGTGCTCCGTCACTCCCACAGTGAAGAAATTCCCCCTCACGTTCAGGCAGAACTTCCTGTGCTTCAATTTCTGCCCATTGCCTCTTGTCTTGTCACATGGGGCAACTGAAAAGAGTTTGTCCCCATCCCCTTGACATCCTCCCTTCAGGTACTTATACACATTGATCAGATCCCCCCTCAGTCTTCTCTTCCCCAGGCTGAACAGGCCCAGCTCTCGCAGCCGTTCCTCATAGGGCAGGTGCTCCAGCCCTCTGATCATCCACATAGCCCTCCGCTGGACTCTCTGCAGTAGCTCCATGTCTCTGTTGTCCTGGGGAGCCCAGAACTGGACACAGTACTCRAGATGAGGCCTCCCCAGGGCCTCCCCAGGGCCTCCCTCAACCTGCTGGCAACACTCTTCCTAATGCAGCCCAGGATACCATTGGCCTTCTTGGCCACAAGGGCACATTGCTGGCTCATGGTCAACTTGTCATCCACCAGCATTCCCAGGTCCTTCTCTGCAGAGCTGCTCTCCAGAAGGTCAGCCCCCAGCTTGTACTGGTGCCTAGGGTTATTTCTGCCTAAGTGCAGGACTCTGCACTTGCCCTTGTTGAACCTCAGGAGGTTCCTCTCTACCCAACTCTCCAGCCTGTCCAGGTCTCTCTGAATGGCAGCACAGCCCTCTGGTGTATTAGCCACTCTTTACCTGCAAAAATAACTTCTATTGTTAAGGCCTTATACTTCAGTCACCAGACTAAAATATATCTCCAAACTGTTGCTAAAATGTTCCTGCAGCCATGGAGAAATGATTAAGTGAAATGATTTTGCTTGTTCAAAAATCTAAGTTAATGTTCTCTGAGAAGTTGATGTTATAGAGCAACCTTAAATACAGTCAGATCTGTTTTAGTTTATACTACTTTTTTCAGCATTTGGTTAAATGCATGCGCAATAATCAAAGGAAAATATGCAAGTGGAGAAGAATGCCATACTTGCTAAAATATAAATTATTCCTTTCTTTAGAATGTGAGTTATCACCTGAAAAGGTGAATCTTTGGATGGAAAAGCCACAGATAAAGGCTCTGAAATAAACACATGAGCATTGTCAGAATTATCAGGAATAAAATTTTTTTTTTTTTTTCCAAAACTGAAAGATTCTGTGGAAGGCCCTCCTTTTCTGTTGGTAGGCTACGTCCTTTTCACCTCCAGAGAGGCTGTAAAAGGACTTCCAAAACTCTCAAAAGTGTTCTTAAAAGGCTTTTTCTTGTCTCGTYAGCTGTTTAGGATATAGACGAAGACTGATACATCTCTAGATGACATAAGAGTAGAAACAAGAATATAGAATAATTAAAGTTAAATTTAATGAAATTTTGAATACCTTTGTGGTTCCTTCAAGGAGCAGTGCCGTGGTCAGAAAGCCACTTCACTTCAGTGGTGTTCATTGAAGAGATCTGAAGACAGAGCTTTCATATAGTTTTGTTCTCTCTACTTCTGCTTTTTAAATGTTGCCTTTCAAAACACATTATAAATCATTCATAAACAATAGTAAAGCCAAAACAGTGTCACGTGGAAAAAAAAAAACAAATTTCATCATCATTGATCTACAAAGTTATCTCAATTTGCCTTTTGAATTCTTCGCTAGAAGAGGTAATTATTTGGATTTTCTCTTTTTACAGTGTTTTTCATTGGGAAATCCATAATCCAACAGCAGAGTTTATGGGAATATTTTTTTTTACCACTGTTCACAGCCCCAGGGTTTTTCTAACCTTTAGGTTCTCAAGAGGGGATGGGGGGAAGAAAAGATATCAAGGGATTCTACTAGAAAATATAGAGCAGTTACTCAGTTTATTTCCTGCTCTTGTGGCCAACAGTTAACACACTGATCTTCTAGCTTCTAGAGTATAGTAATAGCTGTGCACTCTCCACTGATCTATCCTTTAAGTCAGGCACAAAGTTATCCTTGCTGAACATTTTTTTTTCTGTTGCATGTAGTATTTTTTAATCAATAAAAGATAAAAACTATCTATGTTTCATTACCACACATTTTAAGTGAATAATATATACTAGAATTACATACCAGAAAGGAATTACGCAATATATGTAATTAATTCAATGCAGTTTTCCAAAAGCAACTTCAGTTTTCTCACTAAGTAGCATTTTGACAAATTGAGTTAGGCAACAACTTGCAAAAATATTTGGCAGAAAATGGATTTAKGAAAAAAGATGTAAATTAAATTGCTTTTAGCTTTTTGAGCTCATCTAAAACTGATGATGTTTTATTTAATTTTGTGTAGAAATGAGTGTAGGTAAATAAGATGTGAAATGATATCCTTTCCAACACATGGGATATCCTTTTACTTCTCTACAGCTGTGTTTGGTTTAAAATTATAGCTATTGTATCTGCAAGACCCAACATCCCTTTATCTATCACCTTCTATCTGGCGTTAATAGGAACAGATGTTCTTTCAGTAAGATTTCATGGTTGAAAGTTTATATTTCTCTTTAAAAATACAAGCATAGGCAATTAAATGGGAAATAAAACTATGGATACTCTAGTCATAGCGATCTGCTTGCTGTAAATGAGACCTGACCCTATTGAAGTTGTCAAAATTCCAGTTGGTTTTAGCAATGTCTGAATTCTCTGTATCATTTGCCTAAGATCTAGAGCTGATTATCGATATGAAATTGTTCATCGATTTAATTTTAATTTTGAGTTTTTTAATTTATTTTTTAAACAGACAGGTGCCTGAAAGTGAGAGGATTTTTGGTTTTGGGTTTTTTTTGCATGACAAGCTGAGTGTAGAACTGCCTTGACGGAGCATCTGTCAGTGGTATATATGGTTCTTAAAACACCACTAAATCTTCTGATGAAATCTGCACAGCCATTTGGTTTTAGGTTTTTAGAGTGTTTTTTTTTTTTTTTTTTTTTGTCTTCCTATTCTATTGCCCACTCATACCAATGACACCAAGGCAAACAATTTGATTTGGCAAAGAATTTAGGATGCTTGATCACTCTGTTTCCCATTGTAAGTTAAGTGTCATGTAGGTTTGACTATATGTAATTGCTGTATCATACCTAGGAAAAATGACTTGATGGACTCAACTCATTTCCTAGTAGACACAGTTTGTAAGCTAAACTCACCACCTTAAAAGCCTGTAATTATTTCTCTAAATGAAATTGGCAATTTTGTATAGAAAAGCCAATTACTAAATTGACTGAGCAATTTACATTCTCGTGTCATCTTTGCAGGTGGTCCTTCCAGGTCTTCCTTGAGGTACATTGGAAAGGCAGCCAGAACTGTTATTTCCCGTGTGCTTTTAGATAAATCAGGATTAAATGTCCTTGTTTGCCAGTCTTGCACTTTATCCACTAAATATAAAAAATAAGTACTGCACAGACAAGACTTATGCAGGTATAGTAAATTACTTTTATATCTCAACATTTATATATTTTTTTGGCATGGATTTTGGTACGGATGTCTCCTTTCTCAAGGACAGCAGATGGAGATAGTCTCACTCAGGAAAGAAAAAGTGAATTAAAAATGTTTTAGACAAAGTAGGATGAAGTAATAAAATAGGCACAAAACTAAAATCTGAACTTTTCCCAGATTTTGAGTTACATAGGAATGGTAAAAGATATTAAAATCATTAAAAGTCTCATTGTATGAGAATACTGAACTGTTTGTAATGATGAGAGTCTTGTTTATCTCTTTTGTTTTTTTAAGAAAGTATTTTCACTAAAGCTGGCCAGAGATCATAAATGAATTTTTAAAAGTTTATATGCTGTAGTGGGATAAAACCAAACCTTTTAAAAGTTTTCCAAAAGAATTGTGTCAAAATGCCCACCCTAGTGTCTGAAAGGTTGCATGTTTAACTTGACTGGTCATTCTTTCTTATCTTATTGTCAATTTGTTATCAAAATTTATATGTATATGTGAAACTTTATAAAGAACATTTTGATAGAAAAAAACATGAAATTGCTGAAAGAATTTTCACCAGTTGTGCTTTGCAGCACACTGTAGCAAACTGCTATGACTGTTTTACACTGGAGAATGTATTTGGTTAATATATTCTCAATTAGCTAGTTTTATTTCATGAAATCACCACTAACGAAAATAAGAATGTTTCCATGGAAAATTTTCAAACACTTCCAGCTTCTGAGTTTGAAAAATGAAGGCATAACCAAATGTCACAACTTTCTATCATGTTTTTCTCTTTCATGAGAAAATCATATCTATTTGGAAATGAAACTAAAATGAAATGTTTAATCAAATGCAATGTTTAATAAAATGGTGAAGCAATAATTACAAATGATCATTTTACATGTCTTTTGCCTGTATTTCATATATCACCAATAAGACTATGTAGCAGCATTTCTTCTCAGGAGAAGGTTCAGCCAAAAAGCCAGATGTGGATTAAGTGGATTGGATTAGCCACTTAAATTAAGTACAGTGAAAAAGTTGTTTTCTGCTGTTTTGGTTATGCTAGTAAAACTGTAACTGTGCACTAACACTGACTTACTAATATTCCCTTAACTAAGGGACTGACAGTAAAGTACTTCATATTATATTTGAAGTTATTTTTTCCAATAGTAATAGCAACTAAGAAAAAAGAAACTTTGTGTGTGTCTACCAAATTAGCATTTAAAAATACTTTAATTTTTTTTTAATGTCTCCATTGATTTTATGCATACTGCTTCCTTGTGCTTGGAGGAATTTGAGGCCTTTTTTGTTTAGTTTTCAATAGAGAGCTTTTGCACACCAGACTGCATTCTTTCCACCCTGCTGCAGCTCTAATTTATGTTCATTAAAAAAAGAAAGGAAAAAAGGGCAAAAAGAGGGAGAAAGAAAGAGAGAAAGAAAGGTTAAAGAAATGAGGCTTTTATTTCTTGGGAGAAAGTGTTGCTTTCTGATACAGTTACCTTGGTTAATAAAATATTTATTTAGAAAATGAAATCCAGGAATTTATTTTCCTGGAAATACTTATAAATGAATATATTATGCAGTATTCACACCAATTATGCAAGAGCTAGAGAAAACAATCACTTACACATGAAGGAACAAGCAATAACTAATAAATGCTTAGGAATTATGAAGGTAAGGGGCATCATGAAAGCAATTTTTCTGCTTCAGGTGAAAAGAAATTATATCTATTTTCTCCTTATACATTATGTAACTTCCAAAGATGTCAGCTGGATTTATTTGTCTATACTGGACAAGGCAAACAAAACACTGATTGTGTTACATATGTCTGGCTTTTTGAATATGCTTCATGTGTATGTGAGTCTATAAAATTCTAGAGGTAATTTACTCTTTAATGCTCCCTTTTAGCCATAGAAAAACTCACTCTTGTTTGAAAATAAGTCAGAGACACAACACTCATGTCTATATATTGATTAGGATTAGGCAAAGTTTAAATGGTCATATAATGCTAAAGGTCTATGTAAAGCAGTTCCCATAAAATTTTGATCCTAAATGGAAAAAATTAATATATAATCAGTTCATGTTGTGAGTGATGATAAATTTACAAATTCAACTCTTCTACTGAAATTAGCATTGCTGTGAACTGCATGAAAAATGATCTCTCTTGGTTTTGCATTTGACGCAGAATAAACTCTAAGGTCTGGAACATATGTTTCCTGATGAACCATTTCTGAAATTCAGAAGAGATGAGGTATGAGGTTTCAGGCAGCAACTATAGCTCATTTCTTTGAATTGGTTTACCCAACTAATGTCTAGACACATAAAAGGAGACAGCTATTGAAATGCTGAGCAGTGCACTGATTAACTTTTAAATGACTTGCTGCCTGGCCTGAGATGGATCAACAGTCTACAATGCATGGAGAGAATAATGACCAAAACCAGAATCCATGGGAGCCAGATTGTAGACCAGGGAATTACTTAAGAATACCCCTAGCAAATGGTGAGGATCACTGGCTGACTCAAGTCTTGTCTCTTTCAGAGCGTAGCATCAGACTCCACAATTAAGAGCTTTTTATGCATCATGGAGTTCAGCATCAGTAAGTGTAAGAAGTGAGCAGTTGCCTAGCAGAGCAGGATCCTCAGAGSTACAGGAGGCTGCTTTGAACATTCATAGAGAAGGTGATTTTACAGGTCAGTCTTTAAGTGAAATATTAGGATGGCTAAGGAGTGTCTATAAGGCTAGGCAGTTGCTTTGACAACTATCCAGTGGCACCTGTGTATGTGCAAGTTACTTTTTTGTTCCTTTTCGTATGCACCTGACTATTGGATAGATGGAAAGGTCTTTTTTCAGTTTGGTGTTCAGAGTTCCAGATTAACTCCTAGACTTAAGTGGCTACATCAAGCTTTGAGAAAATGTCGTTGTCCCAGTCTCTTCATGGTGGTTGAGGTATAGGAGACCTGTGTCCTGTTTGCTACTGTTTCCAAGATGGAGACACATCCTCATGTCTTTTCTTGTGTTCATTGATCTGCAGAGACTCCATAATGTAGTGATTACAATATATACTGGGCCTGAAAGAACTGAGTATTAATGCCTGCTTAACATTTAAAAACTTCATGTCATATGGAACAAGGACTGAAAACTGGACTTTGTTCCTCTCAGACTGATGCTTTAACGGTGAAACTATTGCATCATTTATACTCCCCCACTGCCACAGTGAATACCTAAAACTGAACAAAATTAAGAATAGGTATTGAGAAAACATCTTGTATATATTTGTATGTGAGTGTATGTGTGTGAATACAGTCAGAGGCATATACAAACACAGCCATAAAAACTCGTATACGTATCTGCACCTGCAGATATTTGTGCCTGCAGAACTCCTATAAGCATATTTTTTCCATGCTATATAGAATTACATAGTTCTGTGGGAAGAAAAGAACAATTGAGGGTTTTTTGTTTTTGCTTTTAAGTCATTCCAGAAACTAAGCAGAAGGTAATTTCCAGTAGTGCTCAGCCTTGTCAGACTCGTGCATTTTTAGCTGATGGGGCCAATATACCTACTGACCTCGGTGGGACTAATGTTTGCTTGACACTGATGTTTGGAAAATTCCACCTTAACATCTCAAAGATAGTATAATTCTTCCTAGGCAGGAAGGTAGGAATTCTATTGAGAAAGTCCGGTGAAGCGCTGAAGAGCACCCTCCTGAATWTATTATCTCAAAAACTTTCATCTTCCATCTCAGAATAATGAATTAGAATCTTACTGAAAGGACCTACAGACAAAATAATATCAATGTTTCAAAACTCTTGACTGACAAAATCATGATCTTGTCTGTAACTGTAGATTTTCAAATCATCCTTGTAGCATAACATCGTCTACATTGTACTGATGAGAATGGTTATAGCCCACATGTTCAGAAATGTGGCCTTGCTTTCATGCTTCAGTTTTTCAGAGCTGAGAMCCTATGTGCTTGTGGTCTTTTTAACATGAGCTGATTTTTCACACAATGATTAAAGTCATGAGAAACTTCAGACTCTCTTGCTGGATAGCTGAAACTTTTTGAATATAAAATTAATAMATTTGAGTTATTGAGTTATTTGAGTTAACAGCTCTTTTAGCTATTTCAGGACCTAGTTAAAGGATGAGTAGTTAAACGAAGGTTCTAATTCAATACAGTGTGAATYTTAGGCTTAGCTCGTATATAAGGTGTAAGGTTCTAACTGACCTTATCTTTTGTATCATTTGTAATGCAACACATGGCAGAAGAAAACAGATCCAGTTCTTGGGGGAAAATAAAATCTTAGAATTTTCTAATTYAAAAGGAGAAGAGTAAGTAAGTGATGCATCAGAAGGCTGCATAAACTGATATCATAGAATAAGGTCTGCAATCTAAAATTGTTTTTATAGATAGTTTGTAAATGTGCAAGTACTACATGATATACACTAGTCGTGCCAATGAAGAGGAAAACAGCAATTGCTATGGGGRAAAAAAAGAACTATAAAAAGAAACAGTCTTAAGGCCTTTAGAGTTCACAACCTAGCTATTCCTGTGTTTTCTGAAGTTTGAGGGCATACAGATTTATATTTCTGAGAAGACTTGTATCAAAAGATGTGACATCCTGTTGGGGCAAACAAAGAAAATGAGTTATCTCTTGTTTTCTTGTGTGTCTTCTCAGCCTCAAAATTTTGAGTAGTAACAAAATAATTGCTACTGTACGACTCAGGTTGAAGCCAAAAATGCATTTCCTAAAGTTAACTGACTGGATGATCCAGTGCAGTGTGACAATACAGAGTTCTGTTCAAGCTGCTCCAATGCCTTTTCAGCCCTTTTAATAAACTTTCTGTGTATAGTACATTAGCTTCTGCACAGAAACCTGTACTGCTTAGTTGAAAGCTGAAAACTTTGTGGTTTTCCCTCATAATATCTTATGAAAAGGTGGTTTTGTTCTACTCARCTGCAGATTTGTCCCTTATACGAATAAGCCTTATATTGTATGCCATAAGAGATTCTAAGGAGTGTAGGGAGTGGACAATGAGAAAAGGCAATCATAAGAAAAAAAAAAAATAAAATTTCCTGATGATGTTCCCATCTTTCTGTTCCTTAAAATAAATAAAGTAAAACTATGGGAATATGCGTTGAAATGAATATTAAATGTGCACTMACATATATGTATAGCGTTATTGTGAAATCAATAAGCTATTATTCTTACTGCAAAGTTTGGCTATTCTTAAAAGGTAAATAAATAAGGTGTTAAAAATGCTATTCATGTGAGAGTTGAGGCTTTCTGCTACTCCCAGAATGAAAGCTGCCCTGATCGGTGCAGTGTTTTTTCCTCAGGACACACCACCGCAATACCATGGCATGACTGGAAGGGCCATATACAGAGAAGGTCTCAGCTACACTCCCTATCTGAGAAGAGGTAAGTCAGTGTGACAACTGTAGCAACAGTAAGCTCCACAAACATCTTAAGCAATTCTGGAGGGAAATAAGAGCTCTTTTATAGATGACTTGTTTCTAGTATTCTTTTTTTCACAAATAGTCTGTGCAGTGTCTCAGGAGCACCCCRTGAAGAGACAGCTGCTGTCACTGTGACAGTTACTTTTTGCTGTTGTAGTTATTGCTGTTCTTGGTTTGGTTCTTACTGAATAGACTTGACAGTTGGATTTCCCTTGTATTTTAAGTGAAAAGTGTGTCCCATGTACCCCATAGGAGATATAGTTTAATGAATCTGAAGATCTGTAATTCCCMAGTCTTTATTGTCGCGAGGATTTCACATCTATTTTGTAGAAAGAGGCAGTAAAGAAAACACACTAAATACTGACAATGATATATGAATTCAGAGACTCATTTGACTCATTTTCACTCTAGGGAAAACTATGGCCAGGTGGTCTTGCTCTAAATGAGATGGACAATCACATTTAAGGAAAACAAGCAAGAGGGAAATATCACATTCTTAGGGGAAACAATGACAAATTTTTCACTGATTTGAGCAGAAGCTGGCTATTTCTTTGTTAGCCAAGGATACTCTTCAGGATACAGGCATAAACTGAAATAGGAGAGGTTCTGACTGGGTATAAGGAGAAACATTTTCCTATGAAGACAGTCAGGCAATGGAGTAGGTTGTCCCACAAGGCTGTGCCATCTCTGTCCTCGGAAATTTTCAAGATCTAACTGGACACAACCCTGAGCAGTGTGGTATGACCTCAGATCTGGCCCTGTTTCTGGCTGGGGGGTGGACTATGGACGTCCTGAAGTCTCCTCCTGCCTGAACTATCCTGTGATCCTGTTTCCAAGTAGTATTATCACCACAKCTTTTTCAAAAGAATTCATGAGTAATGACTTTACAGATATTCATGAGGATGTAGAGTAAAATTGTCTCACTAGGGCAATTCCTCAGTATGAAGTGGAAATCTTAGTCTTTCATCTCTTTTACTATTTTCAAGAAAGAGCAACTCCTTTGGTTCAATTATCTTGAAAATTTATGGAGTTTTATTAATCATTCTAGTTTAGGTCTTTAGATTGATGGCTGAGCAAGGTATACATGATGGAGAACATTCTAGATGCTCTACTTTGGGGAAAATTTGGCAGCTGAGTGAAACTGCATGAAGCAACTAGAAGCTATCAGAACAGATAAAGATATTGAAATTACTCAGATTATTTTGGTAAAATAGTATCAGTCTGAAAATACACTTTGGGGTACAATATTATAGACTCGTACAATATTAGACTTGAGAGCAAAAGAATTATAATAAAGCAATAAAACATGTTTCTTTGGCTAACATTAATTTATTATTTGTACTACAGGAAGACCCACAAGCTGTAATTATTTCTTCATACTCACATTTTTTTTTTAATTTATCTGTTTTTATTGTATTTAGGATGGCACATATAATATGCAGCGGTGACTGGTTGCATAGAGCAGCCACACTTTTTGCCAGTAGTAATAGCTATAGCAGAGTCTGTAATAGGCTCTGATTGTCAACAAATAATTCTTTATTCCCTCTTAGAAATTACTAGGTATGCATTACTATGTCACTGCAGCTTTCCTATCTACAATCTATTGATACAAATCTTTGCCTTCCCATCTGTAGCAATCACTGGAATCTTCTCTGTGCTCCCAAGCATGGAATTTTTCTRTTATTAGCAAAATGCCTTAGGACATCATCATCCTAGCTGAATCTTTCACAGTTCCCAATGACATTAGCCAGGAATTCTTACTGAAAACTTGTTACCACAGCCTGTGTACCATGACATTGGCTTAAATTTACCTTTAGCAGCATTCACAGACCTTTTCCTAAGCAGAGAAGAGGAAAAAAAAAAATAATTTCACATCCTTCTCCTTTGCTTCCTTGTCCTGGGATGTCTATATGCTGATTTCAGATAGAGGGAGAGATAAGGGCAGAAACAAAGGAAAGCACAACCTACAATTGTAACATGCAGGAAATCAGTACTTTATGAGATAAATTTCATTTAAAAATAACTTCATAATTTATATATCAGAAAGGAGGCCTGTAATATGATCAGACATGGGTTCAGCTCATGACAGAACTGGCATAACAACCCCATGATATTTTGGTGACTAGTGTACCACAAAACCTATAAATTATAAGTTAGATCCTGATGACACATCCTATGTCTGCATCTTCTAGCTAATGTCGTTAGAGTCAACTTCCCTTGGCTTTTGCTTCTATCTCAGTCAGATTGAGATACCCCATGTCTTCTGATAAATAATTTTAATCTATTTTATCCTTAATATAAACTCCATGTTTTTTTTCTCAGATTAGCATAATGCCAAGCAACAAAGCCACACTATTCATGATCCTCTTGAAAATGGCCTAAACAGTCACTATCTGCTCTTGTCATAGCAATGTTATGGCTTTCTGTGCTGTAACATTTTTCTGCGATAAGTTCAATTATCAAACATGATTTGTATAGATTTATATGTGTGACTCCTGATGATGACATTGGAAAAACTGGCACTCAATAATTCACTGACATTTCTCTGTCTTAAGGGGGATTGGAGCTCTCCATACCAAACCAGCTATATCTGGCTCTAAAGAAAACTCAGCCACTGAGTGGTTAGTGCCATGAAAAATAAAATACTCACACCACCACCTCCACCAAAGAAACTATAGCAATGTTAACCCACCTCAAATATAGAAATAGTTGTGCAGGGAAAATGCACAAGCACGCACTGAATATGTATGGCCACTGGGTGTCATTGTTTACTCCACCATGTAACATTTATTCCTTTCTCTGTATACATGAATTCATAGAATCATAGAATCAGTAAGGCTGGAAGAGACCTCTGGAGATCATCTAGCCCAACCTCCCCAATCAGCAGGGTCACCTAGAGCATGTTAGACAGGGTTACTACAGGATGTAGTCATGAAGGTGTATTTGATCATTGTCTGAAATTTGTTATGTGTCCATCAATTAGCTAAAATTAAACTTCTCTTGCTTTAATAAAAATAATTATGAAGATATTAAAATGTTTTATATTATTTAGTGCAATAGTTTTTAGACTTTGGAAGATCATTTGTTTTCATATAGATGTACATTACTTACCTTTAAAAAGCAACTGCAACCCTATAAATACAGTTATTGCAGTAAAGAATGCACTAGGTCAATAATGCTGTAATTTATAGTTCACAGATCAGACACACTGAAATGCTGCTGATGGAAACTCTTATTCTCCTCATGGGATTTATCCCTCATTTGGAGTAGCTGACTAACAAAAGTTTATCTCTACTACATACTATTATAGATTAATTTGAAATAAGGTGAGCTAGTATTGAGYGGTCTGGCTAGCTTCTGAGGTCAGCATGATGAAGTGAATTGTGTTTATTTTCCCATTAAGCAATCATGAATAAAATACAACATGGTCAGCTTTTCAATCAGTAGTTGCTTTACACAATGTCAAACATGATTTTACTAAGTCTTTACTGAGCTAGAAGCCCTGGTGAGCAGCATGTCAATTCAATCAGCTTCTTTCCGCAGTGTTTAATAGCTTTAATAGCCAATTGTTAGGCAGACTAGCTCGTAAATAGAAAGGATAACGCAATCTCCAGAGTTAGTGAATCTTGGTTTTCTCTGCTCAAACAATCAGCCTGACTGCTAATAGTTTAGCAGATCAGCTGGAAGGAGATCAGAGCATCTAGATTCTTCTGCCTGCTGCATGATGCATTTATGAAATGAATTACATACTGCTCTGTAGTGTCAATAGATGTCAACATTCAGTACTTCATGGTGTCTGAAATATACTACTTGCTTACATAAATAATTTCAGCACTTTAAGTCACTGCTTACTTTAGGTGGCAACTGTTGATTTGTTTTTAATGGTTGTGAGACTATTTCATAATTATTTTATGTTGTTATCAAAAGACAAAGTTTCACAAAACAAGGGAAAGGCAAAGGCTGAAGTAGTTATGGATAAAGAGAGCAAAGAAAAAATTAAAAGCAGAAAGCAAAACAGAAATTAAGTAGAATGGATAATGAGAAATGACAGTATTACTCTTACCGCTACTTCTTAAACTTATCGGGGCCAAAGTATTTCACCAGGGTAGATAAACATTCCCTTGTTATACTTACAGAAATCAAGATCTGATAGACTTAAGAAATAAAGGACGTTTTACAACCCTCTTACAACTCTCTTCTACCTACCATTCTCATGCTCCACCTGTAGGACCACAGTGTCTCTATTTGAAGGCCAAAAGCAAATTGGCTCAGACTGTAGCAAACACTGTGAAAGCCTCTCTAGCCAGTGAGAGAGATTAATGAAACTGAGAGAATATAAAGRGAAAGGGCAAGTCAAGGAGAAGTACACAGCCAGGAAATCCAACCCAAGATATTTATTTAGCCAAGGATGTGTCTGAAATACTATGTTTGTCTACTCATTTTCCCATGAAAGTATAAGTCAATCTGTAGAGTCAGAAAAACACATTTTTAATCCATTTTGAATGTTTCCCTTTGCAAAGGCTTTTCTTTAGTTTGAAGAAACTCCAACTGTAAAACACCTCTATTTTTTCCTTCTCATCTGAGATGAGAGTTCTTTTATTCAAACGTATGGGTTTACTTTTCTTTTCCTTGTTAATTATTAAATTTATTTGCATGCCTGAATAAGTATACAGGTTGCAGAAAGTTGGGGGCATGTCATTTCAATTATTTTAAAGTTATACTACATAGAAACACTGAATGATTTCCCTCATTTTGGTTGGTCCTTGAKACTGTCTTTTGAATCTTTAATCATACTTCTCATGTCTGTCCTTTTAAAGTCTGTATTTCTTAGGAACATGTGGTGTTACCATTATTTTATTATCACACAGTATTAGGAGCCCTTTCTGTTTATTATCTAGTTTTCACACAGTTTTTTACTCAATTGGGTGAATAATAGTATACTTTACTATACTTGGATACAAGACTCAAAGTATAAACAGATTAGATCTGAAATAAAGAATAAGGACATAAACTTCCTCACTATATATGTATGAGTTAGCTGTGGGAGAACYAAAAAACATTTGTGAAATGATGAAACTTCTGTCATTTTTAAAAGCAAGTTCTGGATATTTCTCAGAAAAGCTTAAAAAAGAAGCTCTCACCTCCTCAGCTCCACGTGGATCTCCTTTCTGCTGCACAGAAGGCTCAGAGACACTCAGCTCTCTCCTTCCTACCTTCTGTACCCCTGGGCTACAGGCTCCTTCATTTACTCTTAGAGAACAACTAACTCAAAGACAATAAGATGCATTTTAAGATGCTGAACGCAAAATATTATGCCTGGGTACATACTTTGGCTAGCTGATCTAGAATTTGACAGAGGACATCACTCTTAATAAAAGTACCATAAGTTCAGTAATAAGGAAGCCAGTACTATGAAATACCTCATCCGGAAGGTGAATTGAATAACAGTATCATTTTAAAAACATTGGGAAAGTCRAAAACAGACATCTGCAAGCACATATACCCCATAAAGAGCAAAAACAGACAAAGATCTGATATTAAAGGATGAACAACTGGAATAACAATAAATAACAGTTGCTCTTTTCCACTTCATATTAGCATAAAAGACAAATATAATTTCATATAAGCATCTTCAAAATATTTTTCAAAAAATCTTCATTTAGTGTATCTCAGAGATAAACACAACACTTGATCTGTCTCCATCAGCTAGATAAGTTCAGTCATCTCTGAATTATTGTCTTATCAAATCAAATGTCACCAAGTGCTTTATACAGCATCTGACCTGGAAATGCTAGTCTGATGGTGTTGTGCTTCACCTGCAGCTTCTAGAGAGTTGTTTATTGTCAGTATGAACAAAGGATCCATACGGACATCTCTGTTAAATCTTCAGCAGACTTTTCATTTTATTCTCAGATGTTAAAACAACTCATAGTGGACAAATAACAACTGCCCTTATTGTTTTGTATCATGTATGCACTACCTAAGGTAAAAGGGCATAACGTGCTCGTTGCATGCTTTAAACACATGCAAAATATTTTGTAGAGTGTTGCACCATTTCATATTTGTAGTCTTTTGCTGTACCCAGAGCATGGCATGTGCAAATGCTTAAATGCTGTTTTCTTTAATTTTTCACTCATCAGTTCATTTAAMGGTACAGAGGAGACTTATAGTCTAGCAGCTATGCAAGTGAGATTTTTTTTTTTCATGACAGCT
Source organism: Rhea americana (assembly GCF_003343005.1). Classification (NCBI taxonomy): domain Eukaryota; kingdom Metazoa; phylum Chordata; class Aves; order Rheiformes; family Rheidae; genus Rhea; species Rhea americana. The sequence goes on along the minus strand of NW_028186867.1, from coordinate 3,055,581 downwards.
CAGAATGTGTGTCATGGATAATGACTGAAATACTAGGCCCTTGGAAAGACTTGCTTTTTATAAATGCTCTCTTTAAAAGCTGAACTTCAGCTCATGCATGTGTGAGGAGGGCATGTGTGTGTCTGAGCATGTGTGCGCTTTTTAATGAAAAGATAATATCAGAAGTCTATCCAACCATTACTTTTGGTACATATGTATGTATGTGTAAAGACATATACGGATGTATATAAACATATATATAAACATTCATTTCCATTATAGACCTTTACAGGTTTTCTTATTCCTCCAAAATTTTACATCGTTTCCCTAATTTACATGTAAAATTACATCCCTTAGAAGAATCTGAATCATTTTCTCTTTCCTTCCCTCCCTCAACTCCTTCCTTCTCACCTTCATCCCTTTATTCTCTCTTCTCCTCTCTCTCTCTCTTTTTCTTGGTAGGGATATGTTTATATTGCAGCAGCAAAGGGAGTGTTTTAGGRGCAGATAGGGTAGTCTGGCAATCTACCCATGGCACACAAGAGCTCCTTAGAGGCTACAAAACTAGCTCTAGCAGAAGGACTGATCCTGTGCTCAGTGCTCTATTTCTATGGCTAATCACCTCCTGGTGGCCATGGTCATTCATCTGAAGTTCATCTGAGGCCACATACTGCAAAAACTATAATGATGCTACTAGCCCAAGATATTCTCGGCTTTCCATTTGTTTTTTTTTTCCTGCCACTTATTTCTGTTCCCTGGGCTGAACTGATCCAAATTTAAGAACTACACCTTTCACAAGACCACTTTTCTCCTTTTCCACCAAGCAAATTGTGACACAGGGGAAGAATGAAAAGCAATGCAATGTGAGTACCTCACAACAGAATTGTCACTGAATGCTCTGTATAGTGAAACTTCACCTGGGTTTCCATGCTGCACTTACTTACATTCTTTCTCTGTACTGTCTCTGCACTATTAGCTTCAATGACAGCAAGATTAGGTACTACACATTAGTTAGCAGGAAACATTGTGAGCTATAATTCATAAACTAGTATAGCTGTTGTAACCATATCCCTTCTTTCTCTGCAAATGGGTAACTGAGAAAATTGATTAGATGTTGTCTTACTTTATAAAGCAGAAATACAAGTCTTTCCAAAGAAACTATTCTGGTCAGCTCGTACGTAGTCTATTTCTGTGCCTCTCTGTTCTGCAAGAAGTTGAGGTTGCAATAATTGCATCACAACTTGCTTCACAGAGTGAAAAAGATATACAGTGAATGCCAGAGCAGTGGACATATAAGAATAACTCAAAATGAAATTTACTGTGAGGAAAGCTGGTAGCACTATTTGCACAAAAGTGGTCCAGAGAATCTAGCTACTGTGAATAGTTCTCCCAGTCTACTCTTGAAAAATCTGTTCTGTGAATTTTTTGGTTCTTGGAGTTTCTTAAACATTGAATAGTCACTCTCAGGCACTGAGCAAATATAGGATCTGAAGGGCATTCAAAGAAATACTCAGTGAGCTATGAAATTAATTTCACATAAATAAGAAGACGAAGCATATCACTAGGTTACAGGCTGTTGTTCTGCCTTATCTGTAAAMCATTAAGCATAATGGAAGTGGTAGCTCTTAACTTGAAAAAAATCATACTCATGACCATCAAAATCCTTGTGTAAGCCTCTCCACAAACCCAGCATCTTTGGGTTTTTATGCATTTATCTGAAGTTATTAAATATTTACATCATGGATTTCCTGATTATACATTGATTTCCTTCTAAGTTCCATAATATTCTTATAAAATAAATCAGTAAAATCCAGCATTTATCTTTCATGTCATCTGGACGAAACAGATGCAAATGAAAAGCAAATTCTATTATAGCACCTGAACTGCTTTTTAAACAGTAAAATTACTTAAATGTAGAACAGCATAGGCATTTACTATGCATTAAAGGGTAACTAGATTGCAACATGCTGCTTGATCCATATCTAGAGAAATGAGCACAACAGTAACTTGTGCCCTTAATTGCATTCTACTTTACCTAAATGCATGTGTTATGTGACTTTGCCTGTACAGTGTCAGACCAACAATGTAATGCTGCTTCATCCAAAGACTTTAAAATGAAAGCTTTATTTGATCAGGTAGTAGTTGAAGATTATRAAGGATAAAAGGATGATCTTTCATATCAGGCTTTTATGTCATTAAATCACAYGGATTTAGTCTATGTTTTTATTTGTATAAAACCTATAGCAGAAGAAAATATTAATCTAGAAAATATATGCCTTCCTGTTTCATTTGACATGGGAAAAGGAATGTATTACTTTTCTAGGATAGTTATCAAGTACTTGACTTACTGAATAGCTAAATTTTCAAAATGTCTATATAATTTTATGCGTATGAATATAATTTGCAGTTAAAGAAGCTATGAGAATATAGTCTCATGCTTTCATGTATAAAATGCTCACGTCCAGGGGTCAGGGAAGAAATTTTTCCCARTGCAAAGCAATATACTTGTAATATCTTATCTACAAGCAATAACARTACAAGCAATATCTTGTCTTTTAAATCAAAGGGAACTTTCAYATTTCTATGATGTAATAGGGGTGAGGCATTGCCATCAGCAAGCCATGATTCAGACATGATGTCATGAGACAGATTGTACATGATGGACCAATGAATTCCATATTACAATTTTTTCTTTCTTTCTTTTTTTTTTTTTTTGACTGCTTTAGTTTAACATTATTTTGCAGCTTTTCAAATGTGTTCATTTTTCTCCTTAAGTAGAGAGCATTAATTTTGCCCTCTATTAACACCACAGAACAGAAAATGGCTGTAAGTCAGTAGAGTATATACTGGTAAATTTACTAAAGTTTCCCATGCCAGCTGCTTTAAATCCTTTGRTGAAGAGGAGTATAAGGAGTCTATCAGTAGCAGGACAAGGACGTGGTAGATGGTGATGAGACATAGGGCTTTCTGGTTTTGGTACATGACTGACGTCCTCACAGAGATCTACTTAGTAACAAGTGGCATGAGCCAAAAAATGATTCCTTTTGGTACCCTAACAATTCACATGGTAGAACTTGGAAAGAGAGTTGGATTGGAAACCTGAAGTACAGCTGTACAGCTAAACTTTGAATTTCAAAATCTTTGCTTTGTTTAGTGTCAGAAACTGATGCTTGTATTAGAATAATTGTTCAAAAACAATTCTGTGCCCTGGAAATCTTTTATTTTAAAATTTGGCTCTGTCTCTTAACCATTTCATNAATCAAGCCCTCAGCTGGACTAGCAAGTCATACACATTTTGGCCTAGATACGCTAACTGTAATAAATAATTCATCACAGACTGCTTAAATTAATTTCTTTCAGATTGAATAGGGGAACAAAACTATAACTGTCAGCAGATTCCTGATGCTGTGGCAACACCATATTTATTTTTCTGATCCTGGGCTGACTCTGCTTAGAAGTTTCTTACCCAGTATTGCAGCATCCTAGGAACAGCAAAATGAGCACAATATTCAGTTGCCTTTAGTTTAAGCCTCAGCCCTGAAAATTCAGGGCAGGTAGTAGCTCTCCTAGGAACCCCAACTTCTACCTCTTCCATCCTCCTGCTAGGAAAGGTGGTGGCAGCCAAATTCTTCTAAGCGTTGTCTCAGGCCTTGCCCATCGTCCTCAGTACAGACATAYTCAGTGTTACAAATGTTAATAAGATAGTTCTGTAAAAGTTAATATTAATAAACTAGTTAAAAAATTAGTTCTTCTTCCATGTTGCATATACGTATGATAAAGGAACATGATCTCATGCATAGATAGTATACAAACTCTAGTGTCAGAGACATTCTTGTTTGTCCATGGGAGAAAAAAATGTCCCACTGATGAAAGGAATCTTGACAAAGGACTGTCTATATGCCACCATTAGATCTCAGACTCAAGAGGGCTGGAATCAGTCATCTAAACATCATCACTAAGAGCTATTTCACCTTGCCTAGAGTCTGTAAGACATTGCCGAGAGGCTGGTAGATGTGACACAAGATGAAGAGGTGATCTATGGAGTTTTGAAGAAGCAGCTGAAGTCTAGGTGGGATATTCTAGTCCTCACCAAATAGTGATTAAGCTATTGATTAAGCAATGAAACCCCAATCACAAACGAGGTACCTGTTAATTTCTTTTGTAGTGTGTTATTGCCATTTGCAGCATGTCTAAATAGAACTTAAGCTCCTTGAGACCAATAATTCAATATACAAGTGTTTTCAGCCCAATAATACAGACATTTTGTAGTACTGCATCTCATATGCAGCAGTTTGCCTCACACTGAAGGCATTGGGATAGTAACCATTGGGATAGTATAACCAGTGGGATAGTATAAAAGAAAGCATTCCTTCTTGTATTTTCATTACTRCCAGGATAATAGATAAAAAAGAGACAACTATCCTTGTGTCGTGCTCACCTACATTTCTGCCTTCCTCTTTTCACAGATGGAGTGTAATCCAAAGCAGCTCCTATTGTGCTCTAACAGTGTCAAGGCCACCACAACCTGAGCAGCAGCAAGCAACAGAATTAGTGGGAGTAAAATAAGAGCTTTAATTTTACAAAATGGGAATTGAAAATATGAGTATATGTACTTTTCACACCAAACAAATGTAGCGTGATTGCTTGACTGCTGTTAATACTAGAAAGAGTGCCTTTAATTTAYGATCATAAAAACACTCTATATATTCCTATAACATTTAGTTCTGAAAGGAAACACAATTACCAAGGATGTTGCGCTAAAGCAGAKGGAAGGAGGAGAAGCAACAAACCTAGAGTTGAACAGGAAACATCTGTTCCAATGCATTTCTTTAATGTTAATGATTCCTACAGCAGTCTCATTTCACGCTCTTGTGCTTGGAATGTCTAGTTGCTTATCTTTAGTTTRTAAGGTGCGCAAACACTTTAGACAATCATAAAATTGCATGTTTTTCCTCTCCTTGTTTTCTCCARTGCCAAGAATGAAAGCATTTTTCCTTGTGAAAGAGAGACCTATTTGCATCATTTCCATAGCTAGCATTTGTCAAATTATTATGTGAGAAAATCCAAATAACAAATTCTTCAGACAGAATAAACTCTAAGAAACCTTTTGGTCTTTGTATACTTAGCTATAAAATAAATTCTGTGATATAAATGAGATTGTCGATATGAATAAAGAATACTTAAATGGAAAGAATTCCAGGATTGTTTCCAAAGAATTAAGAAATATCTCTTGTAGAGGTCATAGATTTTATTACCTGAAGATGTCTAGAGAAAATATTTTTGAATTTCTTTTAATTCAGCATGCAGTRACTATATTTTCCTAGTTATCTCTAGCGTCCCCTGCTAACCATTCAAATTTGAATGTAAATGTCCATAAAGTAATGGGCACTATGATTTAAGATACTTGAATGTAATGGTGAGGTTTATGGTAAAATGATCTACATGAGTTTTATTTTGAAGCTGTTTTACCAGGTTTAAGATGATGAAATTGTTAAGTCAAGAGAGAAAGTAAAGAAGTAATATCTGTTACTTGCAGACCATGTCACCCCAAAACTCTATTATCCCAAGCTCTTACTTTATCAGAACTATCAGTATTMATACCTCTTGAGAGTTTTGCAGGCAGCAGACAGAACTTCCCGAGTTTAAAAGACGTGAAAAAGACTTGGAGGAAACCAATCGATAATATACAAGAGACTAAGGAGAACAAGATCGGAGAAGAGGAGCTCTTATCCAATACTGTATGAATGATTCATAAYTTCAACAATTTTCTATAACAAAGTATAAATCTGCAAATATTTTTATGGGTGACATGACATTTTCAATGGGTAATTGATCAAAAAACAAGAGTTTCAATTTGAAGAAACAAGCATTTTGATATTAAAGAGAATGATTGGTAAAGTAGGAAAAGCAATAACATCTGGATCATATGTCTTCTCTATGAATAGAAAGGCATATTTTAAAAACCAAAAGGCTAAATAAAGAGTATTTCTAAATGATTCAGAACAGAAGTCAAAGCCTACATATCAATATAGCATAACAGAATTTTTCAAGGTCTGGCATGGTGCCCAAACAATCTTTTTTTTTTTAATTTAACAATTATCAGTAACAACACCTTTTACATAGCCTAATTTATTAAATCAACATCACCATTAATCTTAACTTTAATTAAAAAAGTGTCATCCACTCTTTGTTAGATGCAACCATTCTTTTCCAAAAAATAAATAAAAAAAATATTTTCTAGTGCTGATAACTGAATCAACACAGTCTCTTAAGAGAGAAGAAGGAAAAAGCAAAAGAAAAAAAATAAATATTTCTGCAGCTCCTCTTAATTCATAATAGCCTCTATTTGATATAAAGTCATAAGCTCAGGTAGACATGAAATAATCTGAGTCTCATGATATAACTCACTAGGCAAAGGATAATTCTGTCCCCAGGGGAAGGATATCTAGGAAAAAGAGGAAGAAAACCTGGTATCTTAGMGGACTACTTAACTCTTCAGCACTTTAAAACCCCTCACCTGTGCTCCTTAACTGCTCTTCTACTTTCTGCCATGATTTAAAAACAACATCAAAATTATGTCTGACAACAGTTTGGCAGTATTTCTGCTCTGTCCAGTGGTTAGCAGGATTATCAGGATATCTATATTGTTGAACACATCAGAACTGCCTTTGATGTGTGTTGAAACTTGGTTGAGTTACTGGGATCAAAGGTTGTGTTCAGCAGTACAAAGTCCAGCTGACGGCAGGTCATTAGTGGTGTACCTCAGGGATCATTACCAGGTCTAGTACTATCTAATATCTTCATTAAAGCCCTGGATGATAAAGTATTGGTGTCTGTTTATATCATTAGTAAATACATTCAAGGCAATATATTTAAGTATCACAAAATGGGTAAGATGGGAAGGGACCTCTGGAGATCATCTAGTCCAACCTCTGCTCAAGCAGGGTCACCAAGASCATGTTAGACAGGGTTGTATCCAGGCGGGGTTGGAATATCTGCAGAGAAGGAGACTCCAAAACCTCTCTGGGCAACCTGTTCCAGTGCTCTGTCAAATGAGGGTTCATCCAGGATTTGAACCTGGGACCTCTCACAYCCTAAGCAAGAATCATACCCCTAGACCAATAAGCCAGGGAAGTAATGATGAGACAGAGTGAACAAGCTCAACAAGCTTCCAGATGAAATAAAACTGGGGGGAGTGGCTGATAAACCAGAGRGCTGTGCTGCCTTTCAGAGATACCTTGACAGGCTGGAGAAACRAACAAACAGAAACATCATGAAGCTGGACAAAGGGAAATGCCAGGTACTGCAGCTAGAGAGAAATAACCAATGCACCAGGACAGGCTGGAGGCTGACTTGCTGGAAAGTAGCTTGGTGGCAGAAAAGATCCTGGAAGTTCTAGTGGACAAGAAGTTGACCATGGACCAGCAATCTGCTCTCACAGCAAAGAAAGCCAACAGCTTCCTGGGCTGTATTGGGAAGAGCACTGTCAGAAGGTTAGGGAGATGTTTCTTCCCCTCTCTTCAGCCCTGGGAAGGCAATATCTGGAGTGCTGTGTCCAGTTCTGGGTTCCTCAGTACAAGAGAGATGTGGAGCTACTGGGGCGAGTCCAGTGAAATGCTACTAAGATGATTAAGGGACTGCCGCATCTCTCCTATGAGGGAAGGCTGAAAGAGCTGAGACTGTTTAGCCTGGAGAAGAGAAAACTCAGGGGGAAGCTTATCCATGGGTATAAATACCTGAACAAAAGGTGCGAAGGAGATGGAGTCAGACTCTTCTCAGTGGTATCCAGCGAACAGATAAGAAGCAATTGGCACAAACTGAATTAAAAGAAATATCATTTCAACATAAAAAGCTCTTTAAAGAGTTTATTTTTTTAACTATAAGGGTGATTGAACGTAAAAGTAGGCTTCTCATAAAGGTTCCATTCTTGGAGATATTCAAATCTGATTGGATATGACCCTTAGCAACCTTTTGTAGATGAATCTACTTTGCAAACAGGGATTCAATTAGATGATCTCTGGAAGTGCCTTTTAACCTCAAAGATTCTGTCATTTTGTGATTTTCTAGTTGTGCCCAGGCAGAGGTTGCAAGGGATACTAATCTTATGCCATTTTACAAAGTTTCCTTCCTACTGAACTCAGAGCTCTTTCTTTCAAAATGTGCAGCTCTTTCTTAACCTTTACCCTTACCCAGTTTAAATAGGCAGTAACAAAGCTAGAGACTGCAGTCAGAAATCAACATTGAAAAAATTACCACACACAGTGGGTGACATCTGACATCCTTTTCTTCAGGTTCCAAATCCTGATATTTGGAACCAGAAAAAGTTGCCTAAAAATATGGTTCCCTAATAATAGGTCCCAAAACATTCCCAGCCAATGAAAGGTGATTTCTTTCTTTTGTTTGCTCTCTGTTAAAATACAGAAGTGATACTGAGTTTCTCAAGAAGGACATTAAAGAACTGGAGAGGACCCGATGAGGGCTACCATGTTGGTCAGGAGTCTGGGGCAYGTGACCTAACAGGAGTCTTTGAAGGAACTGAGCTTGCTGAGACTAGACAGAGGAGGATGTCTGTGAGGTGGTTACGAAGACAATAAAGTCAAACTCATTTCAGTAATGGTAGAAAGTAAACGAAGTGCAATGGTCATAGTTATAGCTCAGGAAGTTCATGTTAGGAAAAAAATTGTTGACAAGGAGAGTAGTGCAACACTGAAATAGATTGTCTAGAGGGGGTGTGGACTCTCCATCCCTGGAGGTTTTTCAAGACTCAGCTAGACAARACTGTGGACAGCTTGATCTAATGCTGCCCTCAGTTAGATTAGATGACCTCCAGAGGTTCCTTCCAAGCAACACTTCTATGATTCTGTGAGATTACTTACAGCCACGGAAAACCTAAGGGTGAAATAYTGAGGAAAAATCTACAAAGCAATGCACGCCCTGTCAAAAGCTGTGTGATTCACTGATGAGTCTAAATGAGGCTGCCCTGCAGGGCAGAGCTTCATAATGTTTAGACAAACAAACTGCTGATTTGTCCATGAAGCTCAATGTTCCCAGTCAAGGAACTGATTCTGAAAATACTGCTTTGTATATGCTTTGTATGTTTAGATAACTATAAATCCCAGCAAATCAAAAGTACTACTTAAATTAGAAAATCMTGTGCTATCCTATGTAGGAGTATTGCATTGTTGTTATAAGTGTATATATATTACAAGCAGTATTAATTATACTGCAAACATAGCAGTTTAAGCAATAYAGATACATACAAAGAAAGAAAATAGTTTTTGGAAAGTCATTCGGACCCTTCTCATTTAACCAGCCAGACTGATTTCATTCCAATTATGAGGCTACTGAAATTGTGKTTTTTTAGTTATAAAATGCTTTTGTGGTGATCATCTTCAAAGRAATTATCACTCTGCAATCTAAAAAACCTGCATGAATTGCTAAAGTAGAAGACTCTCGAGTGGCTGGAGCATTCTGTCCTTCACAGTTTTTCCTCAACTCACTAGCCAATTTGTTGGCATTTCCATTTGATCATATCCTGTAGTCCATTAACAGGGGTTGAACTAACAAGGAAAATCCTCAGTCCAGTGAAAGGCAATTGCAAAGCTCTCATTGAGTGCAACAGGCACCAGCGTTTTACCCATTTTCAAGAGAGGCCTTTAACTCTCTCTGATTGCTTAGAAATCCCTGCTAACAATACCCTGTTCAYTTATTTGGAATTAGCTTAGTTTTTATTGCTCCTTCAACTTGTTAGTGTTGTACTTCTTTGGAGACATCCTTTGAACTACTTTTAAGGATTGAAAAGTTTGCCCAGATGGTATCTTAAGACAGAGGAAATCACTTTGTAATTATACTTCCCTGAAAATAGCATTCTGGCAGTATTCTTGCTCATCCACCCATTTCCAAGTCTGGAGGGTAACTTTTCGAGGTGATATTTATCTTTACACTTTGATTTTTTTTTCCTCTTGTGTTATTTGAGGCATTATCAGAGATTAATTTTCTTCTGTGATTAGCAATTTCTTCCTCTGGAGAAGGTCTTCATCCCAATCAATCAGACATTGCCTGGTAGATTCTAAAGAAAGTGATTAAAACCCTGGCTGGTGAATGACCCAACATGTTGTTGCTTTTTCCTGAGGCCTAAAACCTAAGGGGAATTCCATGATCATATCTTATGTGAGGATGCACAAAATGAGGGAATGTAAGAGTCTGCTCAATGATATCTACAACAAAGCAGACTTACAAATTTAACAGTTCCCCTATCTTCTTGTACTGACTGCCTCAGGTCATTTCTGACTTTTCAAATTTTGAGGTGTATTCTGCTCCACTTCTTTTCTATGATACTGCTGCTCAGACCTGCATTCTCTAATTTGTGCAGGAAGATTACAAAAGAGATTAAAAGCCTTTTTGACCACATATGCCAATATGTAACTTTTAAAGGAGAATGGCAAATCATTCAGAGTTGTAGACCACATAATATTTTATGTTAATCATTCTCTTTACATCTCAGCACATTTTTATTTATGGAACAAGCAAACTTTTTTTAAGGTCTGAGACTAGATCCTTTAATTTTAATATGTTCCCAGGGAAGCGKTTTTTGTTTTTTTTGTTTTTGTTTTTGTTTTTYTGTTTCACCAGACATATATTCCTTATRAATTCCTACAAGATATCTCAAAAAACATAAGATAGATGTTTCATAARCTYAGAAAAATAAAATAAATCACYTTGAATCATCTTCAGAGATGACTCCTTCATTGTTAAATGCAAGGATACAGTAGTTGCCTGTGGCAGAAAATATTTTAACATGAAATTGAATTTGGATCACTTGATTCTTGCAAACATTTTTAAGATTTTAAATCATTGTCAAAATGGTCATTATTTTAAGGGTCATTATTAACCTCCATTCAGTAAGATATTCTATGTGAGTAAGAATACTCTTTATGCAAAACTGAAAATATAGCGTATAGATTTTTTTTTCTTAATGGGTCTATATACAATTTTTGAATGAAATCCAGGTTTCAGGACATTTAATAAATTCACTTATATTTTATTTGTATTCCTAAACKTTATTATTCATTATGAAATAAGTTAATCAAGCTAGTACCCTTGGAAAATAACAGGATCTATGAAACAGATACCTAACTGACCCAAAAGACCCCCAGAAGACCCAACAGAAGAACCAAATGTGCATTTTGCCATATGGAAGTATCATACAGTTGGCAAATGAACATAAATGGACATTTTTCAGCAATACCAAAATACTAACTGATATTAGACACCTAAATAAGTATCAGTTCTTCCCACGATTTCGAAATCAGCTGTGTCACTGTGATGAAGAGGCACTTCGGTACACAAGCTCCCTGACATTCATCTCTCACATCTAACAGTGGTTCTTGCTAACTAACAATTAGCATCGCCTTTCCCAGATCATCAACCACTATCTGACATGTTTTAGATGATTTCACAGGCAAGTATGTAATTCAGAATTTAGACATCTACATGGGCAGGTAAATAGAAATTACGGTACCCAGTGTACCAAAAGTTGAGTTGCTGAATATACTGGTAACAGCGTTATTGGTGCTAATTTAATTGTTTTTCTCTGCCTTCTGCTTATGGTCATTTGAAAKGTGTAAAACAGGTGCAGCCACAACTAAGTGCAACATAATGCAGGTATTAGATCATCTTYAGCAGTGAAGTCACTAAGTGCACTGCTTATACTGGGATGGCAAAAGTAGTCTACCTCACTTTCCCTGAAGGGTCAGATCAAGGGCTATTGAATGGATCATGTATCCCAAGATGACACATTTTTCAACCCAGAACTTTTAGACATTAAGCTAATAATGAGCTGAAAAAAATGTGATGGTTCAGGAACAGATACATGCAGGTATCTTTAAGGTCAGTGACATCTGACAAAAGTAAAAAGTAACAGTTACCTAAGCTTTACCTGTGTCTGCTCATGCCAAATCCCACCTAACTCCATATACATCCATGCTGGGCACCTTAAACATAAAAATCTTTAGGCATTATTACTGTCAAACTATTTTTCACTCCTGTTCCCTCAACTCTTCTCCAGAAGAGAGGATTCCCAGATCCCCTTTCTAAGCTCTGCCAGTCACCCACCTCCTTCCTGCTTCTATGTTACAGCCTTCCCATCTTGCTCTCAGACATATCACGTTCCTATTGCACACCTCGCTGGTAGTGCTCAAACCTTGCTTTCCTTCTCATGCTGGTGTGCCTATGCTACTGTGAACACCCTTGAAATACCCTCTGTCGCCTTTCTTCTAGCTCTTCTTTGACTAATACTACCAAGGAGTATCAAATGTGTAACCAGTGAGAGTCTCTGAAGGGGAGAATTATATGAGGTAGCCTACTCTGGCTTTCAGCTGGTAAAAATAAACGGATATATCTAAAAGATATTTTCTTTAGATATAGCTTCTATCAAAGCACCGTTCCAGTACAAAGAAGTGATATGGTAAGAAATAGATTTTCTTGGGTGTTTAAAATGAAATACTGAAGATCTTGAGAGCTCTGAAGAAACAAGATTAGAGTACTCCAACTGCTCTAATACTGTCAGGAAGAAAAAAAATGTTATTACTGGGAAAAAAGCCAAATGCAGCTTCTCTCAAATTAAGCTTTTTAAATCACTTTATTTATGGAGTCAGCTATTCCATGGTGTTTGAATACWATTTTGTTCATATCCTTCTAAGGTGCTGAAAACTAATGCACAGGTACCAAAGAGATACTTCTCTGATGCACCATTATTTAAGAAATTATTCACAGAGTCTAATTTTAAGCACCTAATCTGCATTCCTAAATTGAGAGTCAGTCTTCTTAGCCTTCCCTTGTTCAACATAGGAAGAAGATCCCTCATGAAGGGATCAATTCAAAACTGCTACACTAAAAGGATTTTACTCTCTATACTGAAAGCATACAGAAAGTAGTCTCCCAACTTCAGGTGCTCTATAAAGCAGATATTTAAAGTTTACTCATGTTAAATTAGCATCTGACTTAATTTAYATCTGCACGGTAGTTTTTTGTGCCCCAATAGTTCACAGACGTTTCACCAGTGTGTCAGCATATCTTGTAGTTTATTTGCATAAACTAGACCATAAAAATGTATGATGTATTTTAAAGTATCCAGATTGRAAAATGTGGCTGGTAATATACATTAGTAGTCCCTCCATGTGCTTAAATGCATAGTTTGAGGCATTTTTGAAGCCAGTAATGAAAGGCTTCCCAGCTGTGACCTATGCTTGACTTTCCATTTTTTCTCATCACATCCCAGCCAACWTAATATTAATTACATTGAAAAGTCATATTGTATACTCTCAAACAAAATTTGAACTTAGATTGACTTTGAAGTTTACTAGCTAGTAAGAACAGTTATGTAAGTGAGAACATAAAAACACAACAAAACAAGCCAGCAGAATTGCTCCATATATCCTTGAAAGACCTAAAACCTAACTAACCAACCAGAGTCAAAACTGCTAATTTTCTGAAGTATTATTGTTTAAATCTTAAGCAGTTTGGGGGAATTATATGCTTTTACACGAAGTGTAAAAAGTTAGTTTAACCTTGTTAGTGTAGTAGAACTATGCACAGTTTTTCAGATTACTCTTATACAAATAAGTGAGATACTGGGTAAATTAAGCTGTACAGGCAAGCTGTGTTTCTGTACCTGGATGGACAGTAAGATGTTGATTGTTTTACACTGAATAAGTCTAAACAATTTAAATTCCTCTTTCCCATTCTATCTATCTCTCTTTTTCTCTACTTTTCCACCATTTCTTCCCTATAGCTTTTTACAATAATGAGAAACTACTCCACTAAGCCTCCTTAAAGTTGCTTTCAAAGTGTCTTGAGGTAAGATTCTTCTGTAGTGTAGGTGACTGCTTCTGAGTTATTGATCTAGAGTCCTTTAAGATTCAAAGGGAACATAAGCCTTTCTAGGATAAAATTGCAGAATGGAAGTCAACCAGAGGGACTGCATCCTAGAAATGCCGATTTCCCACTACTCACTCTAAAAGCAGCCTTCTTCCAGGTAGGTCATCTTCATTTTCCAATGTCGAGGGAGAAATGATTTTTAACAAACTTTAAGTAGCTATATTGTAGCTATATTGTATCTGTCTGAGCTAGATGTCCTAAATTCCTATTATAATTAATAAAAGGAAATAGACTCTTCTGTGATGAATTTCTAAAAAAGGTGTTTATACTGATTATTCAGCATGTTCTAGCAGGTAGGTAGGATGGATAATACAACTGCAGAATGAATAGTACCACTGCCCAGAAAAATGTG
>NW_028186867.1:3028346-3041300 GCF_003343005.1 Rhea americana | reverse complement strand
AAAAAAAAAAAAAAAAAAAGCAACTTTTAGGACAAATCTTCCTAGGAATACTTCATGGGAGCTTTGGACACTGTTGTAGCAGAAGATGAATCAGAGTACATGTTGAGGGACTTTTCTAAATATAAACATGTTCATAGGTCATTTTGAGGTATGTATATGTGAGAGCCCTGCTTATTCATAGAACTGAAAGAACTAAATAGATTTGTAATAGAGAAACCTATTTTGGAAAGCTCTATGACACCAAGTATTTTATTGGCGTTACACATCAGTAAGAGGTAGGCACCATTAGAAAGTAGATCATGCATTGCTGTAGACTGAGATTTAAGTTGTGTTTGTCTTGCAAGATAAAGCTGTCATGGTACCTGGTACACAATGGCATACAGTATTTTTAATTTAGGGAATAAAAAGTGAGAGTATGACAATAAGTTCTTAATAGGTTTTGGAAGACCTAATGCCCCTGTAAGACCAAAAAATAAAATAAAACCACAAAAACCTGTACAAGAGAAATTATCGCTTTGAAGAAAATCAAACACAGCAAAATATATAGTTACATTATAGTAAGATCAAGTCCATTATCACTGCACATAGCCCAACAGGACAGGAATGAATAAAAAGACCCCTTAGAATACGGGATGGGGTTTTTTGTGCCTAATACAGCTGCCTGAAAAAGCAACCTGAGTCTGTTACTGTGCAGTTAAACATGGAAAGTTACTCATAATATCACTTCTGAGAGTATTTACTGAAGTCTTTGTCCTGATGTACTGTAGCAATAAGACTAATAACAAGACTATACATTCAAGATTRTTTCTTTGTTGCCCTATAAAACACCGATGTCAAAACCCGCACCAGTGGCTTACAGTTCATAGAGTCAAAAAAGCTGGTCACTACTTTGTTCAAAGAGAGTGGTGAGGTTTTACCCTTATCCCTCCAGCCTAAAAAGACTTTCTGTCTTTTTCTGTGAAGAAAAGGCTTAGCTTTGCTGCTATTGCCAAAATTTAGGAAAAGAGGAGAGARTAACAGAAAAGCCTAGTAGGACTAGCATCAAATGAAATATAACATTGAGGAAAGGGGGAAAAAAAGGCTTAGGACAAACACACGGATCAAATCAAACAAAGACATCATTAGTGTCACTAGAAGTAACATTTTAATAAGATGGTATGAATTAGTCCATATTAGAAGAAAAAACAAACTTTATGTGCTAATTGTTAGCAACTATTCCTCCTCTATATGACAATATTAATCAAATGTAAGAGAATGGGGATGATTAATGTTAAGTTTATTTTTACTAGATAAGTTGTACCACACATGGTCATTTCTGATTATGGGCATGTTTTGTGGAAGGCATTTAAGCAGTGTTTGACGAAATARGGATTTGGAACATCGGTCTCTTATTATGTTCCAAACAATTTTGTTAAAATATTATCCTAAAGAAGTGCRGGAAAGACAGATTCTTATTCGCATTCAACTCTGCTAAATGATAGAACAGCACTGATGAAGTGTTGGCTATAATCTGCTGACATTTTTTCAGCACAGAACTGATCAAGAATATCTGCTCTGTGAGAAACTGAAATAAATCATTAAGGCAAATGAAGAGCTTTGCAAGATTTGTGGGATAAAGAATCACTGTTCCTTCATAAAAATGATCCTAGTCTCGTCCACAGTGGACAAGAACAACAGGATTACCGGAACTTTGCTGTGATTACATGAGTTTTTCATTGCAGTTGAGCAGAGGAATTGGCAAGATATTCTGCAAATCCTGGAACTGGTGTAGTCGTATTTTTGTTCTTCACATAAATAATAACAACAGCAGGTTTAGATGACTCAGTTCTAGAATGATGGAAGAGCTGCAGTCTAAAAAAATTAACTGGCTACAACATCACAACAACAAATTATTGTTTTCCTCTTTAAAATGCAAGTTAGAATAATTTTGTGTTTTATAATAGTTGTTTAAGATACGATGTGAATCCTTGTTACACACTTGTAATGATGAAATCAGAGCAATATTCTAATTGTTTGATTTTTACCTCCACCTATATACTCAGCCACATGAAAGTAATTTAATTGAGGTTAAAACAAAGGACAACATGAAAGCTATTCGTCATGTAGGAAGGCAGCTATTGACTGCATAAAGCAATGAGAAAGAAAAATTCAGGGTTTTTGTGGAGATTGATACATGACTGAATATCATTCATTTTTATGTTTTCTATACTGTCATTTCACATACAGAAGTTAGAAATAACAACCATAAACTGCAGCAGTTAACAAGTCAAGTCACTTCATACAGCAGCTGGTAAAATACCTCAAGTGTATTTTTGCTGTGTGAAGTTTGTATTACCTTATCAATGTTTTGAAAAATTTACAGAGCCACATCAAAATTACTATATGCAAATAAATAAGAACTTTATTGAGTTGTTCTGAATGATGGCATATATTGTAAAAATACATTTCTGATGCTTCCTATGTTTTACAATTAATGTGTATATAGCAAATAAAAATGAAGATGCTTTGTATCTTGCATATATGGCTACTTTAAAGGATTTTAACAAAAGCCTCGCCTGTGACACATTCCCCCGGGCCCCTGGCTCATCTGAGAAACAGTAAAAAAAGGCAGAATTGAAAAGGTCATAAAAACTAGCATAGAGAATATCAGTCAAAAATAAATACATGGCATGTGTTCTTTACACATTTCAGAGTATAGCATAGAGTAGATGTGCATAAGATAAAAAAGTAGAAACACCACAAATTTACCTTTAACATGAGTTGAGTGACTGACATGAAAGCAATTCGCCTTGAATTTTATTGTCTTGATGTCATTAGAGATTTATATCAAAAAAGACAAATTTATTTAGAATTATCAAAAGGATTATGAAAAAATTGAAAAGATTGTTCTATGTTTCTTGTAAAGATAGTACTTAAGTTGAATTGGTCAAAGAGATGATAAGTAGCTGCAAACTAGTTAGCTMGTAGAATTTCCAAATTTTTTGATCTTTTAGTCCTTGGGTATTTTATTTCATAGAAATAAAAAAGATTCTAGAAAGATCACTTTCCTACCTTGTGTAATCTTAGATCTCTGACAGTACACCAAGATCAAGTGCTTTTGTGGGCCTACCAGCATAAYTCAAAATCAGAGATAAAGTCTGTCAGCATTTCATAGGCTAGACCATTTTTATTGTAGCACACCACTGATGTCATGAGAAAGCAAAGAAAAAATATACATAATGATAAGGGATAAGAATAGTTTCTAATGAAATCAATAGCAAAAATCCATTAGCTTCAATGTTGTCAGTAATTCTCTGTAAGAAATTAGGTGTTGTCCCATATTCTAAAACAAAGTAAATTGGCATAGATTCATCATACCTTCTGGTCTGTGGAAATATATCCCTTAAGATATTGTTCAACATCTATAATTCCTGCATGTTAATAATCTAAAATTCACAAAGTAGTCTGTGTTGAGAAAAATGAACACAATTTACTTTCTTCTCATATGCTTTCAGGAATTCCAAATGATGAGCCAAAGAGAAATACTGTTTTCCACATTTTTACRTAGCTTCAAGCTACATTGAGTCTGTTGCATAATTAACTTTTATCTTTGATTCTTTCAGGACCTTAATTCAGCTGAGATTTTGATCTTGGTAGTTTCACTGGGAAATCTATTTATGGACAGTTGTAGATTGTTTTTTATCAATAGCAATTCATTATATTTGCCAATGTTATTAAATTACAAAAAATGCCTAGGGCAGACACACATCTGGTCACCTAATATTATAATTTCTTTGTCACAATGTCTATATAAATTCTTCTATAATTGTAGCTTTTGTTGTGGGATGTAACTTAAGTACTATGTATCATAAGACCACCCTTCAAAATTATTTTGAAAAGATGTTCAGCAATATCCAAAGCCTACTCATTTATCTTTACCACTAATAAAGTGATAATAAAAACAAAGTAAATGTTTTCTCATACGTTATGTGATTAGAATAGCATTTAAGAAGTCTATTTCAGAAATGCTTGTTTGGGATTTCTAGCACTAACTGTTTACATAATTTGCATAATGAGGTTTGTCAGATGATTTTTAAAACAAATTGAAATAAGTTCAGTTCTATAGTAAAACTTTATTGTTCAAACATCTCAGTACATTTTAAACGTAAGTGGAAAAAAATACAGGGGATTTCTTGATAGTGCAAGAATCCTAACATTTTACATATGCAGGAATACTTGAACATACAGATACAGATACCCCAGAGATAGGTTTGGAGCAAGAGAAAAAGAGTGATAGAAAAAAAAAGGATGAGGAATGTGATCAAGACACCAATCATCTCTGCCTGCTGAAGAGATATCATAGGCTGTTTGGGAGATACAACCAAAACAAAACCCACAGAATCCAATCCAAGAATGAAGTATTCCCTCTGAAATGCAGTACCTTGGACAGCACTGTGACATTGTGAACCCAMGGTCTCATCAGGGATGATGTGCTAATTAATATGACTAGCCATTCACACGTCAGAAAAAGAAGAAAAAAAAAAAACAGAAACAGATACTTCCTTCATACAAGTACAAACATATTTTTTGGATTYAGGAAACATGAAAGTTGGGAATTAATGATGGTTCAAACAAAACCTTTATATTTATCCCTTCACACTTCAGCAGCAGCTCAAGATATGGATTCACCACTCTGCTGCTCTGATTCTGAGACTGAGTAACACAGCTGAAAAATATCTTGCAAATCAGAAATGCTAAATTCTTATGAACTCTTTCCAATTGTAGAAACCAAAGACTCATTGCTTATTTTGCTTGGAATTTTGAACTTCGATCAATTTCTCTAAGTAGCTTTTATACAGTAGTTCAAAAGTATGATTGTCAAAACCACTCCTTCTTGGATTAACTCTTCTCTCATTGAAACTAGTATTAAATTTTCTGTGACTTTAATGGAAGAAGGCTAGGCCAACACTAAATGAGTGTTTGATAATAATATTTCAGTTGATTGACTCTTGATTTGAACAGATTTAATTGCTAGGAGACACTGTATTTGCCTTTGATCACTTCCAGGAAAACAAAAACAAAAACAAAAACAAAAACAAAGAATGTTGTGTGTTAAGACGGTTCAGTCAACACTCACTTTGAAATCAGGATGGAGTTTAACTAAATAAATCCTGGAAGATGGTGACTGAAATCAGATGAAGCAGTAATGTTGGGTTGAGGATTAAAATGTACAAAGGAAAAATACAGAGAAAAGGAGGTTTCCAAGTTTTATTTAACTCTTTATTTTGCAATATACTTTTCACATTCTTAGTTCTTGATTTTCGTCTTACTTGTTTTACTTTGATCCTCAAAAACATCCATTTTTCTCTCCTTAACACCATAAATTTTCTCCACAGAGATGATACTTTCCAAGTTCCCATTGTCAGAATTTTATTAGCATATCCCTCTTTTGGACATCAATTTTGTTGCTTTCTTTTTAAAAATATGATGCATAAGGTGCTTCTAAGTAAAATGCTTTTTAACAGYATCTGAGAAATATTATAACCACCCCAATGATCCTGTACTGATTTATATTTCTAAAAAAATGTAATTAATTCAGTCACTCACAGAAATAAATGCATCGAATCGAGTGGTATGTTTGGCAGAATATAGGCATCTCAGTCAGTGCCAACCTCAGTCAATGACTGAAGTGTACATATTTATAATAATTTGCTATCATTTTGACTTGGGGGGTTTCTTAAAATTTTCTGCATATTATTTCAGTCATGCAAGTTGTTTAGTGAGATTATGCAGTGGAAGACTGATYTTATGGAGGAAAATCCCATAGAATATAGATCATGAGAGTAGAGTCCATGAAGATATTAACATTGATCTGGTTAGCAGAATATTGTTTCATCTGTATCCATTGATTCTTGAATTTCTTGGAAATGTACTTGGAGGACTTTGTCATCTTAGCATTCTCACCTGATAGTTAACATTATGTAGTGAATGGTTTATTAGAACATATGCTTTCCTTCTTCAGTAGCTTTTTAGTTTCTGTTGCAGCTTTGCCTTTATTTCTGATATATTCTCTACAATTCTCCACTATGAGCCAGTGAGGCACCATAACTCTTTTAACATTTTTTTAGGATGACTATTATTTTCCATATATTGTTATGTGTATTCTGTACAGCCAGAGGCTTTCATTCAAGTTCTTACTACACTCAGGGATCTAATCTGGACTTAGGCTGGGAATAATTATAATTTCAGCACAGCCCAAAGAGTATTTTCATATTGAAGGCACATGCTGTGCTGGTTGGGAAATGACATAACGCAAACAAATCTGTTGTCTTCAAAATATTGGTAATATGTACAATTTAACCTCTAAGTCATTGTGCTTCAGATTTTGTTATTATTGCTGTTGGGGGAGTTCTACATCCTGAAACTTAATGAGTATAATAAATGTTGCCAGAAAAGATTTCAACAAATTATTTTTATTACATAAGTTTAAACGACAAGTAAGTAAATATAGCAAAAAGTAACAAGAATGTAAAAAGATGATGCCTGATGGTAGCCAAGATATTGATTTGTAATCTTCTCATGCACTGAATGAAAATGATTTTACCCTATACGCATATGAAAAAGATAGAAACCCTATATGAACTATTTGAACCTCTAAGCAAGGAAAATATATTGTTTTTTTTATATATTGTTGCACCTATAATCATCAGATCACTGGATAATTCAGCCTGAGGGTGACCTGAAGAGGTCTGCAGTCCACTTCCCTACCCAAAGCAGGGCCAGCTCTGTGGGCAGACCAGGCAGCTCAGGGCTGTGTCCAGGTCAGTCTTGAAAACCTCCAAGGATGSAGATGGCACAGCTTCAAAGGKCATCTGCCCCACTGCCTGATGGTCCTCATGGGGAAGTGTTTCTCCTTATATCCAACTTCAAGATCTCTCATCTCAGGCTGTGCTTGTAGTCTCTCTTCCTTCCACCATACACAGGCTGAGAGAAGCCTGTCTCCTTAATGACATCTTGTAGGTGATGGGGGCTTTTAAGTCTCCCCAAAACTATGCCTATGGGCAGGCTGCAGGCTCACCTTCAGCTCATTGCCTGACTCTCATGGATGCCTAACACCACAGAGCTGCTCCCTAGACCCTCAAGCCCCACCTCTTCTCATTATAAGGATTCTTCCTTCCCTGGGGTAGAACTTGGCATTTGTCCTTGTTGAATCACATGAGGCTCCTGTTAGCCCATTCCTTCAGCCTATCTGGATCCATCCAAATGTCAGCCCTGTCCTTGAGGGTGACAAGTGTTCTCCCTCACTTTGGGCCATCTGCAAATGTTACAAGAGTATGCTCTATCAGCTCTTCCAGATCTTTGGTAAATATATTAAACAGGACAAGTCACAGGATAGACCCCTGTGGTACTCCACTTGACAGAGGCATCCTGGTAGAGTATGACCCTTTAACCATCATTCAGACTCAATCCAACCAATTTTTCACCATCTAGATGTCCACCCATCCAGACTGTAATTACCCAACTTGGCTACAAGAATATTGTAAAACATATTTACAATAGCTGGGTTGGTCAGGAACAGTTTACTCTTTGTAATTCCATGCTGGCTTCTCCCAGACATTGTATTCTCTTTCTGTGCCAAGAAATTTTTACCAAGAGGTCTTGCTCCACAATTTTCCTTCAGACTGAAGTGAGGCTAACCAGCATGTAGTTCTCTGGGTTGAACTTTTGACCTCCTTTGCAGATGTATGTAAATGTGTTTCCCCAGCTGTCAGGAACTTTCTCCAATACCTACAACTTTTCAGACATGATAGAAAGCAGCCTTGTAAAGACACCAGCCAAYCTTCTCAGTAGCTTCAGGTAGGCTTCATCTACCTCTCCTTCCTGATCAAGTGGTCTGTAGACACCCATTACAGCGTTGCTCACAGTGATCTTCATGCTAATCCTGACCCACAATCTCTCAACTAGCTCATCATACATCTCCAGGCAGAGCTCCATGCATTCCTGCTGCTCTCTCAAATACAGGGCAACTCTCCCTGCTCAGTGTCCTGACATGTCCTTCCCAAGAGCCTGCATCCATCCACAGCAGCACTCCAGCTGTGTGAGCTATTCCACCATAACTCTGTGATCTCAATGTGTTCATAGCCATGCARCTGCATACAGATCTCTAATTCCTCCTATTTGTTCCCCATTGTGCATGTGTTAGTGTACAGGCACTTCAGAAAGGCACCCTGTCATACTGATTTCCCAGTAAACATATGATTAAAAAGTCTATCAATATTGTACATGCTCTCATTTCCCACCTACACATATGATTTCTTTGTGATGTACAGTGATGTTTTTCTTTCATTTTTCTTTAATAAATTCAGCTGTCAGTTCTCCATCCAATCTGTGTTCCAWCTTTCTTTTTTTTTCATCTCAAAGATTGTTCCTCTAATTCTCAGTTTCCCTCAAACCCAKTACCTATTTTCTGTATCTACTTGATGATGTCTAAGGAGAAATCTGCTTTTCTGCTATTTGGGARTGTACATCCAGGCCCTGAGGGCACTCCCAGCCCTACCTTTCCCTGTCCAGGACTCTCCCCACCCCAGGCATTCTCTTCCTCCCTCCCATTCATTTAATACACATGAAGTAAGATTGGTCATGTCAATCCAATTTCTTGTTCTAAACAGTTCTATGACAATTTAAAAGAAAGAAAGAAAGAAAAAAGAATATATTGCAGATGTTTTCTACTCTGTTTGACTCAAGTCAATCCTCTCCAAGTAAGATGAACTGTCCTCTGAAGATGCCTTCTTTACCTTATGACATGGTGGAGAGGAGGGAAAGAAACACTAACCAACATGACAATGCAATATGACAAAAAGTGTCTAATTTTTAAGCAGAACAATYAAAGCAGAGCCTATGTCAGAAGACGTTTCACTCATTTACACTCATGTAATCATACACACATATCATCCATCAGCTGACACTTGCTCCAGTTACATCTCTGTTGAGATAGTGGAAATTAGACCAGGAAATRTGATACTTTCACTGAGACTGATTGCAGGCTCTGCACCAACCCATAACAGTTCCACCTCTGACTCCCTGCCTCCTTCTGGTTTTGGACATCCACATACAGATGTGTGTCCACCCCCTTCATCTCCACCCTGCATGTCTACTGCTGAGGGCTTCTATAGCCAGATGTTGGCACAGGCTGCCAATCTGATCAGTCTACAAAGATACTGTAGTATACTTTTCCAGAAATTTCAGGCACTGTTTTCCTCTTAGCTGTTCACCCATGGTCCATGTCACAACGCATTCTCAGTTCTTACTTTCATTTTTCTTTTTGTCATGAGTCACTGCAGTTAACTCCTCTTTTCACAGAAATCACTTTTTGCCAAGGAAAAGTCATGACTTGACTGTGTCACCTTAGGTGGCTAAAGGTAAGTAAGTAACTTCTATCACAAGAACAAGATGTATATGAGTCATGAAAAAGAATGTTCCCTAACAGAACAAAAATGTTCCCTAAGAGTGAGACTAGAAGCACACTGCTATGGAAGAACAAGAGTGCTTTTTTCTTRGTCTTCAGCCTCTGGTAATGTAAATTCATACACTTCTGAAGGACATAATTCAACAATAACTTTTGAAATGTCAGAAATAACCTTTTTCTTTTGTACTTAATGCTTGCTTCTTTTTATTGCCTCTTTTGCATTTTGCAGTCAYAGAATCATAGAGTCAGTAAGGTTGGAAGGGACCTCTGGAGATCATCTAGTCCAACCTCCCTGCTCAAGCAGGGTCACCTACAGCATGKTAGACAGGGTTGCATCCAGGCAGGCCTGGAAGATCTCCAGAGAAGGAGACTCCACAAACTCTCTGGGCAACCTGGTCCAGGGCTCCATCACTCTCACAGGGAAGAAATTCCCCCTCACGGTCAGGCGGAACTTCCTGTGCTTCAATTTCTGCCCATTGCCTCTTGTCTTGTCACATGGGGCAACTGAAAAGAGTTTGTCCCTGTCCCCTTGACACCCTCCCTTCAGGTACTTRTACACATTGATCAGATCCCCCCTCAGTCTTCTCTTCCCCAGGCTGAASAGGCCCAGCTCTCGCAGCCGTTCCTCATAGGGCAGGTGCTCCAGCCCTCTGATCATCTTCGTAGCCCTCCGCTGGACTCTCTGCAGTAGCTCCATGTCTCTGTTGTCCTGGGGAGCCCAGAACTGGACACAGTACTCAAGATGAGGCCCCCCCAGGTCTGAGTAGAGGGGCAGGATCACCTCCCTCGACCTGCTGGCAACACTCTTCCTAATGCACTGCAGGGAACCATTGGCCTTCTTGGCCACAAGGGCACATTGCTGGCTCATGGTCAACTTGTCGTCYACMAGCACTCCCAGGTCCTTCTCTGCAGAGCTGCTCTCCAGAAGGTCAGCCCCCAGTCTGTCCTGGTGCATGGGGTTAATYCTCCCTAGGTGCAGGACTCTGCACTTGCCTTTGCTGAACTTATGARGTTCCTCTCCGCCCAGCTCTCCAGCCTGTCCAGGTCTCTCTGAATGGCAGCACARCCCTCAGGTGTGTCAGCCACTCCTCSCAGCTTGGGATCATCAGCAAACTTGCTGAGAACACACCCTGTCCCTTCATTCAGGTCACTGATGAARAAGTTGAACCCAGCAYTGAGCCCCGGGGRACGCCACTAGCCACTGGCCTCCAACTAGACTCCATGCCACTGATGACAACYCTCTGAGCTCTGCCTTTCAGCCAGTTCTCARTTCACCTCACTGCCCACTCGTCTAACACACACTTCCTGAGCTTCTCCAGGAGGATGTRATGGGAGACAGTGTCAAAAGCCTTGCTGAARTCAAGGTACACAACGTCCACYRCTCTSCCCTCATCTACCYAGCCAGTCACTCCATCAYAGAAGGCCATCAGATTGGTTAACCACAATTTACCCTTGGTGAATCCATGMTGGCTACTCCTGATCACCTTCTTTTCCTCCATATGTCTGGAGATGACATCCAGAAGGAGCTGTTCCATCATCTTACCAGGGATGGAGGTGAGGCTGACCGGCCCATAGTTGCTGGGTCCTCCTTCTTGCCCTTTTTGAAGACTGCAGTGACACTGACTTTCTTCCAGTCCTCAGGCACCTCTCCAGTTCTCCAGGACCTTTCAAAGATGATGGAGACATTATCCACCAGCTCCTTTATCACCTGTGGGTGCATCCCATCTGGGCCCATGGATTTGTGGATGTCTAGCTTGTCCAGAAGGTCTCTAATCCTATCCTCCTTGATAAAGCTTTTCAGAAAACTATGAAGAACAAATAAAAGATATAGCTCTGATCCAAGGAGTTTAYTGAAAAAGAAAATGTGATGGGTTGGTTATATGCAAACCACCGCTCAGACTGGGCGACTTAGAAGACATAACCTTTCAATAGTTAATCTGGTGAATGTAATGAATTAGAAAAGAAATTAGAAAGTAGCAAGAAAGGATTTTTGTAGTGTATCAAATATTTGTCACAAAGATGCAAAAGTAGAAGTCATTACATCTGCTTTTCTTCTAAGCAATTAGAATACATTTAAAAATAGTGGGAAAATCATTAGTTTCTTTTAATGCAGAGGAATCTGATTTCTTTTCTCTGATATATAAGACTTTTATACAGAATATCTATGCTTGTATCTATCTATATGTATTCCAAAATTCCAGCTTTTCCTATCCTCTCATAAAAATAAAAGATAAAAAAACATGCTTGACATCCATAACCTTATTAAGAAACAAGGCAGATGACAGCTAATTCWGTTGATATCGTCAATAAGGAATGAATTCCATTGTAAAAAAACACAATACTGATGTATACTTATATAAACTTTGTATTAAAGTTAGCTTCTCAAAAGCTAATGATAATTTCAGTGTTGTTTCTCAGGTAGTTTGATTTCATCAAAAAGGAATATTCCCACCCAGAATATATAAAGCTTTACCAATAACTTAGAATTTTTCCCAGATGTTCCCTTATTCAGCTGTAGAGACATGAAAAAAACTCAGAGACTGTTTCCTTTAATTGCTTTACTTTTGACTTGGTTAGATGATATCAGAGACTTCTATAAATAATTTTTGTGTACAAATATACATTATAAAGATGACAGTACATCAAGGATTCAATTTTTCTTCTTTTACTTTCTGCTTTTTGTTTTAATAACAAAATTCTATGTATGTGAATATTAAATGCACTGTGGATATCTATAAACACATTCCTATTAGTTTCAAAGAGATATACTCTCTCTTAAATTTGAAGGACTGAGGTTTCTGCAGATTTTTYTCCTGATAGATCATGGACAAGATTAGTGCTTCACTCCACTATTCAGAATACTACATCAAATTTGCACAATTATGTAAAATTACTGGATTGAGATATGTACATATTTACTGTCCTGATCTTCTCAATGTCCATAATATCAAATTACTATTAGGTTTCTATATTTTTTTTTACTGAGGAAGGTCAACAGAGCTTAGGTTCAAATTCAGTAAGGAACCCTGTTTGCAGAATTCCTGTTTATTTTACTAAATATTAATAATGGGGCAATTCAGCACAGTTATATGTATTCAAGAGACAAAAACAAAAGAAGGGAAAAAGGGGAAAATTATGTTAATACCTGTTCACTTTATCTTTCGCTATAAAATATCTTTCCTCCTTTGGGAAAACAGCTCAGTGATCTGGAACTTCCAAAAATATAGTTTCTTCCAGCCAGTCATGCTTCCAGTTTAGATGCATTCTCAGAGTCATAGACTTTAAGACAAAAGAAACCATTAAGTCATATTATCTTTCTGCACACTCACATCATTACACTTTAATTTATAACTTATAAGGAGAAGCTAACTAACTAACTGCTGGAGAAAGTTGGTCCTGATGGACAAGAAGTTCAACACAAGCCAGCAAAGAACCCTCATGGCRAAAAGTCCAACAGCATCCTGGGCTGCTTTAGGAAGAGTGGGGTGAGGGAGCGGGTCCTTCTCCTC
>NW_028186867.1:3024730-3027601 GCF_003343005.1 Rhea americana | reverse complement strand
CTGGAATCATCTCAGGATTTTATATGCACTTAGCAAAATGAATTTGGAATCTTCTGAACTGCCAGGCAAAATGAAAAATACCAAATGGTCAT
Source organism: Rhea americana (assembly GCF_003343005.1). NCBI lineage: Eukaryota > Metazoa > Chordata > Aves > Rheiformes > Rheidae > Rhea > Rhea americana. The sequence goes on along the minus strand of NW_028186867.1, from coordinate 3,027,509 downwards.
TTTCACTCTGCCTCAGTGGCACGGGACTCAAACTGCTTGTGCAATCCTTCTCTCAAAAGCAAGTCAGAATGCTCCACTGCCTTAGCATCAGTCTTCTCCAAGTAGCCTGCTCCTGTAGTTGGAGGTACTGTAAAAGTGCCTTTCTTGCAGCTCTCTAGAAGACCCATCAAACAAATAGACAAAGAATATCCTTCAAGCCCTTCCCAACACAAACCTAACCTCTTTATTGTTATTCTCTCTCATTGTCTGCTGCTGGCAAGTCTGAGTTTAGTATTTGAGGCTCGACTGGGCAGGGCAGTATGGCTACAGGGAAACYATGGCAATGACCTTTTCAGCGCCTTTTTTTTTTTCAGTATTCCCCTGAAGAGCTAAAATGATAGAGCAGTRGCAGTCAACCCTAAAATCCAATGAAATCCTTTGAGCGCAAGAACTGAAATAAGACTACAGCAGCAAGGGAGATTACTCATTAGACCATTTTAGTCCCAAGCTTGTAGATAGTGACTTGGGATGGCAGGTGAACTGGTGTGAAAAACACAAACCTTCGCCCAAAGCTTAAACCAAACCACTGCTGAAATCCAGCAACACTCTTTTGYAACARCAGTAAAGGAAAATCCTTTTGAACTGACTCGCTGCTTTTTCCCTGTGTGAGTGCTTAGTTAGTCACATGCAAAGCTTTTYCTTTTACGTTAGCAATCCAGATCTATGGTACATTTTAGTATAGCAGTTAYGGTTTTAGTCTTTAGTAGTCCTACTCTATATTTCTGAAAAATGACCTTATTGAAAAGAAACTTATTCTGACATCTTTGCATACTATATGAATAGTTACAGTGGCCTAGAYGGAACTATTCTTTTTTGAARTCTTAAAGAAKTATTTTCCAASAATACTCCATACTCATCTTCACAACCTTTTCCTCATTGATGGCATATCTACTTGTGAAGTWAAAAAAAAAAAAAAGGAAAAAAGAAAAAAAGCTTTAAAGAATAAACGTGAAATAGTGAAAAATAGAATATCGTATAAACTCAAAATCAATAAGAATGTTATTAAAAATCTTGATGAGAAGTCATAAAAAGCTATGAGGCTCATCTTAAGGCATATCATAGATTGTGGATACCTTTAAGTGACATGAACAGATGCTTATTCTGAGACTGGGCAAATGTCCTGTTTTCCTGGGATATATCAATTTTGGGCCATAGTTGAAAGATATACCTAGTCAAAACTTTATTTATATTTTTTCTTCTCCAGTTCTTCAATAATTTTTACCACATCTACTCTGTCAACTGTTGATTTTTCCTATTCAGAGGGTTCATTGCCAACTCTTACAAGTTTCAGAGGGTGTTCACTTAGAACATTCTAATTCAATAAACCATAGCACTGCTTGACATTTGCTGTGGTTTGACAATGGAAAGATTTGCTGCTTGTGACCACATGCAGATTTCACGAAAAAGGTCTTCCTGGAAGCACACAACAAGTCAATCAGCATACTAATATCAAAGGCATAGTTTTTGAATCAGACTTTTAACTTTCAAGAATCTTCTAAAACATAATTTCTGGAGTTACATGACTCTTAGGAGAGTYGTATAACCCCAGACAGAAGTTTGTTTTGATTGACAAAAGTTTGTTTTGATTTTTCAGGAAACAAAAACCTAATAAAAAAAAGCTCTGACTTTTTTTAATGTTGAAATCTTTTTTAGCATAACATTTGATTTGCTGCAAATTAATCTTTATTGTGCTCCTTTGAATTGTTAGCAGTTAGCTAACTAAATTTGAGTGTTAAAGATAATTTATTTGTTCAAATACACATAAAATTGTTCAAAGACATTCAAATTTTAGAATATTTGCATTCAAATTTCCCACTCTGCTATYATTTTAAATTATCTACTTCAAGTTAAAGAAAAGGCAAACAAACAAACAGATTATGGTATATCTTAATTTATTAAAATCTTTCAAATACATTCCACTACCTTCAGAACAGGTATRATATCCTTGGAACAAGATTTTGTCCTTATTTGAGGTTAAAGCAATAAAGATTTTGGAGATTCATATTAGAAAAAATTGCAGAAGTAAATAAAGATATAACACAGCTAGAATGTTAGTAAGTCTAAACACAATGTTCCTGATATAATTTTTGGTATGCTTAGGCTTCTGTCTCCAGCATTTATCTATTTGTCTAAAATTCACTTTTAGGTAAAAGTATGTCAACTCTACTACCTYTATTTTTGTTCCTTAGTTAAAATCTATATAACAGACAAAGTTTTGTTTTCTCTTTCCAGTTCCTCTCAAAAGGATATTGCTTCCATGAGTTACTAAAAACAGCATGGGAACTGAATATCTTATTTTTACAGATCTTTTTCAACGCTTTTTACTTCATGGTAAGACTGCAAATGACTTTTTAGGTTTTCCTGAGTCAAAAGTGGGGRAAAAAAAAACTTGGGTATCATCCATGTCAACATCAAATATTTACAATAAAAAGTGAAGTAATTCCAGTATGAAAAATTGGAAGGAAGGCACCCAAACTGCAAATGCTAAAATCTTACAGCTTAAAAAAAATATATTGCTGTTTGAGAAAACCTTGCCCCAGACCAAAGGAAGATGACATTGATCCTGAGTTGCCTTTCTCACAGGTGTCTGTTGAACCCATCAGGCCATAGTCATACCATGCTGAAGCTAAATGACTAAACCAGAAGGTCTGAAAAAGTCTTTYACTTATCTCAAGCTCAGCATGAGCAGACACATGAATATCTTTATTTTTATTTCCAATATCAAACTTAATATATCCCC
>NW_028186867.1:3007046-3024675 GCF_003343005.1 Rhea americana | reverse complement strand
AGGTTGTATCTTCCTTCAGCCTCACTGAAGGGGATCACGAAAACACATGGGTGCTTGCCTGGCCACAACCCAGAGWGCAGGGCAAAGACGGAGAGACAGGGCAACTGGGCAAGTTCAGGAGCTCTGCTACTAAGGAAAGAACCCATGCACTGCTCCAAGCCCTTGCAGTGGTGCTCATGGCATCAGGATGTTGCACTTGAGATGGCACCTATCAGAGCCGTGGGCTCTGATACAGGCAATAGAGGAGCCAATGAGGAGTGGTGCACTGCTGGACCTTTTTCTTGAAACAACAAAATGATGGTTGGAGTTGTGAAGGTTGGTGCAGCCTTGACTATGAGAGTTGGGGGCAGCCTTCACTGCAGTGACGAGGAAATGGCAGAGTTCAGGATCCTGCAAAGAGAAAGCATGGCCAAAAGTAGGATCACAAGCCTGGACTTMAGGAGAGCAAATTTTGGCCAATTCAGGGACTTACTTGAAAGAATCCCATGGGATAGAGTCTRAGAGGGGAGGGGAGGTCTAAGAAAACTGGTTAATATTCAAGAATCATCTCCTGCAARGTCAAGAATAGTGTATCCCAATGAGCAAGAAGTTGAGCAAAGGCGGCAAGACACCTGCATGGATGAACCCTGATTCATAGCTGCATCCCTAGCAAAACTCAAAGAGATGAAAGAAGTATACAGAGGGTAGAAGCGTGGACAGGTCACTTGGGAAGAGGTGTATTGTCTGCGTATGCAAGGATGAGACTAAGAAGTCACAAAGTTGGAATGTAATGTGGGCAGGGGTGTGAAGGACAGCAAGAAGGGCTTCTTTCTTATGAGGAAAGTCTGAAAGGACTGACCCTGTTCAGTCCAGAGAATAGAATATATATGAATATCTAAAGGGATGATGTCAAGAAGACAGGATCAGACTCTTTTCAGTGGTGCCCAGTGACAGGACTAGAGACAACGGGCACAAACTGAAACATAAGAAGTTCYCTTTGAACAGAATAAGAAACTTCTTTACTGTGAGGGTGACAGAGCAGCAGAACAGGTTGCCCATGGAGGTGGTGGAGTCTCTATTCTTAGAGATATTCGAAAGCTGTCTGGACATGGTCCTGAGCAACAAGTAGGCGACCCTGCTTGAGTAGGARGGTTGGATTAGATGATCTCCAGAGSTCTCTTCTAATTCAACCATTCTATGATTCTGTGATTCCATGTTAGGCAGAGCAATCCCACACAGATGCCTCAGCCTCCCTCTCTCTGACACTGGCGTGTCTCACTAGGCACATCAGCATGTGGGAGCCCTTGGGCTGGCACCTAAGTTTTCTAGCAGCCTTTGCTGCCTCACACATCAGCGCTGCAACTCATGGGTCACAGTGGCTTCAGCTGCATCGCTATAGGAGCTGTTGACCAGGTCCTACACTCCTCGGGTAACTGAGGAGGTGGGRGATGGCAAGAGGGCCTGCTCTATGGGTTCACCCTGTGACTTGGAGCAGCACTTTCATTACTGGCACTTTTCTTGTGGCATCAATGACTCAGAGTCTGAGTCCTTGTTGCAGCCATGCTTCGTTAGGAAGGGAGAAGAAATAACCCCCTTTAGCAAATTGCATTCTTGCAGCTTCCTGCCTTTGACAGGTGCATGCTAACAGATACAATCAAGATGACTAAGCGAACATACACCAAAAGGTTCAGAAGAGGAAGCTAGTGAGTAAAATGGTCATTTGAATAGGAATTCATAGGTGGGGAATTCTAAAGATTTTAATCCATTTTTTYTTTGAAGGCTGGGAAACCTGGTAAAGAAGAAGGTGACTAATGAGGCAGCACCTTGGGCAACTCACTGAGAAGAGTGGATATAGAGTTAGTGGATACAGAAGGTGTAGGATATATGGGTGCCTGAATAACTTGTTGTGTACACATTGTCCTGAGACACTTCATGCAGGAAAATTACTAAAGATATAGCTTRAAAAGGCAATAGCTTGAGGAGGAGTAAGGGAACAAACAAGTTATAAATATATCTACCAGAAAATAAGACAAAAAAGGAAAGCTACTGGACAAGAAAGAAGGCCAATGGGAATATAACAATGAATTTAAGACAGAGGAAGAGACTGGCTGGTAGAGGAGAAACATAACTGAATGAATCACAGAAAGTTTCTGAACTGTGAGRAAGGACATATGAAGACTCTGCTGAGAAAACATCASTGTGGACTTCTCTTACACTTACATTATTTATTAGGCATCTGCTATTGACCATAGAGGCCAAGCATGGCCAAAGGTACCTTTGAACTGATTCAGTACAGCTATTCTTATTTTATTTCATTTCATAGTAAACAACAGTGAGGAAGGATATGAGCCTTCCAAGAGACAGGACAAGACAGTGGAGCACTAGAAGAAACAGRAGTAGATATAAAGCAGGCTGTGATGTCATGATTCAAAAAACAAGAAAGGAAAGAAGGGAAAGAAGCTGAGACTCATGCTAGCACAAAGAAGAGAGCGAGGTCTACATGACTCTTGTCAAAAGCAATGAACTCTTAAGGAGAATGAGCATAATTATTGATAGAGTAGAACCAAAGAAAGGGCAAGTGTAGGTCTCCCATTAGTAATAGCCTCGGGATACAAAAGAATTATGATGAGATTTTGGAAGAATCCATATGTTATGCTGCATATTGAGCAAATGATACTRCCAGGTTCCCACTGGAATTAACTGAGATTCACTACACCAATACTATGGAAAGAGCTCAAAAAAGTGAAGGGTAAAATGTTCTTAGCCAATATTCCTTCTGGACCAGTCTATATCAAAGAAAAGTTAAGCACAGTGACTGTAYGTTGAACTGTCTTGGATCTACACTAAAATTTTTACTATACATAACAGCACAYTACTGGCTCGTGGCTAACTTGTTCTCCACCAAAACTCCCAAGTCCTTCTCTGCAAAGCTGCTTTCCAGAAGGTCAGCCCTCAGCTTGTACTGGTGCCTGGGGTTATTCTTCCCTAGGYGCAGGACCCTGCAGTTGCCTTTTTTGAACTTCATGARGTTTCTCTCTGTCCAATTCTCTAGCCTGTTCAGGTCTCTCTGCATGTGAGAGAAGGCAYAGCCTTCTGGTGTGTCATCCATCTGAACACATGTGGATATCTACAGTTCATCTAAGCAGATGTGGATTTCTGCAATACAAAGAAAATAAGGATTAGGAAAGGATAAAAAAATCCACAAATGGATAACCATAGTGATCATTCCAAATAATATCAGGATGATCAGGTATATAAATGGTGAGGGCACTATACCTAGTCTGTTTATGGAATCCCCAGGAGATGATCTTGGGGAGAAGAGGAGTCTGGGAAAGCTGGTTGAATTTCAAGGATTGTTTTCASAAAGTTCAAGAACAGTCCATCCCAACATGCAGGAAGTCAAGTAAAGCTGATGCGATGCCTGCATGGATGAACAAGGAAATTTTGAAAAAGCTCAAACATAAAAAGGAAGTGTTCAAGARATGAAAGCAGGGACAGGCTACCCAGGAAGAGTTGAGACACTGTCTGAGGGTTTAGGGATAGGATTAGGGAAGTCAGAGCCCTCCTAGAGTTGATACTGATAAGATATGWGAAAGGCAACAAGAAKGGTTTCTACAGGTAAAGCAAGACTAGGAAAAATRTAGGACTGCTGCTGAATGGGTTAGGGGACCTGGTGACAAAGGACATGGAAAAGGCTGAGGCATGCCTTCTTAATGCTTTCTTCACTTTGGTCATTACTAGTAAGATTTCTCTTCAGGAATCCCAGGCCCTTGAGACCMGTGGGAAACTCCAGAGCAATGAAGACTTACCTACTGAGAAGGAGATTCTGCTAGGAAACACTTTAACTAATTAGACGTACACAAGTCCTTGRGACCTGATGAGATGCACACGAGTGCTGMGGGAGCTGGCCAATGTTACTGCAAAGTCACTTTTGATCACCTTTGAAAGGTCATGGCAATGACTGGAAGAAAACATTTTTAATAGTACAGTCTTCCGGATTGACAAGAAGAAGGATTCAGACAACTACAGGCCAGTCAGCCTCAACTTAATCTATGAGAAGGTGATGGAGCAAATCCTCCTGAAGCCATTTCCAAATACATGAAAATAAGAAGGTATTTGGGAGTAGTCAGCATACATTGATGCTGAAGGGGTGATGAAGATGAAAGGGAAATCATAACTGATCAACCTGATAGCCTTCTATGATGACATGACCAGCGTAATAGATGAGGAAACTACAGTAGAGGTTGTTTATCTTGACTTCAGTAAGGCTTTCAGTACTGTCTCCCATAACATCCTCATAGGTAAGCTGATGAACTAGGAGCTAGATAAGTGGAAAGTGAGGTGGATTTGGAATTGGCTGAACTGTAGGGCTCAGGGGGCTGTGATCAGCAATAAGAAGCCCGGTTGGAGCTGAAGAAGTCAGCAATGGTGTACCCTGGTGCTTGATAATAGGGCCAAAACTGTTTAACAACCTCATTAATGACCTGGATGGTGTGACAGAGTGCACCCTCAGCAAGTTTGCTGATGATACCAAACTGGGAGGAGTGGCTRATACYTCRGAAGGCTGTGCTGCCATTCAGAGAGACCTGGACAGGCTGGAGAGACRGGTAGAGAGGAACCTCATGAATTTCAGTAAAGTGCAGTGCAGTGTCATGCACCTGGGGAGGAATAAACCCATGCACCAGGACTGGCAGGACTGGGAGACTGTCTCACTGAAAAGCAGCTTGGCAGAGAAGGACTTGGGAGTCCCAGTGGACAACAAGTTGATCACGCAACAAGGACCAGTGATATGCCTTTGTGGCCAAGAAGGCTAATGGTCTCCTGGAGTGCATTAGGAAGAATGTTGCCAGCAGGTCGAGGGAGGTGATCCTGCCCCTTGACTCAGCCCTTRTGAGGCCTCATCTCGAGTACTGTGTCCAGTCCTGGGCTCCTCAGTGCAGAAGAGACATGGAGCTACTGGAGAGAGTTCAATGTAAGGCTATGAAGATGACCAGAGGACTGGAGCATCTCTCTTATGACCYTGAGCAACCTACTTTAGCTGACCCTAATTTGAGTGGGGTCTAGACTAAATGGTCTCCAGAGGTGTCTTCCAGCCTCAACAATTCTGTGATTCTGTTATTCAGATACTTGTTTGATTTGTTTAAAGAAGGCTACTTTCTCTTCCATACCCTAACCTAGTTGTCTATAAAAAACTTACACCATAACCTAATTCTTACTGTCCTTTCCAGCAAGAGCAGAGAGGAAAAATACTGGGACATATTCTAATAYAGTGTCAAGTAGCGTCTGATGCAAGGTTATTAATGCTCTAAAAATCATAGGCTTGAAAGAATTTATGYGCAACCAGTGTCTTAGATAATATTCACTGTGAATGTACTAGTAGATTTTTTAGAGATGTGTTTATATTATATCTGCTGAGTTATCTCTCAGCAGAACAGAAGCAAAACAGAAATACTCTCAAAGTCAAGATACAGGGAATATCATCAATCACATTCACATCACTTGCAGAACAGCAGATGATTTGCAGCTAGTGTAGGGAAGGAGGGAGAGGATATCATTACACTCTGGAGATACCTCTACCAGGTAAAGCTGTGAAAAGTTTTTTCATACTTCAAAAGAATTATATCAGTGGAACCAGAGAGAGAACTAATTCCAGAATGAGGATAATATTTGGAAGACTGTGCCTCTGTGAAGTGCCCTGATRCTTGGAACACATCTAAGGAATTACATCTGAGAGAATGAAGCACCTAGAGGTGTCGTGTCATATTCCAGCTGAAATTGTATCAAATATTTGYTTTATTAATAACTTTATAGTTCTATTCTTGCATCCAAAACCCAGAAAACTATGAAAAATGAGAAGCTACTATTCCATAATGACATGAAAACTCGTTATCCAGCCACYTTTAGTATAGAAGCTATATTTATGAATATCTGCATATACCCTTCAATCTTGTGCACAAAGACTCTATATCATGAAATATGACAATGTAATATTCTGATTATGGATATTGTTCTTTATTTCACAGAAATAGTACCAATATGTACATTAGCTGAAAGTACTGGATTATACCCAACCACAGCCAAACACCTCAAAAACTACAGAGAGCTTTTCCATGTAGTATCTTGCTCTACTGTGTGTTAAAAATCAAAAACAAACAATCAAACAAACAAAACAAAACAAAACAAAACAAAAACAAGGTGATCATCCCTCAGATGTACAAAATATATGGTGTGAAGTTAGCCCTTATGAACTTTCACCTCAATGTAAGGAAACCTCGGATGGGGTAATTATTCCCAGTGAACTGTGAAAGATCAGGATGGGTGTTACACTGCCAAAAGTTGTGGGTTTTTTTGTTTTTTTTTTTTTTTTAAAAAAAAAACACCTCTGACAGTCATAAGCTATTCCCTTCTGACTTTGGGTGGGGTTTGTATTGCTTAGTTAGGTTTTTAAAATAGCCTATGTCGGATACTACATGATATTCCATACCGCTATGTTCATCACTGAAGTCAGTTGAAATTAAGCTACTCTTAAAAAGGTCTCTTTTAGAAGTATCTTAAGAAAATGGATATGTCTTTGAGCTGTAGATGGCAACATACATATATCCTCAACCTAMGGATTTTCTTTTGGCAATAATTGTACAAATTTGACTGTGATTGATTCTTGTGTTCAGTTAATACTGAATTAAGCCAGTGCAGGTTCTTTTCAATGTCATTAAAAACCCATAAAATTACAGAATAATAGGTAAATATTTGTTTAAAAGGCATAAAAGCTGATATGACACAGAAATTTATTATGAGATTGACATGATCTAAACATGGAAAGTTCTTCAGGCTGCAGAGTGCAGCAGCATGTATTATCTTCTTCAGTTCAACATTTTACTCATTCTGTCTTTATTCTATTGTGAGCWTGTACAGATTTAAGGCTTTTCTTTCTAATAGAGCAGAATGCCTGAAAMAGATATAACTGCCCTCCCAGCTTCATATCTGAGGTAATCTAAGAGAAAGATGTACTTAATATGTTGGTAAAAGTGGTCTGATAAAATGTGCTCCTAATCAGTTAAATTGAGCTTATATGGATGATTACGCAAGGGCTGCAGTATAGCTCAGCAGAGTTAATACCTGGATCTGTATTTCAGTACCTCTTAAGCKCTTTGCTCTCAGTAATGTGTTCCACTGTGATGGACAGGAAGCTTGAAAAGTTATACTGCATCTCAAAATCTGATCCTTCAGAGCTGGTCAGTTCTGAGATCCGTTGCCTCGTGAGTAGGCAGCCCCTCATTAGTGACCTGGTCTCATTACTGACTTGATAATGAGGCCTGAAAATGATTCTGACAGTTCCACAACATTCGTGTGACCAGTGTGATGCTGACAGTCCAAACCTGATACTTGGTCTTTCCTATGACCCTTGGAATATGTTATCCTGCAAAAAGCTATTAAGCTGCAGCGTCACTGGCTTAGGTGCTCAGACTATCAGCATGTTACAGGGCCTCTCTCTACTCTCTKTCACACAAGTCACAAACTGAGTGGGGCCACTGATGAATAACTCAAAGCAAGTTGAAAATCTATAGGAGTCCCACTGGTAACATTAATCAACTCTAATTTCTGTGGCAGTCTGGCACACAACTAAGTGAACATTCGTATATATTTTTATAACAGCACATGCTGCTGGCAAATCTAAGTTATTAATAGAGCTCATTGTGAGGGAGCCAGCCCACAGCAGATGCTTCCTTAGCACAACAGATTTAAATCTTATCAAATGCCACTTTGCCAACTATGCTCACCTAGATTGTCTATTCATCAAATTTTGTCATAAACAATATAATATTTTTTTCCAGCACAATCTTTATGCACAGAATGTACTCACTGTAAGAAAATTACAAGGCCACTCTATTAATCTTCCTATAACCTCTTTTCAAAATGCAACTGTTTTATGATAGGTACAAAACATAAAGTGATGAGCATATAGCCAGTTTATAGATTGCTGTGATTATTGATTACTCAAGCTGATTTTAATTCTTATTTCCTTTAATATTCCTCAAATTGATTGTTCTAGGATAGATACTTTTTTGGATGGAGACCATCTTTTTTAACATGTTCCAACACAATGTCTTGATACTACTTCAAAAACTAGTGGCTTGGTGTAACTGCATAAGTGGCCTACTGTCTGCCACTARATCAAAATGAATTAATCATTTAGTCATTTTCTCATGTAGGTTTTCTGAGACTTTTCTGTCTTTATTTTTCTTTAAAAAATGGCAATGGTTGTGGTATCTAATTGAAGCAATTGAATATGAATATTCCCAGTTCTAGCAGAACTGCAGTACACTGCACTATTAGATCAATACAATACTTTATATCAGTCTTTCTCGTCTTGTTCTGTTTCCTCTTCTGTTCCAAATGAGTTGATTATTGTCATCCTTAATAAAACATATTCATGATACATCTTTAGATGATTATGTCTTGAAAGCACTAACATGACACTTTAATTAAGCATAGCACGTTATATTTTATACACCCATTTTATGACCAGATAAGCTCAGATATGAAGAAAAGAATAGACATAAGCGTACCCAGCAAATTAGGCAAAACTTCTGGGGAAAAAAACAGATTATACAAAATGTTAGGAAAAGGATTTGATGCATAACATTCTCTAAACCTTCAGCAGGTATTTAGAATTTCTTAAGATTGCACCAAAGGTTTTATTATAGATGTTAGAATTCATAAAGGCGTTGGGTATCCTGTAACACTTTAAGACCATATTCTGCAGCAGGACTGATCACCCTCTATAGCAAATTTGTGGCAGTGATAACAAGGCTTCATAAAAGTCACCATTTTCTGTGAAAAATCAAAGACCCAGGAGAAATATATATAAAGAAATATAGTAAGAAATGCATCAGTGTTATTAAAAGTAGATCCATGGGAGCTTCGGAGAAATTGCCTTGCAAGAAAGCATGTAAACCTTTGGAGAACTTAATAGAAGCTATGAGAAATATTAGAGATTAGGATAGTAAACTGATGTTATACAGAAGAGGAAAAGAATGTTAAAAAAAAAGAGTAAGAACAATGAAGTGGAAAACTCAAGTTCTCAAGTTCTTTCAAGAGTGTAAATTAGATGTTCTACTTTCCTGTGAACACAGCTGCAATATTTTGAGAGAACAAGCTTTAGGTCTTTCATATTTCAGTTTAGGCCACCTTTCTCACTGAAGTAATGGGACAAGTTGTGAATGTTTTATATCACAATATATAGTCTGGGCATCACTTTTTGTTAGCTAGTAAAGGCCTGTGGGGAGATTTGACTTTAAGGACGATGAAAGTCATCAGTCCCCCCCTTCAGAATCAGAAACTTCCAGTTTATGGGACTGTATACTGTCCAACATGAAGAAAATTAACACATGACTGACTCTATACTTCATCAGCTAGTCCCCTACATCTGTTTAAAATACTGAGAATATTTCAGAGTACCCTGCTATATCAGACTTTGTTTCTTTCTAGGCTGGCTGTAAGTAATACATGATGTCTGTAAAAAAATGTTACTATTGGAAAAAATATCCATGCTGATCCATCGCTGCCTTCAGTGCACTCAGTACAAAGATATTATTTCCTGTTTTGAAGACTATAATGATAATGTGTTGTATTATTCTTTACTGGTTTTGTTCTGATCTCTTTAAAAGAAGGTAAAGGACGAGGAATATTTCCTGCCATGGGGGCTGGTGGTAGTGACGGACAAACAGAAACAACCTGAACCTATGGTAAAGACCATACTAAGTCCTTTAATCACAGACAGTTGCCTGTAAGCTACTGGTAGAGGTCACAGTCTCAGAGTCTTGTTCCAGTAACTTAAATTTCTGCACATAGCAATACTGTTGTGACAAGATCATTCCACTTCTGTTATGTCTAGTGACTACTGTCTAGCCTTGCTATCTTGACTTCTGTTACTTCTGTAACTTCTAACTACCACAACTACCATTTATCACTTCAGACCACTCTTCAGTGAGCCAAGTGGTAAACAATTTGAGGCTGTGCTGGCAAGTCAGAACGCGGTAACCCGTTACACTGGTGACGTGCTAGACAAGGAACTAGCAGGATCAGCTGAGATGGGGAGAGAAAAAAAAGCAGCTGGCTACAGGCACCTCGTTAGCTGCCTGCCGCGCTGTGTGCGCTCAATGTCACGCTAGACAGGAGTGTCTGCAGAGCTTTGCAGTTACCTTTTTAGCACTGTGGATACGTCCAGTCCATGAGCAGTACCAGCCACATATTGCATTTTTGAAAGGAGTCTGAGACATTGATTTCTTCCTGCCTCCTCAGAAAAAATCAGTAGACAAAATTTTGCATGCCTGGTCCTCTGCACCTGAAAGATCACCTCTTTTGCTGACATGGTGGCCAGTGGTGCAGACTGAGGTAATCTGAGAGTAGCACTCAGCTTTCTTGAGGCACCTGGCTTTCAGAGTCTATTTTCTGGCTTGTTGGCATTCAGTTCATGACATAAAACCCATCTTTCCACTGAAGAGTTAGGAAAGGGGAATGATGTAAAGACTGATATTTCCTCAGCTTGTGCATTTGATCCTTTTCAGGATATCTATGATGCTCTGTTTTTAAACTGAAAAAAAAAAGTCTCTAGAAATGTAGGCCTAAATATTACCATTTTGAGTTTATAAATCATTCCAAAACCCTTGTGTGGTCTCATAGACCTAGCACTAACGTTATGCTCTTCTTTAGGGAATTACTTCAGTTCCAAAATAACTCAGTAGGAGTTAGACTTTAAGACCCAAGAGAGCTTTACTTGATATTATTACATGGCATGTCCTGTCTGCTGTGATTTTTGTCTGCTTTTTGCTTTGGGCTTAGAACAAGCTTACACTCAACTGAAAATCTAACATGATGTTGAAGTGCTAAGTGAACACAGAAAAAATAGAGTGCCAGAAATAAACTGAGAGTCCAAGTAACTTGATTACTTAACTCTTTCATACCTCATGACTGTAATATCTAAACAAATTGAAGTTTTTAATATAATTATAGTAAAACTCATTTACAAAATATAGTATTTTTTTTAACATAGAAGGAACAGGAGGAAGGCAGAGCAAAGACTTGAAACAAGGCTTCACATGTCTTGGAGGATGCATCTCACCAACTCTCTTTGCTTGGAATATTTGAAATCCTGTTATCTCAGAAARTTTAAGATTTGCAGATTCCAAAATGAGATTTTAAAGCTGCAGCTGGAACCTTCCTGAGTCTAAAACTTTAACAGGACTGAGTATAATAAAATAAAAACCTGAAATKAAGAAAACATATTCTTACAAGGTTTGTTTTTTTAATGCCTGTTTTAGATTAATAAGCTCCCTCTTTCTATTCCTAAGAATTCACAAATACAAGAGAAACATAAGGTCTTTAAGGAAAAAAAATAAATAAAATAAAAAAAAGATGGTTAAGATTGTACTTAGAACACAAATTTTACACCTGCAAAGTTGCTGTAAGAATGTTGCCCGTCTGGCTTTTGTTTGGGGATTTTTTCTTTGTTTCTTTTGGAGGATGAGATAAAGATGTGGAGGAAGAAGGAAATCGTAACCACTTGTCTGTCATGGGAAAAAATAATTTAAACTGCATGTAATTTTTTCAGTAACTATTTCTCCCCCTGCTTTTTTTCTTTTTTCCTCCTGTTCTCAAAGATTTTCATATGCCTCCACGGTTTTGGAGGTGCCAGCAGATCCCTGTGATGTAATACATGGCACAGACAAAGTCAGTTTGTATTTTTCTGTTGATATTGATGGGAACAGCAATGAGACAGGAATTGAGTTTTCATGGAACTGAGGTTACATGTAGATTAGGACTGGAGATACATTTATCAGTTTCCACGTTCATATAGTGCCCTGATTGCTTCTGAACTGCAGTGTGACAAGACCGGAGTCTGTATCAAATTCCTCAACCCATTCTGTGCTCCAAGTCATTGATGATACAAATTACCAAAACATATCCCCTTCAGCAATTTTCTGCTGCTAAATCTTGATTCAGTTTTACCTTTTATTCTGCTGATCTCAGYATGGCATATACAATACACAGGCAAAAGCAAAATATTCTGTAATGAAAATTTGAAGCTATTAAATTAACAGTCGATCAAAATCTGGAATGATAAGATTTCTTTCTCCTTTTTGTCTTTTTTTCTTTTTTGTAACTTATATGTTATTTGTCTATATATGTTGGGGCAAGTTTTTCTTTTCTGTTTAGGAAGTACCCTAACCAGAAATATTTAGGAGACCAGTGTATGCTATGCAATAAAAAGTACAAGAATTGAAAACTTTTCTTATATTTTTAGCCAAACTACCTAAAGAAGCAGAAGGGCAAAGCTTTCTCCCTACTTTCTGCTTGCTTTAATCCCAAGATTTCAAAGGAGAGATATTTTCCTAATAAATATATAATCTTCTGTGTATGTAGTTTAGTGAAAGAACTAGCCCTTTAGAGCACTTATAACTTAGCCCCATTTATATTTGCCTATCAATAAGTTACATTTCTTAGCACTGTTTCTTTATAATGTCTTGCTTGTTCTTTGTTCAAATTTTATCAGACTTTGTAAAAATAGGTCAAATACATAACAATCACTGGTTTTATAGCTGCCTTTCAAATTAGAAGCACACTAATTCCCTAAAAGTACTGAGAAGCAACCCTAAAAAACTACTTTGCAATTAAAGAAGAGATAAAAATAGGAAATACATGTCATAAAATGGGTATTAAGAGACAATCCCTCCTTCCTTTTCACCTCCTCCTAAGGCATGAGGGGGAAAAAAGTTRCTATAAAAGTAGGGAAGGAAGTTAGTATCAGTACTAATAAAGAGAAAGAATGGATATCTCTATGTCATAACATAGAAAAAAAATCTCTGGATTATTTTCAGTGCATAATGAACTAATTATAGTGCTGTGGTTATTAGTTTCTTTCAAATTAGAGGAAAAATAGTAATATTTAGTTGCTGCTTATTAATTTATATGATAATTCAGAGTCTAGTCTCTTACTTGAGTGCCTGCTGCTGGGATAGTAGTAGAAAGAAATCAAACTTTGTCGAAAATAGGCAGGTAGCTGGCCAGTGTCTGGGGTTAGTGAAAGGAGATGGAGCTACAGCAGCAAAAGCACTGGCCATCAGTGGTACTTCAGCTAATCACCATGCTCTCTTTCTTCTTCCTAGAAAATATTCAGAGGCACTTTTTGGTAATCAGTATAGGGAATGATTCATCTTTGTTGACAGGGAGGATGTGAAGACCATACAGGCACTTCTGAAAATGTTAGGGATCTTTCCATAGCAGAAAAGGAAAAGAGCCAGCCTCTCACTCCTCTTAGCTGAGACCAATGTCCCAAAAGTTTTGGTATTTTTCAAAGTTTAGTCCATTCCATTTTCATGTTAGGGTAATTATTTTAGATTAAAATCAAAGCCTCTTTAACCAAGCATGCTCCACAGTGGTACAGTCATATGCAGCTTGGAACAGAAAAGTTTATAGCCACGACGCACCAGATCTGCCATACCCATTCATGAAAGATCATAGGAACTCACTTTCAAAACAGCCCCTTAGACTTAAACCATTAGAAGTAATGCAGGCTGCGTTTAGTTTTAGGCTGACTAAGACAATTACAAAGCTGTATGTAYCACTACCGTGGAGAAGAGTGATTTGATACATCTTTCTGGATGGCTATTTCATTCTTCTACTGTTGCCACAAGATACCACTATTTTTATATGCTGTTATTCCACACAGCTGATACTTACTACAATCAACCAGCTTTTCTCATCATCATGGCTACCCATCAGATATTACCAATTGCCTTCCATTTTTATAAGTGTACACAGGTGACTACCGCAATAGCAAAATCATATTGCTAATTTCTAAGTTGTGATTATATTAATCATTTGTCTTCARAAGATGAGCCTGACTTTTTAACTAYTCATTATTCATGTAGGGAAGGTCTATGAGGCTTCTTTTTGTTATTCCACTTACCCCATGTGCAGGTGGAGCCCACAGGAATGACAACATTTAAGAATGCCTTTATGCCCCTACAATTTGCAACATTATTATATTCAGAGCCTCTAAAAGTTAGTGATTCAGGGTCTTCCTGCCTGAAAAAAAAAAAAAAAAAAACTACTCCAGGCTTGTCTATTGTAATGCATGTTTAATAAACTTTAAGAATTATACTGTTTGTGATCTATAGATTTTTAGCCATGCTTTGACAATATGTGGTGACATGTGAAATTGACTTTTGCTTGGAAAAGAAGAGGCTGCCTTTTGAACTACAAAACAAAAAGTAGCAGAAAAGTTAGATGTAAAGGCAGCCAGTGTTGTTGATGTTCTTCATGACACTGGGTAGGAAAGCAGGTGTGAAGTAGCAACTTCCTTTGGAGAGTGTAGTAAAGCTAAAGAGAAAAAACACATTTTCGTATTTGTTTCCAGATCACACTTATAGCTAGCTCACTATCTTTTTCTTTTCTCTTCCCCCCCCCCTTAATATACTATGATATCTTCTCGGGTGAAAGATAAAATAATGTTTTCTCCTGTTTCTTTGTATATTGTGTTATCTTCCCTTCTGATTTCAGCAGAGAATCTCTAATTCTTTTTGTTGTTTATTGAAAATGAATAACTATCGTGAATCACGTTTTTTCTCACATATTATTGATAGTAAAGTACAAAACTCTTTCAGAAGAATGAGGCACTTGTTTTTACGCTACCCTCTCTTCCTTCTGCCAATGAAGGAGGGAATAGCTATCCTAAATTTTGTTCATAGATAGGAAACTGAGTTCAGGAATGGTTATGAAACTTACCCAAACATTGGATAACTGAAATAACTGAGTGACACTGAAAATAAGACTCACAAATTCAAGACTGGTAATCTTTCTTTTTACAGGGAACAATGAACCCAGACCAATCAAGACAACACTGTTTCTACTACTACTTCTACTCAAATTTGACAAAAAAGTTGGCAGGGTTGTACTGCCATATTGCAAAGGAGAACAGAAGCCACTGTTAAATGCCAGTTCAGTCTTCAGTTCTAACCAGCCATATGCAATATTGTAGACTTATAGCAAACTATGCACATCAGAACTATCATCCAGCATGAGGAACATATAAAATAAGCATTAAGTAGGAAAAAAAGATGCACCATAATTCTGTTTCCAAGAAAAACTAGGTTTTAACTATATATCTATTACTTTGACATCYTTCTTTCCAAAATGTTCCATACTTGCCAAACCAGGATTCACAATTTTAATCTCACAGATTCAACACAGTGTTTCATTGGAGTTTTGATGCCAGCATTTCTCACTTCCATACCACCGTAAAATTTGGTTCAGCTGAAACCCATATAAGAGACTCTATTTAGGGAGAGGGAAGGGWAAGTACTCCATGGAATTCAAACAAAGATATTTCTTGCCTTGTTGAAATGACCATTCTGAAATCCCACTGGCACATATTCAGCATGGTTTTTTAAATGTGTATCTTCTGTCTTTATTTAATGTTTTCTGCAGAAGATGTCTGGAAACAGTGCTTATATTAAACACAGATGTCAGGGTGCCAATGTTAGGCATTCTGTCTGCAAACAAATCAAAAAAATATAAAGATCATAAGGTTTGCAACAAACTGAGCATAACGTTGCAGCAATAAATCTTTATTTGCAAAGAGTATATATTTTTTCTTTTTTTCTTAAAAAAAAAAAAAAAAAGACAGTATTGTGTGTCTGCCCAGAAAATAGAGCCAACTGCAGAAAGCTCCTTTACTTTATGGTGTGGTTGAATAGGATAATCTGGGACAATATAATATTCTGATAACAATGAAAGTTCACATTTTCWTGATAAGTTTGCACAGTTAATGTAAAAAAAGTAAATAATTCTTGTAGCAGCTTAGTTGCAGTTAAAAYTTTTTGTGTTGTAAATCTTTTGTGTACAGGGCTTTATGAAGTATATGTGTTCATATAGTTTTTTACAGTGCTTAACAATCCCATGAAGAATCAAAATTCTAAGTGTCTGATATGGCTACATAAACAGCCATATAAAAGGGCCTGATCCTTATCCTGAAAAACATAACAATCTGCTACCATTGTTATTCTGTGTGCCAGTTATTTAAAGATAAAATTAAACGTGTTTACAAACCAGTATTGACTTATGCTCTGAAAGAGTGGTCTAGGAACTAGCTTAGCAACCTCCTTCCAGCTTAACAAGTTTAGCACAATACCTGATTTGTGGGGAACAGAAGAAGGAGCTCTACAAGCTTGTTCAGAGGACAAACTTCATCTTCCTGGAATATCCTGGTGCTGCAATGTAATTATATTCCTAAACATCAACAGTTAAAAGGCAGAAGGAGCCAYATATACTTTCTAATGGTATTTAGTGTTAAGTCTAGAGTTGATGTKCTTTTGATGATGATGATTGTTAATTTTCTTTTATGATGGAGGTATTGTTTTTGAAAAGTGCATGTCTCGAAATGCACATTAATGGAATATTTTGTGGAAAGATAGCTTATTTAAAATAAACTCTCATTTGGGATCTTTGTCTATGCTGCAGTATTTTAACTCAGGCTAACCCTGAGCTCAGTGTCCAGTTCATATAGTACTCCTTCTCTCATTTAAGTTAATGACAAAAAGCCTCTCTGCCTTTAGTAAAGTAAGGTGAGACCTTARGTGGGCTGCGTATCACTCAAACATATCATCCTTTCCAGAAGAGCACTGAGCCACAGCAGACTCTGAGCAGCTTGTTATGGGTCCTGTAAGTCTTCATGCTTTAGCTAAACACACTGTCACCTGCGCTGTCCATGAGGAGGTAAAATATTGCTAGCAATGCAGCCAAATTCTGATTCTCTCTGACTTTCCACTTCATTTTACTCTTGCATATTATTTCATAATTAACAAGATTTATTCTTGAGATAGTCAAGTTCAGCTTTTATTAAGCGCCTACTAGAGAAACCCACCTTCCTATCAGATGTACAAACCTGAATCTCCTTCTAGACACCATCTGACTGCTCTGAGTAGAGGCTCTATTCAGAGCTYAATAGATGCCTAAGGCTCAGTACTGGGTCCCATCCTGTTCAACTTTTTCATCAGTGTCCTGAATGAGGGGACAGAGTGCCTCCTCAGCAAGTTTGCTGATGATCCCAAGCTGSGAGGAGTGGCTGACACACCTGAGGGCTGTGCTGCCATTCAGAGACCTGGACAGGCTGGAGAGTTGGGTAGAGAGAAACCTCCTGAGGTTCAACAAGGGCAAGTGCAGGATCCTGCGCCTAGGAAAAAATAACCCTAGGCACCAGTACAAGCTGGGGGCTGACCAGCTAGAGAGCAGCTCTGCAGAGAAAGACCTGGGAGTGCTGGTGGGTGACAGGCTGGCCATGAGCCAGCAATGTGCCCTTGTGGCCAAGAAGGCCAATGGTTCCCTGCAGTGCATTGGGAAGAGTGTTGCCAGCAGGTCGAGGCAGGTGATCCTGCCCCTCTGCTCAGCCCTGGGGAGGCCTCATCTCGAGTACTGTGTCCAGTTCTGGGCTCCCCAGGACAACAGAGACATGGAGCTACTGSRGAGAGTCCAGCGTAGGGCTACGAAGATGATCAGAGGGCTGGAGCATCTGCTCTGTGAGGAACGGCTGCGAGAGCTGGGCCTGTTCAGCCTGGGGAAGAGAAGACTGAGGGGGGATCTGATCAATGTG
>NW_028186867.1:2765205-3006676 GCF_003343005.1 Rhea americana | reverse complement strand
CCAGGGCCCCCACCCCATTCAGTAGTGGGACCACATTTTCCCTAGTTCTCCTCTTGCTGTTGATGTATTTGAAGAAGCCCTTCCTATTGCCCTTGACATCCCTTGCCAGACTCAATTCCAGCTGGGCCTTAGCCTTCCTTGCAGCATCTCTACACGCTCTGACTGCATTCCTATAATTCTCCCAAGTAGCCTGTCCCCTCTTCCAAATTCTGTGTATTTTCTTCTTCTGTCTGAATTTGACCAAGAGCTCCTTGCTCATCCATGCAGGTCTCCTGCCCCTTTTGCTGCACTTCTTACTCATAGGGATGCACCACTCTTGAGCCTGGAGGAAGTGATGTTTGAATACTAGCCAGCTCTCACAGACCCCCCTTCCTTCTAGGGCCTTAACCCATGAGACTCCACCAATTAGGTTTCTGAAGAGCCCGAAGTCCRCTYTCCTGAAGTCCAGGGTTGCAATCCTGCTTGTTGCCTTACTTCTTTCCTGCCGGATCCTGAAATCCACCATCTCGTGGTCACTGCAGCCAAGGCTGCCCCCAACCTTCACATCTCTAACCAGTCTGTCTCTGTTGGTAAGGACAAGATCCAGCAGGRCACCCTTCCTCGTAGGCTCCTCCACCATTTGTGACAAGAAGTTATCATCAATGCATTGCAGGAGCCTCCTGGACTGTTTGTGCCTTGCTGYRTAGTCCCTCYAGTAGATGTCAGGGTGGTTGAAGTCCCCCATGAGAACCAGGGCCTGTGATCTTGAGGCTACCTACAGCTGTCTGTAGAAGGCCTCATCAACTTCCTCTTCCTGGTCAGGTGGCCTGTAGTAGACACCCACAACAGTGTCCCCYRYGCTAGCCTGCCCTTTGATCTTTACCCATAAGTTCTCAGCTGCCTCCTCCTCCGCCGCCGCCCCTAGGCAGAACTCGATGCATTCCAGTTGCTCTCTCACATAAAGGGCAGCTCCACCACCTCGCCTTCCTGGCCTTTCTTTCTTAAAAAGCACATAGATCAACGCACACACCAAACGGGGAATAAAAGAAGTGTGTAACTGCACACAGGAGGTGTCCAAGTGATAGAATTTACAATTTAAGAAACAGAGAACGTATTAAACACAAGAGACCRCAAGTAGGCAGGATATCCTACTGAATAAATGAAAAAGATGATTGGCAAAACTGAAAGCAAGACTCTCAGTATCAAAAGCAGTTGTTATCTCCCTTTTGGGAGGGGGCCAAAAAGCATAAAAATGTCAGCCATAAGCAAGGAAAGATGAGGAAAAAATAGAATATCTGCTTCCTTTCAGACTTCCCTCATCAAAGTGCTTCAAGCATGATCATCTTGGCATCACCAATTAAGGCCATCAGGACTGTAATCAYCAGTGCTAACTATATAGTATCAGCTCCATAGTATTGTATACTCACTACTAATTTAGAATATTGTAGTTGAAGACTAACAGTTTTTTGTATGTAATGAATACATAATGGTAATTATTAATAATATAGCATGAAATATATTTTAATGAATTAATTTAGTAAAGCTCTGTTTTAAAGTTTAAAACTGGCCTGATTTAGCAGTCTTCTAAGCAGTCTCATCATGTGTGTGCGTTCAGTTGCCACATAGTCAGCCCCATTTAGCTGTCCAAATATGAACTCAACCAATATGATACCAGACATCTACATGAAAGCAACTGCATCAAAGCCTAGCTCATTAGTTCCCACAGTGGACGCTTAGATACWTAGTTTGCATGTAGTAGACACCTACGGATTTACTATAAATTTAGTTATCTAAACTGGGAGCTGAATCCTACCATGTTTATATAGCTAAACTAGATTAGATTTCAGTAGATTTTAAAATAGATGAATCTGTCAGCAGTTAGGTGGCAGATAGGGATGGCAGGGGATACAGATCTGTGTAGACCATGTCTAACGCTAATACCAGAAGTGTTCCCTTCCTATATCTTCTATCCGAAATCAGAGAAATATGAGCCTTAGCTTGTATAAGCCTGACTATGGTCCCTGGGGATATATTTGCTCAGTTAGCCATTGTTTCAATTTTCACTGTTATTTAACAAGCCAAATTAAAGCTAAKGAATCTGTTACATTTGCTGCAATCCAGGCCTTACACAGATCAGAATGGGAAACAGGCTTGCACCACTGAATGCTAAAATGAGACCTGGGAAGTGTTAAAAGMCAGTGCTAATAGGGCAAATTTAAGCTTCTTAGTCCTGTCTCTAAATCATACCTGTCATAGTTCTTGAAGCCTTTGCAAAGCAGGTGGAAATAAAAAGTGTTGTACAAGTGGAGAATTATGCATGAGACTCACAGTTAACTTCCACAAGGTCTCTAACTCCAGAGTTAGCTATAACATCAATCTTCCTCATTATTGATATTACTGACATATTACTACACCAGTAAAAGTTCTTAGTTACAAAGTTATTATCCAGGTCTGCTCTGGCTTACCTTTTTTCTTTTTAACCCTTCTATATGTAATATTTCTGTTACAGTACCTTTTTCATGGAAAATGAAGAAAATGCACAAATGAGTATTACATAAATTATGTTTCTGCTACTCTCTTCCTTAGCCTCRGTCTCACAGGATTTATATGTTCTTTATCATGATGAATAGATCTGATGCTGCTCCTCCCACAATTCACCAGGACATGGTTTAAAATTCTATGGGTTTTTTGAGGGGGAGATAATCTTTTTTCAGTATCTCTGTAGTCAAAATACTTTTTGAGGGTGAGTTTTCAGATAATAGTTTTGTTCTGGGATTGGGAAAAAATAGAGACTTCTTTATTTTGCCCTTATTTTATTGCATAATTTTTATATTAAACAAAGAAAAACAAAAAGTTGTTGGATGGTTTTAAAAACATACTGTTAATCATTGCTTTAACACCTATGGAATTCCCATCTGCTGTTTGATTTGAAGGTCCTAGGAAAAGAATATCTGAAAAAAAAAGGAATTATATAAATGAAATAAATTACTGTTTTCTTCTTTTGTCTAGAACATTACATCTGGATACAGAACAGGAGGAAGGTAATGTACCTTTAAACATGACATGTATAGCTCTTTTACACTTATTTATGTTTTTATCCTTTTCTTTTATCTTTTTTTCCAAATTATAAACATTAAGATAAGATCATAATCACACATAACTTTTTTTATTATTGTCATGCTTTTTTTTAATGCTAACATTGAATATATTATTTTTATATATGTTTAACTTTCTGTAAATACTCATTATAGCCTAGATGTTGATGCCATTGGATACTTGTCTTTCTGTGTAAAAATAAACAAAGACAACATGATACAGCTGCTATGATTTTGAAATAGTAGCTTCTCATCTAAACACCAGATTTGCTTTCTCTGAGATTCTTTTGGGTGAAAGATTGCTTACAGGTACATTGTATTAACTCTTTCATTGAAATATTTTCAGCCAGCTATTTAAAAGCAAATTATCTAGAGTAAGGAAGAGATGCAGGTATTTAGGTGATCCAGAGTCTATTCTGCTCTCTCCTACTGCACTTATGAGTGGTGCTGATTAAGCCACTGTGTGTCTCTGTTACTCTTTGTGCTCCTGTTCGTGTATCCAGCCCATGCAACCATCAAAGCCAGGAGATGCAATGTTCAGCCCTAAAAGGCCTTGGTTAAGAGGCTTTACCCTTGGGCTGAGTCCTTGGCCCGATGCAGATGCCCAGCAGAGCGGGGGTGGGGGGTGGGGTGTTAGGTGTCCCTGGTCACTGTCCTCAGCCCAGCCCTGCTCACCTTGCTGGGCCTGCCGGATGGGGCTGCAGCATGGTCAGATGGTGCATAGCCCGTCTCCACTCCCACCTGCGGCCACCCGAGCCCATTTACTGTCCTGATGCTCTTGGGTTTGTTTACAGGATCATCTTTAAGTAGAGCCATACATTAAATATTTTCTAACAGCTCAGAATGAAGAACAGTGGGGAATGGCAATGGGAAAGATAATGGGAAAATATGTTTTAATAAATAGTGAATCTAAATCAGTGTTTGATTAGTCATGATACATTTTCCATTATCAACAAAGTTATGCTTTTAAATAAGCTATATTTCTCTGTTAAACTCTTGATACTGAAATGTTAATGGAAATATATCAACTCTAATCCAGCAAATATTAAAAACAGAACTCAAAAATTTTGTTCGCTTTCTTCTTTCCATCCACCAAGGGTGCTTGCTGGCCAAGCCAAGGTGCTGTCATTCACAGACCACAGGTTATTGAAGAGTTATGGATCTGCTTTTTTGGATACTGTATTTGTTGCTAGCTTCTTTTTTATATTTCATATTTTTATTACTATCATCATTATTATGGGGACAGAAGAAGAAAGAGATATACAAAGATTGTGATAGTGTTGGAAACCATTTCTCAATCCATAATGTTGACAACTTCATGTTCTCTAGGAAGACAAGATTGGAAGGAGTGCCTCAAACACTGAGTCCCATCTTCTGTTGTCACAGGGATCATATACTTAGTCTTTAGAGGTCCTCAGGATCTCTGATCTGCAGCTGTGGCTGCTGCTGCGACTGCTGCTCCAYGTGCTGGAACCTATCCTCCAACTCCCAAACTCATTGTCATACACCAGATGAAGAGTAAAGACAAGACAARGGATTTTGACAATCTACTAAAAATAATAAGGACAATAAGTAAAAAAGTGGAGTGATCTGAGGAAGTGGACTACATTGCAGGAAAAAAGAGAAAAAAAGAAAAAAGTCCAGACTCCAGTGGCATGAGTTAAGAAGAGCAAGACATATCATCTCTCCTAATTGTGAATAATCTCCAGTTTTTCAGAGCAAAATCAAATATTTATTTTATGAAATATGAAACTTCATATTTCATGTGAAATAAAGCTAAGATATACAAAAAAATTAGGTAAAGAACTCCTGGATATGGCAGATTATTGGTGAAAGCCATGAGACATGTGATTAATATAGTAAAGGCATKGTGCAAACACAGACCATCAGCAAAAAGTAATTGTTCATTTTTTTCAAATTGCTCCAGGGAKACTGGTAACACATAACTTTAGCTTCCAATTCAGGACCACCATTACAGACGTATATGGGCTCTCGTCTATGCCTATAATAACTATCAGCTTTAAAGGGTGACAGGGTTAAATAAGATGTCTACGCACTACAAGAATGCACAGTAAAAGTGAGTTTTGTTTCATGCAAAATTTTGAAATTAAAAACTCTAAAGCAGTTCAAAACAGTTACAAAAACTTTGGAGAACATGGATTTTCTTATAAAACAAAAAGATAAGTTGCTGTATAATTAACATCTGGTGGTAGTTTTACTTTCAGTAATGTTATTTTAAAATCTACAGCACAGTAAAGTGTAAGAAAAAAAGAAAAATTCCTTATTGTCACTTTCCAGAAAGGAAAATGATGCAGAGAAAGACTAACTGAAATCTCCAAGCCATTCAAGGAATGAAAACAGAGTACAAGATGATGTTCAAACAGAAGATGTTCTTCCTTTTTCCTCACTTCTACTACAGAGAAATAGATGCAAGCTAGAAAAATAGATCATCTAGGTTTTTTGACTTGTGCAGAAAGAATTAAGAACATTGCAATTTTTATGTTGTTTTTAATGGAAAACATAATAAAAAAACAGCCCTCCAAACCATACTGAAAACAATTATAACTGCAGTAAAAAATTCTAGTTGTCAGAGTCTTTTCTAGGTTCTAACTCCAGGTTTGATGAGTCAAGAACAAACTGAAATGAAGTAAAATGAAATTCACTAAATGTCAACAGAATAAAATGAAGAAAAGTARAAGGAAGTGCATAGCCAGTAATAAACTGAACAATTGATATTCTGAAATCTGTTCTGTTATTTTAATAGGAAAGTMATATTTACCTGATGGATGATCTACAATGTGACTTACATGGTTTTTCAGATCACAAGAGCTAACATTAAGGACTTCCAAATCGCTGAAAAATCCTTTGTTATATCTGTACCAGCAAATTAGTTTGCTTCCTGGCTTGTTCCAACCCCTACTCTCCAAATTGCGCATGATAGAAATGTGTTGCCTCCTTTCTCAGCCCTGATTCGGAATGAATCAGCTTCCCCCTTTCACAGTGAAAAGCAGACTAGATGATCTAGCCCTGAACAACGGCAGCTGCGTTCTGCAAACATTACATGCACAAGTGCGTACCCACCGCTTAGCCGGGAGACATAACTTGTTCTCGGGGGAGAATAACAGGGAAATATTCTATGCATCTCAAGTCATATCCAAGAGAGGCCTCATATGTACCAGCCTTTTATGAATCCTGCTCTTATTTGTCTGGAATACCGTTGCTTCCTAAATTATGGCTAAATGAAGAGGCCTTCTGTCTGAATTCTAAATCAAAAAGTATATGCTACTGGGCTTCCATTAATACATCTGAATTATAGTGGAATCATTACTGTATGACAGCATTCAAGTGTTCTTTTGGAACACTTATGGAACCTTATGGAATGGGCAAAACAAGTTCAACTGCAAAAGACAGGTGTAAAGTCATCTCTGCCTGCAATATATAGTGACGATGAATCCTTACGTTCATATACCACTTTAGTTAAATCATCTGCAAAAGAATTTAATTTTGTATATAAAAACGGGATAAGAAATGGCAAAGTCATAGAACATATTTTTTAATYTTTATTTTTAAATAATAGTCTTGTCAAAATATTCCTAATTAATAAAACAACTGACCTTCCAAGACCACACAGAAAAATCACCTAACACAAATTGCCATTTAATTGAAAACAAACCTACAGCTCAACATACAGTTTAAAGTTAAGAACTACTTTATTCAATAAAAATGGAAAAGTATACACAATACAGCATTTTYTGTAAGCTCTCTAGCTGGAAAGTATCCTTCCAGCAGTGCATTCYTGATAAAATCTGGCAGGTTTGCTTTTCACTTTCCATTTTCATAATTTGATCTGAATTTCTGGACAACTTCAATATTTGCCTGGCCTAATAGTAGGGTTGGCTATAAGCAAATTTCTTTATGTTGGCAAGTTTGGACTTCATAATCCCCTGGAAGAATAGGAGGGAAAATCAAAGGCTTCTCCTTGAAGAGTTAGTTTGTCAAAGCATTGATTTCACTGCAGTTAGTACTTTTATCATGTTAGAGATTTCTTCCATGAACAAGGCTGATTGTAGTCCTTTGACATGGTGGCATAATTTGCAGATGTGCTGTGTATTATTGATTAACCTCAACAAATAGAATGAGTCTTTGCTGTTGTACATAGGAGAGAATGGGAAAAAATGCAAGTCAAAGAAAAACTTGCCTTTTGTAAGTTTTAAATGTTTTTCTTAGCTTTTTAGATGTCAACTTTTTATTATCTTTATCAGAATTGTGTGTCCTACTTCTTGATGAGGTCACACACGTTAATCTGACAGACATCTTACAGCAACTGCCAAAAGAAATGCCACTCTAAACTGAAAAAATGCTCTTAAGACTTCGTTTACTGTCTACTTAAATAAAATCAGTATAAGCAAGAATTCAGAGAGAAAAAAAAAAGAAAACAAGCTTCTGTCTTTTCTTGTCTGTTTAGATCAAGGGTAGGTTCCCTCTTCTCCTTTCCTTTTCTAATTTTAATATATTTTTGTTACGATTTTTGTTGACATGTCAAGAAAATCAGCAAGTCTGTAACATATAACATAGCAATAACTTAAAATACTATATTTTGGTTAGTCTTGTCTGCAAGTTATAAATTTATAAGTCTAGGAGGATGGAGCTTTCTGCTTTTGTAGAATAGCTCTCACAAATCTGGCTAAAATTCGTTATAAGGCTCATTCTTTCTTGCTGTGCTACAGTGCATAAAATAGAATGTACATAAGTTCTAATAATACATTTTATAATTCTGTGTTCCCCTGTCTCCACCTATGAAAAGTCAAAGAAATGTAGGAAGAGCCCTGTTGGATGAAGYCAGCTCAACTATAGAAATGGTGCTGATTCTGATTTAAGGTAAACAGAAATAGGTGCAAGATTTTAAAGATAAACATTCTCTGCCAGGGAATATRGGTTTAGTCCATCAGAGTTGGATTTTGGCTTGTGTTTCTCATGTGGAGWTTTATGCATTTTGGAATGACAGTGTGGAAGCAGTCCAAAATAAGCACAGAACTGACTCCATAAGTGAAGATCTAATCCAGAACCTGACTGCATTTCTTTTATGTTGTAATAGATAAACGAAAAAAAGTTAATTCCTTGTTTCTGATAGTCATTTGTGTTTTCTCCCCCCCCCAAAAAAAAAATCCCGAAACATTATTGCATATTCCAAAAAAGGCTTGCAGTTGAAGAACAACCTTAAAGGATAGTGATGAAAGTTCTGTTCCTGTTATTTGTTTAACATACTTATATAAATTTTAAAGATTTGAAGAGCAGTTAATTGTGCTATATTGTATATCTAAAACAAATAATAGTTATGAGAGTCTATTAGCAACGTCATCAATAAAATAATCCACCAGCACAGTCAGTCTATTCCTTAAACAAGCAGTCTCTGTGCTATCATGGAAGTCTTCTATGATCAAATCCTAACTTCAGCTGAAATACATAATGGTTTGACAAAAAATGAGTATAAAATATTCACATCCCCCAATGTCCAACCTAAATGCAGAAAGGTTCCTAGTATATGTGGTGGGTGGAAAATTCATTCCATAGTCTTTAAGTCACTTACATCAGCTCTTGGTAGCTAAAATAATGAGAGTGAATTAAGCTTACTGAGTACACAGATGATACAGCAGTATGCCTTTCATTCAGTTTATRATACAGCTGATAGTGCTGTTTAGTGTTGCTCAGTGTACGAGCTGGTCTAGTATTGCTTCTGCATCCTTTGCTTTAGAAATTTTTCCTGCCTAAGAGAGTATGAAGAGATTCTTCAAAAAGCATCTATATTCTCTTTGTTTTAAATTGGCAAATAAACTGTATTCTAYCAAGAGTGATCATAGAATCGAAYCATAGAATCATAGAATCAGTAAGGTTGGAAGGGACCTCTGGAGATCATCTAGTTCAAACTGGGGACTGGTCAGCAGGGTCACCTAGAGCATGTTAGATAAGGTTGCATCCAGGCGGGCCTTGAGGATCTCCAGAGAAGGAGACTCCACAACCTCCTTGGGCAACCTGTGCCAGTGCTCTGTCACTCTCACAGGGAAGAAATTCCCCCTCACAGTCAAGTGGAACTTCCTGTGCTTCAATTTCTGCCCATTGCCTCTTGTCCTGTCACACAGGACAACTGAAAAGAGTTTGTCCCCATCCCCTTGACACCCTCCCTTCAGGTACTTGTACACATTGATCAGATCCCCCCTCAGTCTTCTCTTCCCCAGGCTGAAGAGGCCCAGCTCTCGCAGCCGTTCCTCATAGGGCAGGTGCTCCAGCCCTCTGATCATCTTTGTAGCCCTAAAAGTATTTCTTAAAGAAGTCACTCCTTTTCCTTCCACCCTCTTCTAGACTGTATAAAACACACTTGGTGTTCACATACAGTCCACGATGTACACATATGACACATTTTGAATGGACCTTCACTGATTACAGCATCGGGGACAAGCAGTTGGGGCACCACAGAAGATCTTTGTTCTTCCGTTCCATGTGCTACTTCACTCAAACAATAACAGAGTTGTGCCTCTGGTTGAACTAYGAAGCCTAGGCTTTCTGTACAGCATCAATGCTTAGATCTCATAGCAAGGTAGCAAGCACAAGAAATGTGTGTATTTCTGAACTGAAGGAGAGACTGAGCCCATTCAACTTCTAGTCTCACTACATATTCCTGGTAAGGCCATTTGAAATATAGGGAATTACTTTTCTATCAGTATTGGCACAATCATTCAAAACATGTCCAAGGTAAGCGAACCCTTAAATTGTCATAAATTCAATCTGCCCACTTGCAGGGTTTGGTTGACACATACCCTTAATTTTCTTCAAGCTAATATTAATCCAAAGATAGCTGTAAAAGCATAAAAATCAATCTACTCACAGCTGAAAGTCTTTATGAGAAATTGCTATCAGTGCCCAGTTACTGGCATACTTTTGTACCCCTTTTGGCAATGTTGTGCAGTCTAGAAAGATCAAAATACTCATCTACAGAAAATCCTGGAGTTTAACTCTGTGGATTATGTTGTCTGAATGTTCTAAGTCAAATAGTACTGCCAGGATACTGTCTAGATGGTGTCCATATTTGRTTCCTATTCAAAAGTTGGAATGATGGAGATGAAAGTCTTCTGAGACTGTCATAAACTCTAATTTGCAGAAAGTGTACTGTTGAATTCTTCMCATGAGGCTTCCAAGGCCCAATAAACTTACCATTTTGGAGGGTTTAATTGCATCACTTAAGTCTAGGTAGTTATCTCAATATTTCTTTTGGACCTAGCAGTGTAAATCTTTGTCTAAGTTTCTTGTTATGACTCTAGAAACTTATTTCTACAGTGTAGAGCACCAGCTGATGGGGAATCTTAAAGAAAATTGTAATTACTACGGGAGATCACTTATCATTCAGCCATTTGCTACTGCTGGTTATTATTAAGGCAATAGGATTTTATATTTGTTTAGATTTATGAAATTATCTTTGTGTCAAATATCTGAAAATATATGYGTAAATAGAGTAGATGGTGTAATCTTTCAGTTGGAGGATTGCAACGCATTTTGTGATGTTTAGAAAAACTGTTACCTGGCAATATGCTTTACCATCTTCTGTGTTCAGCTTCTTTTATCAGCCTTGCATATTGATTGGTAGCTTATTCAAAGCGGCAGCATGGAACAATCTGGTGCACTGTCATTGGCAGCTGTTTTGTCATTGACCAGATTTGGAAAGTGATGGGCCCAACTCTTCCTTATGCCATATACAAAACATTCCAATTCCACTGTAAACAACACATTAACTGAGTATGCATTTAATACTACTAAAATAATAAGTGCTATTAAAATAATGATTAAAAATAACCAAAATCTTCAAACCATTTCCTTTCTGGCAATCATGATCAGAATTATTTATTACAGGTTTGAGCATGAGCCACTAAACCATTTAATCACAATATTTTTGGCACCTATGACAGAAGTAGTCAAGCATTAAATGTGAAGCTCTCTTACTCCAGTGCCTGGAGGTAACTAATCAATGTGGCAAAGATCTTCTAGGTACAGAAGATGTATATCTCACCTTCCAATGATTAGTTTGTCAAAGCCACAAGATCTATGAATATACTTATTTAATCTGTCAAAAGGATATAGTACAGCCTGAAAAGTCATCATCAAACCTGATGTAGCAGAAAATTTCTAACTATTGATTAGATTCAGACATTCATTTTAATTTGAACTTGTACTTTAGTGCGTCAATAGGTCAAGCAGACTATGAGTACAACCCAATAATATTGGAATCTTGAGTCAGCAAGTTAAGATGCCCTTGAGTACCTCATTTTTTTTTTCCTGGGATGACTTTTAAAGAAAAAAGAGGATTAGCTTAAGTGTAGAATAATAGACTGAGACTGTGTTCAACTACATCATCTCTTGTCTCTATTTTAGACCAAATCTTATGTGATGCACCAGGTGCAGGCAGCTGTTCAAGTCCTGTACTCATTATTTCTGAAACAAAATTAAACAAAATCAAGACTCTAAATGCATTCATCTGCAAAAAAAGTTATARATTTCTGTTGTCTATGAAGTAGGAGAAGTTAAGAAAAATGGAGAAAGCAAATTAAAATGGGATTTAACTAAACCTGCTGCCAAGAGAAAAAGAGAAACTTAAATGAAAACAAACAAAATAAAAAAGAACAAAAAAAGATGCTGAATTCCCTGAAATAGCAATATAAACAAGACACTTGGAGTAAGCTCTTCTAAAGGAGGAAAATTTTTCTATGGTAATATTTTTCCTAGGCAGTGTAATAACATACCTACTGAGTTCGCTTTGGAAACTGTCCTATAATTCACTATGCTTGTCATGATATAGGGCTGTGTTCATTGTTGTATTCCTTGTTGCTGACATTATTAATTGGATTTTCATCTATTTGGTTAGATAAAATGTTATTTAGAGTGTGATTTTTTCACTTTACTTTTGCATTATGAATTATTCAGAATAGCCTCCTGCAGCTTTTGCTCCATATCGTTCTTCATAACCAGAGTCAAAAAAATCCACTGCCTTCATTTCCCCAGGAATATTAAATTCCTCTATAGATATATATGTAATATCAAATTTCTAGAAGTAATTGGAAYAGAATTATTAACAATCTTTAAGAAAATCAGCATTTCCAGTTCTTTACATACTTAATGGAGTCACTCAGCAGAAAATACAATAGTCATCAAAAACATGAAAAATATAACTGCTACTTATGATTTTATTAAATAGAATGGTAAAGCATGATGAATTATTTTTGCTTAAAGAGTGCATACATGCCACTATGTTTCTAAATATAGCAAAAAGAACTGATTCTCTTAAAGAGAAACAATTTTATAAATGTAATAATTAATCTAATTTAAATTAACCTAGATAATATGCACTAGGGGACAAAAATTTTATATATAYATAAATGCTAATATAAAATATTATCTTCTTCACATGAAATAACTTTCATTAGCACAGCTTATCCATTTTTAACTCTGAACATACATAGAAAATCACAAAACAATGGATACAATAAAATAAATGTACAAATTAATTAACTTATCCCAAATAGGAACTATCTTGCAATGACTTGCACACTATAGGCTATATTTCTCTTCTATGGAAGGAGTGCAAAGAAGCACCTCAGTTTATGGTAGCTCATCTTCACACAATTTTGAGGACTTTACTATTTTCCCTTAATCTGAAAACTCCAGTACTTGGGTTACAAGGCAGCATAGATAGCCAAAGACAGAATTCATCTCATACAGCTTTCAACATCTAAAAGTCTTTGTCTTCACATGCTTTTTTAGTTTGTCCTGCTATAGTCTGTGGAATGAGAGGGGCACCTTCTGCGGCTGATAYTTCTCACTTATTTTAAGATGGGTTGACTCCACCTGTGAAGATGTCTGGGTGTCTTTCCATTAACTGTTGAAGGGTCCTAGATTTCGCATTCCAAATTCTCATGAATAAAATACCACTATTGTAGCTAAACCTTACTTAAGGAAGTTGAACTTTACTTGAAGAAGGCATTCCCCTAAATTCAATTGCAGTCCAATTTATTAGGAACTTAGACTCTCTATGAGCAGCTGTCAGACTGTGCAGGTTTAAATTTTCCCTCTCCTGCCACAGAAAGGTCAATAAACCCGTTCACCATGTCTGGCCCTCTAGTGAGAAAAATTCCTCCTCCTCTGCCCCTCTNAAAAAAAAAAAAAAAAAAAAAAAAAACTTCCAAAAGGAAGGATATTTAAGGATATTTAACTAAGTCCTTCTCAGAGTCAAGACCCCCTAACATATAATGTACTTAGACCACTAGGGTTTCATTAGCCTTTGTGATTTAATTTATCAAGTCTACAGTTATACAATTCATTATTTGAGATAAAGTCATTATATTTCCAAGATTCAAAATAAAACTGTCTGTGTATATAAGCACAAGTATTTTATTAATTAAAACATATGCATCTACATATCCATATAAGCATATTTATATAGAGATATATATAGTGTATTTACTGACGAATATTGTATCTTAATTGTTWTTATACGTCTATTTTCTTATATAAAGTCCTGTGAATTGGACATGTATTTGTGTCTGAATGYTATGTGCAGAGTTTTCATGTCCACGGGAAAAAGCATAACTTAGACCTAAAGATGTTGTTTTCTTATTCTCAACAAATTTAGAGTAAGAAATAGCTTCTCTCTTTTTCTTTAAAAAGCCTACTTTCTCTAAAACCCTTCTTCCTAAAACACTCTAGCTTTAAAGTAGTTAACAATGTCAAAATAACTAGTGAAGAGGAATGCAATTTATATATTTTATTCTGATTATTGTTAATAATTACATCTATGTTAATTAGAAATCAAGTGATTGCTTTTTGGGCAAAAGTTTTCAAACAATTTTTAAATGTAGGGGTTTTTTTCCTGATAATTTCTCCTAACTTTTACTTCCAAGCTTCTACTGTTATTTAACTAAATACATCACTGAAAAAATGTTTTGCTAATTCCAAGGTGAAGATTTTTTGCTGACACTCGTTTTACTGAGTGGGAGGAACTATGCTGTAACTACGACCCTTTTATTCAATCCAAAATTTTAATTTGTAATTCCTACACAGGAATAAGCAGCCAACGTAAAACCAACCAGCTTTAGTTGTAGGGAAGAGAAGCGGAGCAGGGCGGGGGAAGAGGTTGAGGATGGAGCCTGTACAYGTTGGTATGAAGAGAAGGAGACTTTCACTATACCAGGTATCACTGATGCAGCTTCCAGGAAAAGAGACAGTAGAAAAAGGCTGCAGAGATTACCAGAGGCATTTTTACAGTCTGCTTGTGAATCCACTCTGATTTGTACAGCTGCTTCTACAAAAGTGGCCTGAACCATCTCCAGTACAACTCTATGCATACCCATGGACAACAAAATAAAGGATAATATTGGTCCCTAGACATGTCTGAAGATCCTGTGATCCCGTAACTCCCTCACAAAGAAGTATGCCAGGGACAGTTTGGTGCCCTAGACAGACTGACTTTGAGCTCTTTATTACTTATTTTGGACYAGAAATCCTATAAAGCAGCTGTAGGCTAAACACTAAGATATACTGCAGACTGAGGTAGTTGTTTAGAGTAACATCTGCACCAGCATATGTCAGAAGGACCGAAAAGAAGGATTTATTTCAGCATTTAATTTAGACTAATAATGCCAGCAAAGGGACATTATTAGAGAAAGAGAATACGGATTTCAGAGTCTATCAGTTCAAGAGAACTATCTCACTGAGAATCTGYGCATATTTAGGTCAAGGTTGGATTATAAATTCAGAAACTTCTTCTTAATAGCGTATTTCCCTATTGATTCCTTTCCTTCTAACTCCTACTGAGTTTGCATCTGTTCCTTCTCTAAGCAGATAGAACATGGAATAGATGAAAATATGATGCAGTTTGTTGATTAAATTCTTGGCTGTGTTTATCTGTTGGAAGCTTCACCATCAGGCAGTTGATTTAATCAAACAATAATCTTCAGTCAGTGGTGATCTTTTACAGAAAAATGTATCTGTGGAGCTTGCTGTGTCCTGTTTTTATTGAAGATGTATCTCTTCATGGGGCTTAACACAGTTGTCTAAAAATGATAATCTAGATGATTACTTGTAATAACAGACAGTACAACATTTAACTTTTTTGTCCTGTCCCATGACTATACTGCTTTGTTTTGGAAACAGTTGATATCCCTCTGATCTGGGCCAAAATATTATTCATTACTTTTCTGACATTCCCTATGGCTATGCAAAATTGTGAACAAATCAGCATTTTTGCTAGTTCAGTGTTTTATTCTGAGAGTTGGGGTTTGTTAGTTGAGCCAAACTAAATCTCTCCATTTAGACTCTCTGCTACAGCCCTGATTAAATTGGGGGAAAGAAACAAAGTTTTCTGCCATTCCCATGACATTAAGAACTTCTCTAATCTTAAATAACATGGCAYTTAGGCCTTCACCAAAAGATTAGGCAAGTTGATGTTAAAAAAGAATAATGAATAATTACAGCTGTTGTTATATTCACAGTAGAAGTAAACAAACTRGTTGTCCACAGTAGGAACAATAAGAGCTAGTGATGAGAAGAGTGTGAACTGGAAAACAGATGTATTCTTTTTCTCAAACTTCTTTGTTTTTATTGTTGTTTTTAGGTCTCCCATCCTCTCAAGTGTCCTCCTCCTCCTCCCCAGAAGCCACTACCCATTGCATTGTGAAAGACTGGCTGATTCTCACCTTCCTGAGACTGAGCAGGCCAAGCACAGATTTTCAAATATCTCACTTTGCCTCATCCTTTAACYAGAAGCTTCACACAACCCATCATTTCTTTTCTAAAGTAGGACGTAATGGAAACAAATTCAGCTGCTCTGAGATTCAGTGGTTAGCTTAGCACAACCGTGGCTAAATCACAGAACCCAAATAGACCTTCTAGGTCTAGATCACACACTCATGCTCTGGCAGGATCAGGGACAAGGCTGTTTAGCCCTTTCTTACAGACCGTCAGCAATGAATCTCCACAATGTTCCCCAGGCAATCTATTCTAGTATTTCGCTAGCTGTTAGACGTTTTTTCAGAGTAGGTAGCTTTGGATATGTTGGCTGCAATTTAGCCAGTTGATTTTTTTTTTTCTATCCAGATGGGTATAGGGAGAACAATTGTTCTCTTGTTCAGCCCAGTTTGCGCCTGAACACCATTCTCATATCRCACATGAGTCTTTTCATCTTCACTTTAAACAGCCCCCTTTCATTCAATCTTTCCTGAAGGTCAGGTTTTCTAGACCTCTCTGGAGTCAGTCCAGTTATTTCAGAACGTTCTTGAAGAGCTGCCAAAAAACCAGAGACGTACTCAGCTGAGGCGTTGTCAGCACAGAGCAGAGCAGAGGGATCATTTGTTTGTATAATATCTGCATTTTTCATAACAGCATGACATCGGTGACTCATGTTGTGCTTGTGCTCCACTGTAACCTGTAGGTCTTTTTCTAAGGTACTGACATTAGTATAGCTGAATTTTTCAAGGTGATTTTTTTTGCCTGAGTGTGGCTACTTATATGTGTCTCAGTACAGAATCTTATATTCTCTGTGCTAAATTATATTTTTTTTCACACTAATTTGCCAAGATCATGTTAAATTCTGTGTATATATTCCTGACAGTCCTCCCAACTTCAATATCATCTACAGATTCAATATTTACATTCTCTGCTCTATCAACCAGATATTAATGAAATTACTGAACAGAACTCTATTCAGGATAAGTACTGCAGAAACTAAATTGGTACATCCTTCTAATTTGTCAGTGAAAATGTGTTTGCTGCATACACTATCCCGCTATCCGGAAGACTTCTTGTACTGTGATAGTACAGACTTGTTCAGCCTTTATTTTCTTCCAGTCATCCCCACCCCAGAAGTTATTACTAGGCATCCAGTTTCATTTAGAAACCATTAAGCTAGCTCAAGTAATTGATATTTTCAATAGTAGTCATATCAGAATATTTATTTTCCAARCATTTAGAAGTGCCTTTTTGATTATATTACAATTCCAATATTTAAATGTAGAAAAGTATCATTCTTAGTAACTTGATTCATGTAAAAGAAGAGAATTTTAATTTCCTTTTTTTTTTCAAGAACAGTGAAAAGATGWTATTCATGTATTTCCTTTGGTGTCTAAGAAGGTGATAACTGTCCTTGATACTATGGTTGTGCTAATACCATCAGAAGGCAGACCTACAGAGATTATGGGTCCTAAATAATCCTGGGATTGCATTGCAAGGAGTGTAAAAAATACACAGTAGCAAACTTYTTATTCTTGATGAAAGGTGACCAGGAAAAATTGTGGCAAAATATACTTCACTAAGTTCCAGCTGGTATTTGMAACATCAAATTATATAGGAAGGAATTTTTAATCTATATAATTTTGCATATCTAATTCTGTGTTTRTTTATTTTATACACATGCTCAACTGGAATTATTAATATCCTGATTAAATGTCATTAACATCTCTTTTCCTCTAACTGTAGAAATATGYTTTTGCAAAACTCAAGGATAAAATGGAAATAAACCATCAGAATAAATGTTTAATCAGGATAAGGGAACCAAATATATCTGAAGTAGAAGCTTCATATCTCCAGTCTCTATTTCCAGATGATTTGTACAAAATCTTTGCCAGTAGAATGATGCATGCTTGAAAGTTACTGATTTTGAAAACTATTTTTTATTTTAGATTTTCCTCCATTTCCCATAGCTATTGTRGGGCCATGGAAATGTAGGTCAAACAAAGAAACTAAAAGATCTCTAAGTTTTCTACTTAAAAACTTAAGGATTAAAATTCTATTTTCATAATAAAGACTTCAATGTGGTATTTCAGCCACTTCAGCTAATAATAGAAGATAATTTAGGTTCCCTCAAAGGTCATCCATCCGCTCMACCTACTGCTACTGCTCAAACCAGAGGTAACTGGCAAGTCARATTGCTCAGGCTTTGTCCAGCCAAAGTTTGAAAGATTTCGAGGATGGAGATCCCACAGCCTCTCTGATGAACCTTTGCAGGGTCTGGTCACCTTCACTACAAAGAATTTTTCCTTGTATCTAATTGCAATTCTCCTCATTGCAGCTTGTGTCCACTGCATCTTGTGCTTTTTCTGGGCACTTTCAAGAAGTGCCTTGCAAGTGTCTTCTCTGAACAAGAATGGTCTTCTCTGTAACCGCCTACAAGGTGGCTGACGGCAAGTGAATTGCCTCTCTGCCYGGCCCAGAGCCTTCTCTCCTCCAGACCAAACAGCCACCTTCTCCCACCCTCTCCTTGTGCATCTTAGTACCTCTCCTTTTACMTCATCTCAGCCTACTGTTTCAGGGAACTGTTGGTTTATTCTTGATTCCAGTGAAGGGAAAGGGAGTTAGAAAAGCTATGCTTTTGCAGAATTGTGACCACAAGCCAGAGAACCATTTCAGAACAAACATTTAATGAGCAATTATTAAATATTCTCTACGAGATCTGTTCGAGTTTTTGCATCCGATAGCTCATACTGGCAGCTGTGTGGCATTTTGCAACTTGACAACAAGGGATCTGGTCTCTCAAAACCTACTTTGTTGTGCATGCTTTTCAGACTTGGGAAATGTGCACTCTGCAGTGTGCTGAAGGGTAAATTGTTACTAACTCAGTAAGAGGTACAGAAGGGGTTGTTCACCTAAAAATTTATTTTCTTTGAAACTGTACTATGTTTCATAGATATGACTATATGTCAGTAACCTAAACAATCACTGATATGTCTTAAAAAAGATCTCAAGATTACATGTAAGGCAGATTTCAAAGCTATTCAGAAATCTAGAGATGCCTGTTCYTCTTTCTAGGCTTTACCAAGCTAATTTATAACCTAAATTCTTAGAAAATTTCAAAAGACTAGTAGGCATCCATATTTGATTATTTAGGTACATCTTTGGAGACGCCTTATGTGAACTTAATTACATTAGCACTGCTTAATCACAAAATTTATAAAAAAAATCAGCTCTAAATAATATCATAACACTTTATTTCCAAATATATGATTATTTTCACTTTAAATATTTTTTTTTCTTTTTCTTTCTCTGGAATGTTCATGTTGCTTAAGGGAATCCACAATATATGATATGCCTTAAGATGAGCCTCATAGCTTTTTATGACTTCTCATCAAGATTTTTAATAACATTCTTATTGATTTTGAGTTTATACCATATTCTATTTTTCACTATTTCACATGTTTATTCTTTAAAGCTTTTTTCTTTTTCTTTTTTTTTTTCACTTCATAAGTAGATATGCCATCAATGAGGAAAAGGTTGTGAAGATGAGTRTGGAGTATTCTTGGAAAATACTTCTTTAAGACTTCAAAAAAGAGTAGTTCCATCTAGGTCAGTGTAACTATTCATATAGTATGCAAAGATGTCAGAATAAGTTTCTTTTCAATAAGGTCATTTTTCAGAAATATAGAGTAGGACTACTAAAGACTAAAACCATAACTGCTATACTAAAATGTACCATAGATCTGGATTGCTAGCGCAAAAAGGAAAAGCTTTGCATGTGACTAACTAAGCACTCACACAGGGAAAAAGCAGCGAGTCAGTTCAAAAGGATTTTCCTTTACTGTTGTTACAAAAGAGTGTTGCTGGATTTCAGCAGTGGTTTGGTTTAAGCTTTGGGCGAAGGTTTGTGTTTTTCACACCAGTTCACCTGCCATCCCAAGTCACTATCTACAAGCTTGGGACTAAAATGGTCTAATGAGTAATCTCCCTTGCTGCTGTAGTCTTATTTCAGTTCTTGCGCTCAATGGATTTCACTGGATTTTAGGGTTGACTGCCACTGCTCTATCATTTTAGCTCTTCAGGGGAATACTGAAAAAAAAAAAAAAAAAAAAGGGCGCTGAAAAGGTCATTGCCATGGTTTCCCTGTAGCCATACTGCCCTGCCCAGTCGAGCCTCAAATACTAAACTCAGACTTGCTAGCAGCAGACAATGAGAGAGAATAACAATAAAGAGGTTAGGTTTGTGTTGGGAAGGGCTTGAAGGATATTCTTTGTCTATTTGTTTGATGGGTCTTCTAGAGAGCTGCAAGAAAGGCACTTTTACAGTACCTCCAACTACAGGAGCAGGCTACTTGGAGAAGACTGATGCTAAGGCAGTGGAGCATTCTGACTTGCTTTTGAGAGAAGGATTGCACAAGCAGTTTGAGTCCCGTGCCACTGAGGCAGAGTGAAAATGACCATTTGGTATTTTTCATTTTGCCTGGCAGTTCAGAAGATTCCAAATTCATTTTGCTAAGTGCATATAAAATCCTGAGATGATTCCAGGAAGCACAGCAAGTCTCCAGGTTTTAGGCTTTAAGATTATTGCAAGGGGCACTCGGTGCTAGAAGTAAGCCTTCCTGATCTGGGCGAGAAAATCTAGAGTCCAACATGCTCACAGCTCCTTGGTTTTGTGTTTAAACAGAGGTAAAACAGATGGCAAACACAAGTTAGTAAGTCTGTAACCTTCCACCCTAAACATCCATCTTGAGGCTGTAGCTGTGCACCTAAATGAGACTAGAACGAGAAGATTTCAGAGAATCACAGAATTGCTGTAATTGGAAGAGAGCTTTGGAGATCATCTGGTCTCACCTGCCTACTCAGGCAGGGTCAGCTAGAGCTGGTTGCCCAGAACTGTGTCCAGTTGTGTTTTGAATYWCTCCAGGGATGGAGATTCCACACTGTCTCTAGGCCACCTGTGCCTCAAAGTAAGGAAGYSTTTTCTTGTATTCAAGTGGAATTTCCTGTGTTTCAGTTTGTGCCCACTGCCTCTTGTCTTATTGCTGGCCACCACTAAGAGTCTGGTCCCCTTCTCTTGAYACTCTCCCATTAGATATTTAAACAGATTAGGATTCCCCATCCTTATCCCAAGGCTTCTCAACCGCAGGACCAGCTCTCTCAGCCTTTCCTCATATGAGAGATGCTCCAGCCCCTTAATCATCTTTGTGTCCCTTTSMTGGASTTCCTCCAGTATGTCCATGGCTGTCTTGGACTGGGGAGCCAAGAACTGGACACAGCATTCCAGATGTGGTCTCACCAGGGCTGAGTAGAGGGGAAGGACCCCCTCCATCACCCTTCTGGCAGTGTTATTCCTATAAGAAGCCAAGGATGCCATTGACCTTTATGCCATGAGGGTTYTTTGCTGAGTTATGTTTAACTTGATGTCTGCCAGGACACTGTCTTTCTCTGCAGAGCTGCTTTCCAACAGGGCAGCCCTCAGCCTCTACTGGTGTATGGGGTTATTCTTCTGCAGGTGCAGGACTTGGCTCTTCTCTTTGTTGAATTTCATGAGCTTCCTCTCTGCCCGTTTCACCAGTTGGACTTTGTGCCACTGATCATAACCCTTTGATCTCAGAAGTTCATCCTAGTTTCAATCCACYACATTGTCCATTTATTTAGTACGCATTTCATTAGTTTGTCTACACGCTTATTATGGTAGACAGTGTCAAAAGCCTTATTAAAGTCAAGATAAGCACTTTTCTCCTCTCTTCTACCAAGCCTGTCATCTTATCATAGAAGGCTATCAGGTTGGTCAATCATCATTTCCTATTCMTAAATCCCTGTTGACTACTCCCAGTCACCCTGTTGTCCTTTATATGTCTGGAAATGGTTTCCAGGATTAGTTGCTCTACCACTTTCCCAGGGATCAAGGTGAGGTTGACCAGGCTCTGGTGCCCCAGAACCTCCTTCTTACCATTCAGCAACAGACCTTCATTTTCCCCAGCCATCCTTTTGCCAGCAATAAACCCGTAGAAGCCCTTCTTTTTGCCCTTCATGCCCCTCACTAGATTCAACTGTAGGCTGACTTTGGCCTTCCTTACCCTGTTCCTGCACACTTCAACYCTCTATATTCCACCTGGGTCAYCTGCCTCTGCTTCCATGTCTTATATGCTTTTCTTTATGCCTAAGYTTAGTCACAAGCTCCTTGTTCATCCATGCAGGCCTTCTCTCACCTTTGCCTGACGTTCTGCTCATTGTGATGGACCATTCTTGATCTTGAAGGGCTGTCTTCCATGGAATTCTTCCAAGCAGGACTTTGAAAAGGCCTAAGTCTGATCTCCAGGGCTGTGGTCCTATTTTTTGCCTTGTTCTCTCCTCTCAKGATCCTGAATTCCACCATCTCGTGGTCACTGTAGCCAAGGTTGTCTCTGTCCTTAAATGTTAAAAGTGCCAAATTCCAAGAACAATCCAGAGACCTTTAAAAAACAGACACTTGTTCTCATGGCAGAYTTTAACCTCCCTGACATCTGCAATAGAGCAACACTGCAGTACACAAGAAATCCAGGGTGTTTCTGGAGTGCACAAATAACTAACAAGGAAGAACTGGTTTGGATCTGGTAATCAGTGGCAGTCAGGGCTGTAGTGGCCCTGAAAGACAGACATTGAAGATCCTGAAGGGAGTGAGGAAAGATAGTAGCAAAGTGCAACCSTGCACTTCAGGAAAACAGATTTTGACTTATTCAGAAAACTGGTAKATGGGATCCCATGGAAGCCAACTTTGAAAAGCAAGTTGTTCAGAAAAGCTGGCTGGCCTTGAATCCAACCGCAGAGCAGTCCTTCCCAGCACTTGGGAAGGCGTGCAGATGTGTCATAAGAAAACCTTGGCTAAGCTGGGAACCCATGCTGGTGCAAAAAAAACATGACGCAGAGGTGGAAGCAGTGACAGGCTACACAGGAGGAATTTAGAAATATTGCTCAGGCATGAAGCTTTCTGAGCACATGTGTTGACTTGAAAATGGTGTATTTGTATGAGGGATGACTATGGAAAAAGAATAAATTGTGCTTGCTGGCATTAAAGAATGGCAGCATGTACTTTCCTTTTGGCATAGACTTCACCTTGTGACTTAATCACACTCAAACCCATAATCATTTCCACAAAGTGGACTGRGAGTACAATGCGTTTATTCTCCTGCTTGCTCTGTAATTTGTCTCAATTTAATCTCTRCTGCCAAGATACAGTTTCCTATTGCTTAATATGAGAAAGGCATCAATAAGGTTATCTAAAATGTGYTTCCTATCTTATGCCTTACTACAGTGGATTAAGAATTCTCCTCACCTCTTTTCATCTATTCGTAACATATGGGACAGGCTGAAATTAGTTTTCCTGAGTTTAGAGTTTTGTTTTGTTTTGTTTTSTTTGCCGTTCGTAGCATTTCACTAGAGTCAATTTCCACACAAATTGARTAATGTTGATGTAAACTATTGTTTTCCCCCATAAAATACTAATAAATGGTACAGTGGTTACTGCACTGTTTTAAACCTTAGAAGACTTGAAYTCAATTCTCTTCATTTCTACATGTATAACTTGAATGAGTAACTTATCTCCTCTGAGGCTTGGTTTCCTATCTRTAAAATTGATATAGTCTGTGTGCCTCAGGACTGTTGGGAAGAGAAAGATGTTATGATGCTTATATGAGACTCAGATGACAGAAAAGAGAATTGTTTAAGTACTTAAGAGGGACAAAAAGGATTTTTAATTACTGTCATCAATAATTGTAGTGTCAACTGTAATTCCAACAGCATATAATATAATTATTTTTGTAATGTTTCCATATGATGTAAATGTTGTTGGCTTCATTTTTTACAATACCTAGAATATATTRTGCCAAGGGATTAGGATGATAAAAGTCATAAAAATGTTAATACCTTGTAATTCATGAGGTCACATGAAGGACTGTTGTAAGAAATGCTGACTCTATTCCAAATACGGAAGAAAGAGGTCAGAAAATGGCATTGTTATTCCAAAGGCAAGTTATCAGCAATCAAATACATATTTTTTTTCTAAAACGCCAGCTAGCATTATGCTATGAATCAATATTTCAGAACTGTATGTCTCTAGTTTAAAAAGCTTGATTGCCTGTTTTGTTTGACATAAAGAGGAACTAGAAGCATAAATTTATTTTTTGACTGACCTAAAAGGCTGAAGAAGTGCAACTAAATCTATTCAGCTGAGACCAGTATAACATTTGCTTTGTTTGTCTGGTCCTTGCTTAAATACTCTCATAGCCTTTTACTCTTCCAGGAGGTCTCTCAAATATGTGTATTAACAGTTTTTAATGAGTTGAAGCTTCTAAGCTCCTGTTAAGCTACTGCTTT
This sequence comes from Rhea americana, assembly GCF_003343005.1. NCBI lineage: Eukaryota > Metazoa > Chordata > Aves > Rheiformes > Rheidae > Rhea > Rhea americana. Next base: position 2,982,483 of record NW_028186867.1, on the reverse strand, counting down.
TTTTTATTGTTGTTTTAAGATTTTTTGGTGGGAAGGAAAAATGATACTTTTTCAGCCTAAAGGATTTTGAATTTATTTTTTCATTTTAAACAAATGGGCATGTTTGTGTTATGTGAACATATATGTGTGTGAATACTGCTTGCATAGGTTCTTACTGATGTATCTCCATAGTTATTCAGATAGTCCATAGCAAGTAAGTTTAAAAACAATAGAAAATGATGTTTCATAAGAATTTCTGCTCATCTTAATATGTGAACATCAACCCTTCTAGATCCTTAAATATAGCTATGGAACAATTAGAGACCAGGCTGATATCAGAATGAGCTCCTTTTCCATATTTTTTGCTTGTTTGGTACCTTTTGCTTTCATGTTGAGTGAAAATGTAGAAAATGGATAGGGGACAAAAAATAGTTTGTCTCACCCTACACTACTGTGCTGTGCTATAGATCCCCCAAACMTGCAAGTTTCTCAAGTGCCCACAGGAAAAAAAGAAGTATCATAGCTGTTTCCAATAGCAAAGCAAGGGAAACAGTTGCTGCAGAGGATCTGGTGTGCACACTGAGGTCATGGAGCATTTTTGGTTTGGACTACCCGTAATCTGGTGCCAGGGGCTCAGTACCCACTAGCAGCTGGACTGCATTAGGAGTGAATCTTCTGGTTTCATTTCTGAAAGCAGTCCAGTTCATTTACTCTGAAATGTCAAGAAAAGCAGTGATAAGCAAAGGTAACTGGGGTTTACTAGGAGATTCATTTCAAAAGTGCATTGCTCACCTAACCAGAAATGTTAAAGTAGACCCACCCATAGAGGTGAAAGCCTTTTCATCTCCAGGTTCTTCATCTTGCAATGATACTTGAAAAGATTTTTTCTGTTAAACGCATTGTCTATTGTGGAAGTGTCTTTCCCTTCAGAGACAATTTCTGTTATCAGTTTGACTTTTGATAGAAAAGCCTCCAAAAAAATAGGGCAATGTGTTTCTTTACATTTTGAGAATATTCTCCTCTGATGTATACAGTTAGATTAACCAGTTTAAGAGAATATACAGCCTTCTATAGGCCAAGATTTTCAAACAATTAATTTTCAGAGGTGACTTTTGAGATACCTAAGTACACTGTCCACTGAAAGCACTGACTGCTCCAGAGCTCCAGTTAAAATCAATGGTAGTTGTTTGTTTTTTTTTTCCTTGGTTTATTATATGAATTTACATTGTGAAGCTATATGAATGAGGACAATATTAATCTGTTTTCTACTCCAGTGCTACTTGCATTTTTTTTCCCTAGAAAGTAGTTTAAACTTGTAGAAGGAGTCAGAAAGTGGAAAATGTAGAGGTTTTTGTTTTATGCTTACTTTTTGCTTTTTTTCAGGTGAGTCAGTCTTTTTTGATTTGACATACTAATACCTGAGAAGTTATAAGATATATGATAAGACACATTGCTCTTAATAGCAATATATTTTGGAATCCTTGGCTAGGAGAGTGGTGGTCAGTCCGCAGATTGCTGATAGAAACAAAGTTTTATACAGAATGAGGTAAACATACTTGGTTTACAGCAGCTTACACCATATGGAAATAAACCATATATAAATACCGTAAGATACCTCTTTAATGCACGATGTTGTTTGTAATTCTCTTCAAGAAATAACACAGTATTTCACTAACAGTGTGACTACAATGCAACTGAAGATGAAGACAACATGGAAATTGTTAGCATACTTGTGTGTGGTAAGTCAACTACTGAGGATCAGTTGTGAGCTTATGTTACGTTTGTGTTAAATATTAATAAACTCAGATCTGACTGGAATCTTGTATTTTTTTTTTTTTTTTGCAAGAGACCAAGAAATTTTCTCAAGATACTAATCCTTGAAGTGTTTCTCAAGAATGTTCAATATTTTGACTTAAGCTAAGATATGCACATTTGACATGAATGCACCTGTGTTTAGGAAATTGGTCTACTTTTACTTCCAGCTYTCTGAGGTTATGGTCCAGATAATGGTTTCCAGCAAACTGATGGACTGAAAACTAAAAAACTAATATTTCCAGCTCAARTTGGTCAATGCATTTGTTTATTTTTAAATATATCAACTGGTCCTTTTCTTCTTCCTGTCTCTGGTTCGTTCGCTACATGGTAARGGAATTTTGTTGCTGCTGGCAAATGTGACACTTATAAGTTTTATCGGATAATTTCTGCCACATCTAAAACTGTAATTAACTCCAGATCAGCTTATACCTTAGGCAGTGGCAACATATTTAGGAATCAGGTATCMGTTTCCATTTAAAGAAACAAATTGAATTACAAATTTTCTCATAATGTTTTTTAATCAAGTGAGAGGTTTGATTTTTTACATGCAGTGTAATATGTGGTTGGAAATGTCAGCCAAAAGTCAAATGACCTTACTCTTCTCTCTTCAGATCGTTGTTAACCTGTTATGTTGATCRTTTTCAAGACTCTCATTGTGTTGTTGGAGTACACATATTTTTATTTGTATACATATACATTTGTGTTCAAAATTTAAGAAGCTGTTAACAAATAGATCCAGTGTAATAGCAAAGTGTAAAAATCAGAAACTGGTATTTGAAGTAATGAGCAAACTTGCAAATCTGTAACTATAGGCCTTTTCATTATTTTATTTTAACTGTACTCAATAAATTACATCTTAGAGATAGTTCGAAACAATAAAAAGACCAATAAAAATGGTTGTATGGCATGATTAAAAACAATCCTTAGATACTACTACCATTCCAAACATGATTACAGATMCAGATCCTGCATGTATTTTATTCAACATCCATATGTAATCCAGCCTGARGATATATATCATCTGTGAAATATGCTACTTAGGACAAGAGAGCTGGTGAGTGAACRCTACAGGTTCTTAAGGCTGAGATTCTCAAAAATTGTCAAATTAGGGAGGTTAGATGTCTAATTCTTCTTAGAATAATTGGAAATTGGGTATGTGTGTACCTATACGCCTTTGAAAATTTCTCCCACAACCCCCTTGCAACTAATTAGGCTGTACTACTTTATATATTGAATAAAAGAGGAATTTGTCACAATATTTTTAGAACTCATCATGAGTCAGGATCTATTTTTTGGCTGTCTGTAGAAGACAAATAAAGATTCTCTCACCAAGGGGATCTTTAAAGGAGCACTTACATTTGGCTGCTGCATTTGCTGTGAAAGCCTTCTTTCACATTTAGTAGGTTGTTTATGAACAAGACAAGCAATGGAGTCTTTTATTCATAACTTTTTTCTTTTATTCTCTYGGGAAAGATTGTCAGATTATTAATAATGTAAGAAAAATAGGCTGCAAACTTAGTGAAGAAAGGAATGACAGGGCTTACAAAAAGTGAAAACACAGCCAAATATAGCATATGATATCTTCCTGTCTTCTTTATGAAAAATTTACTCTTTTTCACATCTCTGCAACAGCATGTTTAGAAAAGTGTTAACTTTATTTTCAAGTTGTCCCATTCTGTCTTGTACACAAGTTCACATAAGGTCAGAGCTGATTTATTCTGGGCCTGGTTATTCTTTTGAACTGTGTGTGTAGGAATGGCATTTTCTTCATGGAAAGTTCACAATTGAAAGAGTAAAGACAAACACTACAGATAAGGCTATATTCAGTTATCATCTTTCATACTGAATCGCAATAAATTCTTTAACTAACTCAGCTTTGGGTTCATATTTTACATAACTTCATGGTAGTTGTTTAAAGTCTTCAATTTATGTTTTTATGGAAAACTCCACCTAGGCTAGATTAGCTTTGAATGGCTCTAGATTCAGACTTTTTATGAAAAGAAAAAAAATATTGAGGTGGAGTTTGCAGCTGTCTCAAATTTGGTATGATCAACATGTGTTTTGGACGGGCTGAGGGCAAGCTAGGTGGAATACAAAACTCAATGTTTCTTAAAGCTTTCATGTATATARTATACGCCATTTTAACTTCCTTTCCAAACTCTTACATCATCAGATTCCTAACCCATAAGGTCCTCCTACCTCATTACAGAAGGAAGATCAAATTCCTGGTGAAATATGGGCCTGGACTGATGACTCTCTTCTCTCCAACTCTTCCTCCCTCACTAGAGAATACAGGAATAGAGTAGGTTTCTTCAATGTGCAAAACAGCTTGGTCATTGCTGTCTCATTTAAGTCTGAATACTAAGTCACGCTGTGACTGAAGTCATATTTTCATACATAGAACGTTGACCATCTGGAAAAAAAGTATCATTTTTTTAATAATACTTTTTAAAAGTAATGATGAGCTATATCTTCAGACAAGTAATTCTTGTGTGAATAGCGTAAGAGGTCACTGGTTTGGAAAATCTTCCAGCTACTGGCAACTATCAGAAGGAAAAAAAAATAAATAAAAAAGGTGGAGATGATTTCTAGGGGAAAAGAGTGAGTRTTACTGTATAAATATCATCAGCAAAGGAGTTACAAGGAAATTGTTCTAGGACAGAATTCTTTCCCATTACCTACAGAAGTGCATAATTTGTGTGGTTACAGAATCAAAAGAGGTTTTCAAAAAGRTACTTACTTGTAAATATAATAATTCAGGATGGGATTCAGTTTCAGATTCAGACTTAAGATGTTAGGGGCCTGCCAGGTAGGTGCCTACTTGTGAGATATGTCTCTGTGCTCCGAAAACAGAAATGGGAGGCTTGGCCCATGCAATCAGCRCAGTCCAGGGAACTGCTCAGCTGCTCCTGCAGAGCCCAAGCGTGGGTTGTTTGGGAGTCTCTGTGGTATTCTGCACATTTGCCAGCTGCCATTCCAGATCTTATGTTTACCAGCCTTTAGTATCTGCCTGGGGTCTCGTAGGAAAATAGAACTGGATTGCTATTTTTAAATATGTAATTTATTCCCATAAATAAGTGTAATCCCACTATTTTTTTAACACTTCCTCATTAGAGCTATTGAAAATGTCTTTCTTTTTTTTTTTTTCGGGCAACACATTCTTGCTATAAGTTCATTCCATTTTATCAAAATGCACACTTTTACTTTTCAAACACTTCAAGTCATTTGGAGAGTTAACAATATAGGAATGTTGATCTGTGAAAAATCAGTATAGATAACTTTCCCAACCAAAGAAATGGGACGACTGCTGCTGCTTCTTCTTCATAAAATTTATCCCAATTAATTCATGACCATGTCTGCCAAACATTAGTGTTCCAAGCAGTCACAGCAGTCAGCACACTTCCTTGTTGGACTCAGCTCATAACACCATCTAGAGAGGAGAGGAAAGTTGAGGAAAACCATACCCTTTTGCCTGTCCTTGAAGTCAGATTCTTTTATTAATTCAATGAATTTCTGAATTGTAACATACTCTGCTCTGTCCTGTCCATTATCTAGGAAATTATTCCTATGCTCACTTGAAATGACATTTAATTTTGGACATGGAATGTGCTTTTTTTTTTTCCCTGTTGCCCTCAAGATCCTATTTTCTCCATTTGTCGTGCTCTGGTTCATATCACGGAGCCCCAAAAAGGTATTTATTTTGTCTGTAGTATGCTCCCATAGTGGACTTTTACATTGTGGGACCAGGCTAGAGGTAACCTGAAGTAAATTGCCAAAACTCTTTTGCAGGGTACACCGGGCTCTTAGCATCCACTGCTTCGCTCTGCAGCCTCCCTCTTGCTTGATGGCAGAGTTTGCTGCTGGGGACACGGCAGCCGCCACCGCGCGAGCCTGCTGCYGGGTCCCGTCCTGCCCCGCAGGTGCCCGGCTCTGCGCCTGCCTCTCTTGGCCGTGTGAACCTGCAGCCTCCACCTCCGTGGCGCCCTGCGTGGCCTCAGCGCCTCCCGGGACAGGAGAGMTGCCTGCCCCGTATCTTTGGCAGGTTTCAGCACTCCCTAAGAAGAACACCGCTCATAAATGGGAATAAAAAAAATAACCGAATATTCTCTTCCATAGAAGCGTTGTGGTCAGTCTATSCCCAAAACCATAACACTGAAGAAGGCAGTTACTTAAACTTTTTTTCAAGACCAGGTAGTGGGAAAAAATGTCATATTTACGGCGGCTAAATATTTTCACTTATTAATATTTCTATCTTTTCTCTTCACATACACACATGCACACAGCTGCCCCTGGGATATCCAGTGACCCAAAAGATAGCTGGTAATTGCAGAGTTCAAGTGGCCTGAGTGAATTTTGTTAGAACTTCTGTCTGTAACTAGCCAGCCTTTACCCTGTGGACAAATACACTTTTTTTTTWATGCCGTGTCGACTTTATACTCAAAATAAACCAGACTACAGTTTCAAATAATCCTGTTTGTGAGGTTTCAGCATGTTTTTAATGCAATGTACTTTGTTATTTGTCRTCATATTACTAAAAAAGAAAAAACCTTGCTGATAGCTTTAAAATATCTCCTTTTTGGCTTGAGACCTGTGCAAGTCATTTTCCTTCCCATTGGAAAGGAGAGTTCTGTTTAGTTGTTTTTCACAAGGGTAATTTTCGCTAGGTCTATTTTATTTTTACAATGTCATTTTTATTGTGATAAAGCAGACTCTGATTGTAAAAGAAAAAAAAATAAAACACTTCTTGCTTTTACCAGCCATAAAGTGTATTTCACAGTGCATGAGGGAAACCAGGTATGGAAGAATTCTGTAGATGAAAATAATGTACTATTTGTGTACTCCACCTTTCTTAGAACAGGAGGAACTCCAAAGCAAATACATACATTTTTCTGCTTGTTTCCTCCTCCTTTCTGTCTCTAARTTCTCAATAATTAGTCTTACCTCAATACCTCCATGTAAATAATCCTTCAGAAATTATCCTGCAAYTGAACTCTTACACTAAAATCCTAAATAGTTCCTTTAAATAAGTAGGGATGTCAATAAAACTTTACTGAAAGAAAGATTAGCAATTAAAGACACAATTCAGCAAAACATCTAATTAAATACTCACTTTAAGCATGTGTTTAATCCATAGACTCCAAAGGGACTTAAACATAGATTTTGAAGTTAAACAAATATGGGCCTAAACAAATAAAGGCATAATTGCTACRAAATGGTAAAATAATAATGTACTCGCAAGGAAGCTAAAATAGAAATCAAAGAATRCAAAACGAAAACAAAGCTTCCTACTTTTTTCTGCCTTGCTCAAGACACAAAGTGAAAAAAAAAAAGAAAGAAAAAACTAAGATTGGCTTTGGGTCTGTTTTTTTTCTTTTTTTTCACTTTCACAATGATAAATTCTAGGAATATCATAAAAGACCTGAAGYATTTGGAACTGCATCTCTATTCAGCTGCTAGTTGACTAAAATTGAAATATATGAGCCATTTCCAATTTGGAGTTGAAGTACAATTGCAGATACATTCAAAGGCAAAATTTCAAACAAGGCTCCTTTTTTTTTGATAAGAATAAAAGAATCTGCGTTTTATTTATTAAAATAAAATTAAAGAATTGTATAAGGAATTATTTCATAACTATCTATGAAAGGAAGTAAATAAAGTTGAAAAAAAAAGCTCAGAAAAGCAAAATGTAAAAACTACAGTTCTGTGGGTTGTACAGCTTATAAAAAAGATTTGAGCATAAGATTCAAAAAAAAACCCATTGTCACGACAAACTTGATCTGTAAAGTTGTTTAGAAAATAACGGTTCCACCATGAAAGATGCACTTACATTACATTATTGGTTTGTTTGTTTGTTTGTTTCTCAAAAATGGAGTAAAAGAAGTAACTACTGAAAATTTCTATAAACAAAAGATTATCAAATATTTCCTTTGGAAAATATACTATTTTGATGTTTTCAAGCAGAAAGTGGTTTAGTTCCTTAACTGGTAATTTGAAACAAAAGATTTTATTTGCAATGTTTTRATTTTAAGTTTTCTACTACAATGCAAAATACRCTGATTTTGACCAAATTGATCTTTTTGTGGAATATCAGATGGTTAAAAACTAAACTTCAATTACACTTTCTGGTGAAAAAATGTTTTCTGCAGAGACAAGTCATAGTTATAATATGACAAGTTATTTTGTTCTGAGGGGGAAAAAAACAGTATTACTACTTTTACAGATAATACTTTCAATCGCATAATTGTTCTGAAGGATCACAGAAAAATGTAGACAGTAGTTGCACAGAAATGTTGCAGTGCCTRGAAAGTCATAAAAATATTTTAGGAGTAACTTTCTAAAGTCGACAATCAGTAAAGTGATGCAAACTTGTGCTTACTGGGGTTGACCCTGTTTCTCAAAWTAGTCTTATGGACCTAAAAGTATTCGCACTCCGCCTCATTTCAGCCCTACTGTGGATTAACTATCCTATTTACTTGCATACCTGGATGTGAACTGAGACGGTTACACTTACACAGCCACATCTGAAGACTGGACTAAGAGTCAGGAAATCAATCCATGAGGGCAATTGCAAATCTAAGGCCAAATTTACGTGTTTCTTGTCTGTGACTAGATGCTCGTTATTCAGCCAGGATTCAAAGAAAGTCTGGATAGCCTATACCACAAGGTGGCTGGGCACCTAACCAATGCTCCTGCCACATCAGATATTTGGTGGCTCTCATTATATAATCCATACCTGCTGCAACAGCAAATTTGTCCATATGCTGTATTTTATAACCTGTTTTATTCTTATTGCGCCCTGGGACTATTAAGCAAACATAGAAAACAGGGAAAGCTTTCTGGCGGGTACATGCAAAATCTACAGACACTTCAGAGGCTCCTCTACRTCCCATCTCAATTTACAACAGCTAAGGATGTAAAACAGCAACCCCTCTATAAACTCAACTGTAAGTAATGACCTCCATATGCTTACACAGGTCAAGGAATATTAGCTCATTAGTGAGGATGCTTAAATAGTGTGGTATCTACAACACATAAATTCGGTGAATTCTTACCAAAAAACTACGCCATGTTTTAAGTATCACAATTATATTCTATATCATTTATAGACCAAAGAGTAGTGTAAGCTACAATATACTTTCAAGCTATTTCTTGAATAGTTAAGGAAAATATTTTTACTGTTTCTGGCCCATTGGCAGCTGTGTGTCAATGAGAAACTTTCACTGAGGTAGCTTTTACCTGCTTAGAGATGACTTTATCCTGAGATACAACAAGTGCTGGTAGCTCTAGAGATGACTTTATCCTGAGATACAACAAGTGCTGGTAGCTCCTATTAAAAACAATATGATTTTTCTGGTTTTGGCAAGTGCTGTTGTTAATTATATGTACCAGCTGAAGTAGAAAGCTACAGTTTATAAGAAGTAAACATAAAAATGTGAATGCTGAGTGCACAGTGATTTCATGTCATTGTTCTTTGCTCAGTTTGTTCAGGTGATGAAAGCAACAAGAAGGGCAAGATTTTTACAGAGATTTGAATGACTGATATTTAGTCTTGAAAATATAACACCTAGTACAATCTCAGACTATTGACTGCAGTTCTGCAACTCAATACAAATCTGAAAACAAAATCTAAATCTATCTTTATAGATTTAGTTCTGAGGTATGGATGCAGCCAAGAGAGTTTTATTGTTGCTTGATTTGGTTTTAATTCTTGATTTAACCGAATCAAATGAGATATACTATGGAAATCTTGCAGTCCCAGATCACCTTGTAATATTGCTATGGATGGATACCCAAGGAGAAATTCATTTCTCAGTGATGAATGGAAATTTGAGGAATGAGCAAATATATATACATATACATATTTTCCCATTAAAACTTTTTTTTGTCTAACCTTGGAACACACTTTTGAACATTTTGCTTTATTTTACCCTGACCTTCCCTATGTGCCTGTCATAARCATTCTTTGATTATTCCAAATTATCATTCAAAGCCAACAAATCTATCAAAAGTCTTCATACATTGACCAACTTCTAATTTATAAATACTGTGAATATCATTTCAATATCATATATGGAATAGTTGGTTTAAAATTAGATCTCTAGATTTATAAAATATGTGAACAAGTAAATGACTATCAAGTTTATAATCAGCATTACAAGTTCTTTTGTTATTCCACTTCCTCCTMATCAGTTTCATTCCACTATTTTAAGCATATTGTTTGTTAATCTAATAGAATTTTTCAGTTAGTTCCAGCTTTCTGATAATCACAACAGTTGAAGACTGTGCTGGGCAGAACAACATATTACCGCTTTAGTCCCTACACAAAATATTCTGGTTTCTTTATTTGCTTGTATTTGAGCTGGTTGGTAATTATCTCAATATAATTTTTCATTAAATATATCCTTAACTGGATATATGATTCAAATAGATCACTAGAATTACTATGTACAAGAGTATTTTTATTCTATTTTCTAAAATAATACCAAGAAAGAGTAAAAAGAGATAACATAAAAAAAAGAATTACGTATTTTAAAACTGGCTTCTCACTCAAATTTAAAGATAGAAATTACTTATCACTGATAAAAAGAGTTTTATTTTTAAGTTTTGCTTATCAGTAAAAGCAAGTAGTATTTAGGTCTGCAACGGTAGCTTTTCTTCAATAAATGAAGCCAATTTAAGAAATAAAAAGACATCTGATGTAGAGTTGTGGATGCTTCCTGTGGCTCAWTGTCCTTTTGGTAAAACAGGAAATATATAAAAAACTGCAACAAACTCTTAAAGAATCTATTGCACTTTCATCACTCTGACTTTCCTAAGAGATATTGCAACCAAATGATATTTTCTAATCATTTCTAATCTTCTCCTCTTTCAAAAATACCTTTTACCATTCTTTCCAGTTGATGAAAGCAGCTGTACATTTCTGTAATCAAAGTTAGACATAGGAATATACTAATAATTACATGATGGAATTAATTAGAACTACTATAGGTTCCTTTATATTGTATTAGATTGGTGAAGACAGAAAGAAATGTGATTCACTGCAATGTGAAGGTGATAGCTAGATGTGTAGTTAGAAAGAGTATATGTGACTACAGTGAAAAAATAATATTAAAATCAATCCCTAATTCTTCTGAAGAGAAAATGGAGAAGGTTTCACAGATTAAGGTTTGAAAGAAGTGAGCCCACTACTCTTTTGTTTGATGATTATTTGCAAAACTTTAACACATGCTTGCCTCAACATGTAGTATTTTGAAGGGAAGATAATCAGCAAGGACAGCATGAAGCCAGGAAGCATCACAAATGCCTCTGCCACAGCACGAGCCAGTTAGCTCAGTCACATGAGCGCCTAAGTGACAGTCCTGTCATTGCAATCATACGAAATGAATTGTACATTTTTCTGCTTTATAACCAACTAATGCTATTTTTTCTCACGTAAGTTCCCTTAGGCAGATACGACCCAATACAACCAATGATTACAAATAGTTATATCATTCTTACCTTCTTTTAGTTAGTCCAGGGGAATCCTAAACAATCATGTTGATGATGCTGAACAATAAGTCAACTGTATCCCTTAAAGAGCAGATGTTTGACTTACGATGAACTCTAATATGACAAAAATCATAATTCAGTTAGAATCCTGAGGAACAAAAAGCAAGCTAACAGAAAACTTTGTAGTTATACTGCATATGAGCATATGATGCTAGAACTGGAGTTTCTTACATTTTAAAAACTATTGAAAATATTAGTCCATTATATCATGTTGGGACCTATAAACGTCCCAAACATTCTTCCAGTTGATTTGCCTCCCTAGAAACTAAATAATGACAATGACAATGCCATAGCCTATTTCTTACATTGGGCTTCTGTTTCGTGGGAAGCCAGGCATCTCAGGGAGGATTTTCAGCCTTTCAGCCTGTCAGACTCAGGTGAAGAGAACGAGCAATGGGTGCTTARACTGAGGAAGAACTCCAAACCTCATTCTCGGACAACGGGAAAGCACTACAGCTATAAACATCAGAGTGCTTCCATATCATATATGCTAATAGATGATACATAAAGGCATGGAACTCAATAATCTCAAATTCAAACAATCTCAAATTCACTCTTTCTAAATTGGACTTAATGGAACATGAGGAAAAGTAAGCAGTAGCACTGGGCTGATACGCATAGAAATGGTATCCTATAATGAGATAGTCTCCTTTTAAAATCTAACCTCCTCCAAAAGCCATAGAGGATGATAAGCGCTAGGTATTCTTGGAATAATTATTTGATTCTAACCTCTGACATTTTACTCTTGCAGTTGTAGTAGTTTTCAGTTCTAAAACTGCATTATAAAACTCTTAAATTTGTAATAATTTTGAGAAAAATTTTGATATTCTACTAATATGTGATAGGTCATCGTGTTGATCAAATCTTCGCTAATTACRCAGACCTTTACTGTAGCCTATTTGAGTTTGACTGATAAAGGTTTGATGCCATACACCTAAAGAGATATCAAAGAAAAGATTGGAAGTAAGTCATACCTGAACTATGAGTCATTATCTGTTACTATCTCATATAGAAATCCATAGGCAGAAAATGGCTGTTTACAATGTGTTTTTGTTGCCCTGCTCCATGTTTTGTCATTCACATTGTTTACTATAATTATCTATACGAGTTCAAATTCTGTTCACATCTAACTGAAAGAACAGGCATAGCATTTTTAAGGAATGATAAACCATTACTGGAAAAAGACTTTTTTAAAGAAAATTAGCAAAATTAGCTCTGTGACTTTCTAATTCAAAACAATTTTCAAGACCTTCCAAATCTTAACATAAAAGCTTAACATAAGAGTATATAAAAAGGCTGAAGATCCAACACTGACACTAACAAAGAAAGTAAGACAAYGTCATTGCATGCGGTCTTCTAAAGGTGAAAGTTGTCATTAGGTATGTATCTAAAAAAAGRTAAAGTTGTTCTCATTTTAGAATTTTCCAAAAGTCTCCAGAAACTTCAATTAATACAAAGATAAGGAGTGTTTTTTGTGAACTCTGAAGCAGGAAATAAAATAACATTAATGAACTGGAAAGGCAAAAACATGCTGTGCACCAGTGCATTTCTATCTTTTCTGACAAGCATATCCATGCAAGAAACCCTGTTTTCATGAAACCATAGCCAATCATTTCTGAAACTGATCCTGGTCTGATTGGAATAGGATTACGACCTTATGGCTTTTATTTTTTTGTATCTTATCTTCCTCCTTTTCTATCCTTTCAGCCTCTCCTTCATCTTAGCCTCTTACTACTGCTGTTRTTATTTGATTCACTGTGTTTAAAACCTGAAGGGACTAGTGGTATTGCCTGATCTGACCTCCTGCATTGTACAAGACATTTGCACTTCTCTGAGTTACCTCTGTATTGAGCTTGTGCTTGACAAAACTACCTTGGATAAATTACTATTCTGTACATTTGCATAATAGCCTACATGAGTTTGAAAGAATGCTGTACCTCACTCTCCAGGTTCAACATATAATCTCAAGATCTATTTCTTCCATAGTAGAAGCATGGTGGAGCTGTTTTTTCTCTCATAACCAGTTAAACCATGAGCAAATCTCTTTACAGAAGGATTAACAAGTTCAATTGGACAGATGAGTCCTACTTCACATATCATCATCTTGGATGAGATGAATCTTTTTAGCCTAGAGAAAAGACTGAGGGGGGATATTATCAATGCATATGAATATCTGATGGGAGACAGGGGGCAGGGCCAGAGTTTTCTCAGTAGTGCCCAGTGACAGGACAAGAGGCAACAAGCACAAACTGAAACACAGGAAGTTCCCTTTATACATAAGGAAAAACCTTTTTCACTGTGAGGATGACTGAGCACTAGAATAGGCTGCCCAAAGAGGTAATGGAGTCTCCATCCTTAGAGATATTCAAAAGCCATCTGGATGTGATCCTGGAAAACCTGCTGTAGGTGACYTTGCCTGAGCAGAGATGGCARACTAGATGATCTCCAGAGGTTCCTTCTGACCTCAATCATTCTGTGATTCCATGACACCCTTCATAATTTCCATTTTCTTCRCTTCTAGATGAGGTATTAGACATCATGACATAGTGAAAAAGCTAGCTCATTTATTCTTCACAAGAGGTACAATAAGCTCAAATAGAAAGATATATAGTAAATCAGAAAACCTTCAGAAGATTATCTCCAGCCAAGACATCAAAACAAGTAACACCAGTGGRAATCTTTAAAATGTTATTAACCACTGAAAGCCAGCAGTCATTCAAGCTTCAACTAGTATATTCTGTTTTAAATGCATGGATTTATAGTCATTTCCTAATTTCTGAGGTATCAAAATGTCTAGCAGTTGCAAAAATTAATAATTTTTGAATCTACGAAACTTATGATATCAWGCACAGGTGAATTCAAAATATATCCTTCATGTACCATTGCTGGGATGCGGGCAAATGGAAGTCTGAGTGTACTCTAAAAATCATAGTTAGTCTTGTTTGTTGGATTACACRCTAATTTTGACTTGGCTATTTTTATATTCTGGAAAGCATCAGTTATCGTCTGTGGAAATCACGTTCATCAGTGCAGACTCTGGTCTTCTTTATCTATTTTTACATATACATGTGTACATTTCAGTCTTTGAAAGCTGATGATGCAGTCCCTGCAGAAGCTTTTTCTGCAGTCCCTGATTCCTCACTCTGTAATTCACTGCAATTGCTAAATAATGCACATTTACTCAGGCTGAGAAAATAGATAGCAACCAAGTGAAATGCATACTTTAAAGTTCTTTTTCCTCTGATCGCTCAAGATTTTAAGTATCATATATTTTTACTGATAAAAAGAAAAATTAAAATTTCACAGTATTGTACAGGATTCTGATAAATATTTTCCCTTTTAATAAATAATCAAGTTATTTTCAATATTACAGAAACAAGAAAATGTCACTCTTAGTTAAAGAATTTCAGCACTCTYCATAGTCATAGTGTGAAGAGACAAAAAGTGGAATAATATAGTAAATCCCAAACAAAGATGATTTTCAAAGCATATCCCTCCCCCTTTTTTTCCTAACCTACAATAGGAACAATTAGGCTCATCTTTAATGTTTATGTGTGTCAGTGTCTTAGCTGTTCAGACAGCCAATAGGTTAATGYCTTTGACTTATCTTTAATTTCAGCAATAGTTATCTTCTCACAGTATAATGAAATATTCCCCTCCGTTTAAAATGAACCAAACTAGTCCTTCTATCAATCTAAAGATAAAAATACAGGTGATGAAGACATGATAGAAGAAATATTTTAATGTAAAGAATATCAAAAGTGAATTCAGCAAAATTTTAAGGCACTACTTTGTTGTACTTTGTGCTACTATTTGAAGTGTTGTATCTTTGTGCCGCTCCCAATATAACTCCAAATTGCTTCACATTGTGGAAAATATTATGTCAGTTAATCAAAACATGTCAGATAATTGCCAATAAGTAGAGGATCATGAGTATTTTTACTTGCAAAACCATAAATACACATGGAAAGATGGAGAGGGCATGCTTATTTGATTGCAATCTACACTATTCTCTGTTAAAACAAACAATCAGAAAAATGATATGCTGTCTTTCCTTTTTAAGTGTGCTTGTAAAAGCAAATGTATCTATTTTATATGACTATACAAGATATAAACTAAACTTACTTAATGTAATTTCTCTGCAGCTATTGGACTCTGAGAACATTATTTTTTATTTTGTATTGTTTTAAGTACATATTATATCACACCAGTTAGCTAATAATATTTGTAGATGTCTTGATAAYGAAGGCTTTCCTTAAAGATGAAAATAGCTGAGAAATTGTATCTAAGAGAAGGTGGCTAGCCCAACTTCTGTGTAGAAGAGTTAACATGTTAATGTTGTAAAAGAAGATGCTTCCCAAAATCAGCTAAGTCATTTGTTTTCCCGTTTTCAGTCTTGCCTGCAGACTTTTCTGCACAGAGTAAGACTCATGAACTTTTGAGCTTAATAGTCTCTTCTTATTTCTAGGCATTCATACAAAATAGGAAAAACAGAACAACTTTGAGTAAACAATGATAGAAAATGTTAATCCACAACGGAAGTGTCTTTCCGAGCAGTGCTCAGCACAGATATGTTATTCATTTAATTGTCTTATACTTTAGTTACAGTCTTAGACTCACTGCTACTGTGAGTCAATGACATTTATATGTTACACAGGTACTGAGAGAAATTCTTCTAAAAGAATTCAATTCAATTAAAAGACTTTGACAATCTTTCTATAATGAAAAAACATGATCTGGATTTCTAATTTGCCTTTTGGATTCACTACCTTAAATATTCTCTTTGCTTTTGCAGCATATATGTATAGGCATATACATACATATATATATATAAACATTTCTTGTCAGGAATATAATAGTTTTATCTGATTATATCATTGAATAATATTTGCTTATTATGTGTACCAAAATAGTTTAGGTTTTTGTTATATTTATAGTCCCCAGTCACAGCTAATTCCTTTTTAAAAAGAAACAGATACCCCAACAATATGGGATAATTCAGCAAATTAATCCAACTCTGTTAAAAAAAGAAAAAAAAGAAAAAAAATGATAAATCTAACTCAGTCAATAGCTTCTGTCTGAAGTTAAGAATGGTTGCCTAGAAAAGAACTTAAGTAGTAAGGTTGAATCCTTTTCTGAATAATCAACTGTGCTACTTTTAGAAGAGCTACTGAGGGCTTCAGAACAGAAATGTCTAAAACAGATCAAAAAGTAAAGGTCATATAGCCTATTTAGACACCTAAATAAACATTCTGATTTGCAGACCTACCATCCAAGAAATGCTGAGTAAATAACAACTCTCACTGAAATAAAATGAGACTGACTGGGTCTTATGCCTAGTGTGTAAGGAATATCTTCTGCAGCTTCATAACAGAAAAGTAGTTGTGCCATTTTTCCATATATGACTCGTTACAATAATTTATTAGTCATATTCACTGCTGTGATTGAATGATGCACAAAATATGAGGCCTCCATAACAGATTACTCCATGATAGATTACTCAGTGAAGAGAATGAAAATCAACTCATTCAGCATCTCTGCTGAAAAACAGAAAATAGACCAAAATGTTCAAAAGTGAAAGAGAAGAGAATTTTTGAAACATTTCTCATGGTTTTGTCTTGTTGCTTTACAGTTCTTCCCAAATTTTCAGGACGTTTTGTTCTGTGATGTTCTGTGATGAAAGTTTTATTCAGCTGTTAATTTTATATATTAAAATATGGCTCGTTATAAGCTGCAAGGAAGTAATGATTCTGGGACAGCTAAAGGCTTCCTCATCACTTGGAAGGCGCAGCCAGTTTAGGTACAGAAGGAGAAGACAAATATCTACATCTGTGAGCATTCAAGGCAGAAAATAAGTTACACCTTGATGGTGATAGTTGAAATTAAAGGAAATGCATGTACCTCTTCAAAGCAGTTTAAGTGTACCTCTAAGTTGTAGTGTAAAWGTCACTGCTGCAGAGAACGTACCAGCATGTTAAACTGGGTGATAAGTAGTTTCTGAATCAATGTTAAGGAACTTTTTCTTTTGAGGGATTATCTTAAGAAGAAAAAAAAAACTTATATAACCTGCGTATTTTTCCCCTGGCAAACAATACGCATCTCTAGCATTCTGTTTCTAATCACGTTGTTCAGTACATTCTATTCATTTTTCTTCAATAAAAAAGTAAGTATGATTTTGCTGTGAGAATTGTAGTGTTCTAGTATTTATTGTGGACTAATCTACATAAAGTCTAAAGAATTGATGTACAATGCTCCAACAGAAGAATGATTTTTTAATCTTTTGTCTCTCTTTTTTTTWAAAAAATAATTTCATAGAGACAGACACTGAACTTTGATTCGTATCTGCTTTTTGATAGATGCAACACACTCCTTACGTTCTGCTGCAGCGATTAGGTGAGAAATGACATAATTCTTTTACCACATTTCATGTAATAAACCTTAACTTCAAGCAAATGAAAACTATAAAATTCTGTTGATGGCCTTCCCAGATGTTGCCAGTTGTACTGTTTTAGTAGGTATCTTTTTTCTTTCAATATACTTTTAAATCTTTGACATATATCTTAAACAAAAATACCTGTCAAGTGACCAGCAGGGTGCAGATGATAAACCCTGATGTATTCTTTTATTACACTTTAAATACAATAAACTGTACACAGAGGTCAACTGATATAAATGGCACTTACTACAGAGTAACAGACTACTACTGATAGACATTTACAAGTAAAGAGGACTAGGTATTTTCCCAGTGCAAAGATTAGCAGATCAATATACTATTGGTTTATATTTTGKAACTAGCATGTATTTGCAACTTGGCTACTACTCTTCCTTAAAACTGGGAAATAATACTACAAGGTTTGCAATACAATGCAAGAATGGGAGAAACTGAGTGTGCTGGGGGAAGCAGTTGTCACTTTGATTAATTATTTTTATTTTATTAAAAATCATTTGTTTTTAAAAATGCAGTTGAGAATTCATATCMTATAGTGATCTCACACAACAGAAATTTGGAAAATTTTCCCTCTCATACCGACTTAGCTTTCTCTGCCTATTAATTGCTAACAAAGGAAATGAAAACATTTAACACGTTACCTAAATTCTTTCATAATAAGATAGAAATTTTTGGATAYGTTTGATGAAGCAAAGCATTTAGGAAGTGGTATAAACTAAGAAGATTACCTCTGTATGCAAAGTCTCACTTGAACRATTTTTTTTTCTACTAATAAAAGGTTAATTTCAGATTTCCCCGATCAGGAATATAAACTTGTGCTTAAACTTAGTGAAATCAATCCAATAAAAGTGTGTGGTTAAGAATTTAAATACAGAATTTAGAATTAAGTCAGTGATCAAGTACTATCCTGTACAGTAAAGAAATTATCAGAAGAACAGTTAACAAGGTTTTCTTGGGAGAACTATGATAACTGAGGTACATTCAAATCCAATATTACTGTAAATCCACAATATCCAGATTCTATGCCATCGACTTTTAGCCCCAGATAACTACAACTATAATATTACAGGTACATCTTTGGCCTCTTCTTTTAAATAGACATTGTTTTTAGATTATTCTTCTGTCTTAATGTAAGATTTTGGACTTGTTTGGACTGAAAAAGTAATCTAAACTGTGAAAAAAGTATCTTTGCAGAGCTCAGCAAAGTTTACCACATATATCTATTTACCATTAGGCACTGAAAATCAGACATGAGATCTTTAGGTAGGACATTAATACAAGTATTCTTATATTTATATTTAGCAGTGATGGAACTATATAGTTGTTTAAGAGTTGATTCTTCTAGAACAACTATTACTGTGGTGAAGGATTCTCAAAGCTGTATTTAGGGAAAATAACAAAGCTAATACTACATTTCATTTTAAAAGATCTTTTTGGTAACTCAAGGTGATTTACTTCCCCTGCGTCCCAGAGGAAGTCTGTTGCAAAAACTAAATCTAGATTTCTCAAACCCTAGTGTCCTGACTTAGTCCCAAAATCTTCTATAGTCAAATCATCAAGCCATCAGTGAATTATTTCTTCTGGCCTTGTAGCAGTATATTACTTCTCTAGGCTGGAAATTTGGCTTCTTACTAAGCATCCCAGAGGTGCTGCTAATGCATCTAACCTTTTCTCCTATTACTATCATTTCAGTATTGGTGCTTTGAGGTTTTTAAAGACTTCACTGTGTCTTTTACCAATACCAACTTACTGTACTGGTACAACACCCCATCACATTTATCTATGCCATATCTATGTTATAGCTTGTCTGCAATTATACTATAGTTTATATGGTTAGTATAATACACTATAGTAGTTTAAATTGACTTTCTACAAAAGTTTAAAATTCAATAAAAAAATTCAAATCTCTAAAACAAGAAACTAAAAAAAGTCAAAAATTCTCCAAGTTGCACACCTGACTTTTGAGTGATTCTTTTCAAATTCCATGAATACTTGTTCTTTCTTCACAAATACTCTATTTTGTGGTGCYATAATATTAAAATAAATGGAGTTATATTGGCAAAAAATGGATTAAAGCTTGAGTGAATCAAATACAAACCTAGACAGTATGCCTCTTAAGGGACWAATTTAGACGTAATAGGCTAAAGAGTCATAATCTAATCACAGATGGGATCAAAAAGGCCACTTTCTTTCCTGTTTTGAAACAAAAATGCAAGGTTTGACTTGCAACTAAGAATTTTATTTGGCTTTCTATGATTTAGGAAAGAAAGCTCCTTTACCTCCCTTGCCCCCACTGCTGCCTCAATGCTAGCTGTTAAAATGACTCCAGAAGAGCGTTGCTACATGGAGTACAGACTTTGTAGTAATCTCTAAGGGAGACATTATCAAACTGCTAGGCTGAGCGGAACTGAAGATGGATTGATTCCCATATGTCACAACACTATGGTAGAAATTGGATGTGACAAAAGAAGATTTTAATAGTATCTATATGATTTTTCAAGGTGATCACTTATATACAATACAATTCTAAATATGCCCCAATTAAAAGCAAATTGCGAATATATCTTAGAGGAGTAATTAAGCAAATAGCTCAATTTGAGGCTTTGTCATTGCTCAAACTCCCTGAGCACTGTCTTGCTCCTTGAGAAAGCTAGCTCCGAGTTTTACTTACCAGCATTACCAGCTGACACACGATTTCTTTCATTGGACTAAGTCCAGTGCAGGCTATCCCAGTTCAACCGTTATTAGCTTCTCTTGACCTTTCATTGACAGCTGGAAACTTCATCCTGTAATTTTTCCTACAGATATTCTAAAATGCAAGTGAGCAGAAGATATCCAAGACGTGCTTCATCGAACCTGTGGGTCATCTAACGTTACTGCTGAGGATTTTAGAAGAAGCATAGATAYCTGACACACGGAGCACTTCAAGATGAATAACGCATCCATCTGTGGGTTTACTGACAAGGAGAGGTCTTTGGCAAGAACCACAGAGACATTAAGATTTCCACTCCAATTCCAGCAGGATTTAGGGTCCTAAATACCTTTGTAAACCTGAGCCAATATACTCCTAAACCAAAGTAATAGAAAGCATAGAGCTTTTCAGTTCTTTTGAATCATATCAATTTTCCTTTTTCCTTTAGAGTAGTTCAGAAAGCTATATCTTTTCCTCTGTCACTATCTTTTTCTCTGAAATGTAGAAGAATTCARCTTGATGGCTCATTTTGTCTCTTCTCTGGTACATCAAACATTATTACAAACAACGTATTTCATATAGAGAACAACCAAATCACTAAGGCAGCACATRTTGAATCAGTAGAAGACATATTAATTAAACATTCAGAAGGCATTGATTCATTTATGATTTATACTGATGAATGTATATATATGAAATGCCATCTAAAATACATTCATATAGCCTAAACATTTTTAAACTGATATATATGCATATAGAAAAAGTATCTATAGCTTATAGGCATTATGGTTTGGTAACCTAGAATGAAATGACCCGTGGTAATTACCAGCTTTTCCAACAAYCTTTTTTATTTTTCTCTTTTCAGACCTTGATCTCTTGACAGTACAGTCTTGCTTTCAAAAGTACTCAGTGCCTAGAACTTGGAGTTCCAATATTCAGCAAAGTCTTGGGATGACAATGTGGTACATATAGCTAAACTTACTTAGCTAAATTTGTTTTTGCATGCCGCATACAGACTTTGTGCTGTAACAATAGGYTCAATTCTCTGTATGGCTGCTTCATACATGGCTATAAATAAATTAGAAAAAAAAAAAAAAAAAAGGAAAAGAGATGGCCAAAAACCAGACAGCTAATGTCTATTTCAAAGTCAGTATCACTGTCGACAGTGAGGTTTTGGTCCACCATGACCTGACAGAGATAATAATCTCACACTTGAATGATAAGATTGTAATGTTTATTACCTATTGTGGTTGGCTTTGAGCATGCAAGAGCATGACAAGTTTCTGCAATTTTGTGTGAAATACAACTTAAACATGACTCTAGGGGATATCTTTACTCTTTTTGTTACCCCCCAAAATCTAAAGGAAGTAAATTCTAATCTGAGAGAAACTAAAAACTAATAATAGATAAAGCTGTATGAGTTCCTAAATCTAAAAAGTCTCCATAGGCTTAACTGTTTTCCATGCTCTTATTCTTCCAGCTCTGTGGAGACTGCTTGCATTTAATAAGAACCATAGAACACAGAATTAGAACTAACTTCGTTACTCAGTTTAGAGAAATCCTGTTTATTCAAATGATTTTATAAGCATAAATGTCTTTAAGTATTTGATTCTACCCTTTCCATGCACACAGGCATTTGAGCATTCATTTCTTGAGCCTCAAGTACAAAGGCATACAACACAGCCAACATTATTTCCTCTCACCCTGAGAGAAATATAACGAAATTTCTGTCTCCAAACAAGTCCCGTGAGCAACAGTGAAATCAAAATATTTGATTTAAACACCAAACATTACATGTTTCTGATTCCTAAGTACTCAATTGCAGTGACAAGGTCAAAGCAAAATAAAATTGACACAATTTGTTGAAACTCTCATTGCCAGATGATACTACAGCATGAAATTTCATGAGATGGYCTCATAAAAATTTTCAGTTTTATTGATCATCTGGACCTGATCCAAGTCAGTACAGGAGAAATTAATTTCATCTAAACAAAGACATCTTGACTGCAAACGTCTAACTGAGCTCGTTTTCTTAGGCTCCCATTTTATTCACTAGRGGGATGCAGGCACTAGAGCCTTTGATTCACCCATTGTGGACGTCTGCTTCAGAATGAGATGAAATCCTTAATTTTGTTCATGGTAAATAAGGGGAGTTTCATAATACATAAAGGAGGTCTAGACAGCTAGCACAGATAGTCATTTAACCTGGAGATATGCCTCTTTTTATTCAGATAAAGTCCATCCTAAGAGTGCGGAAAGGGTTGGATGTCAAGGAGGGRTGAAAGGGCATATCAGCCTTTTCTCTTGTCTACATCCAAAGAGGGATGATGTCTTAAGGAAAGGCTGGTAGGAGCACAGATGCAGTTTGCTGAGCACATACGGACACTCCTTTCCGGTGGGGACTGCTGTGTCTTGTGGAGAGTTCTGTAAAGGTCATCCATCCCGCTTGGTGTATTTCTGTGACCTGCAAAGCTGGCAACACGTCAGACTATATAAGGAGTAGGACTGAGGACAGCACAGAGAACATTTATAGAACTGAAAATTATATTCTGTAGCTATCTAMGGGTACTCTATGTCCTATATTCTGGTCATTTCACCTTGTAAATGACTTGTACAATTCAATGAATAAAAATCTCGTCTGAAGAGACCGAAAGGACTGAAAARTTTTTATTTCTAATTTTGGCCTAAAAAGCAAGTGTTTTTTTACAGTGATAAAATAGAAATACATAAAATGATGAAATATATATAAAGAAAGTTTATCAGGCATTCACTGTCTTATTCAACATTCAATAAAATTATGAGATAATATATCTGAGGTCAAAGGAAACTCTGAGAAATTCATTTCCACATAATTCAGAAGTTAAGAACTTGGCAAAATGTTAAGAATGAGTATAGAATGGAGGAAAAAATGCCAGAAAGATAGTAACTTTATTCTGAAATAGATTAAGACAAATTTTAAGACAATTTTTTAAAGTATTCTGAATTTATTAAAATYGTTGCTTAGATACAAATGAAGGATTAATTTGGATATTATCTACTTGAACTTTTTTACTCATTATTTAGTATCTCATTTTGTATAGAATTATGGATGAAAATATTAGTGTTTTAATTAATAATTTAGTGYTTTGGCTTTGTTCTTCATCCTGCAACACCTGGCACAACTTGTTAGGCATTATAAATACTCTGTCTAAAACAGTAGGTATATTCAAGCTGCATAAAAATTTAGTTTTGGTACTATAAGGCTCACTTTCAGTGACTTTTATTTATCATCATAATAGATATTRTTATATAACAAAGCTACTATATGGCTTGGTGGTTCTTTAAGGAAAGAAGCATGAGGGAAACAGAAACAGTTAAGCAGCTCAGCTRGGGACTCAGGACAGTTTGAGATATGAGGATATCAGAATACAGAACAAATGAGAAAATTGTTGCAAGGAAGGAGGAGGAGCCAAGAAGAGAGAAGAATATCTCCTCACAAACCTTACCGCATAGGAACCAGYAAAGCACTCCTATTTTCCAGTTAATTCCTCCAGTCAGTTCAGGCAAAGATGCAAAATGATGAAGAATAGCACAAAATG
The DNA here is from genome assembly GCF_003343005.1 of Rhea americana. Classification (NCBI taxonomy): domain Eukaryota; kingdom Metazoa; phylum Chordata; class Aves; order Rheiformes; family Rheidae; genus Rhea; species Rhea americana. Next base: position 2,958,422 of record NW_028186867.1, on the reverse strand, counting down.
CCCTCTATTCTTCTTGCAAAGTAAGTAAATTCAAGAATTAAATTATTAGAAAAAGACTTTTAGAGGAGAAGCAAAAGAGGATCCACATAATTTTCCAACTGCACAGAAAAACGAAGCCCAAAAGTGACTAAGTCACTGAATCATTTTTCTGAGAACATCACTTGTGTTTAATACTAGATATCTGRGTTTAATTCAGGTAGCAGGGCACAAGAGAAATTTAACAGGCCACTGCAAAAATGCTAACTGTAYGTGAAAAAATATGTGCCTAAGAGTGGTGTGATTTTGGAGCAAATATTATACTTTTCTGTTTGTTTGTACAATATCTGAAAATAGAACAGCAATTTTGGGGGAATTTCTGTGAGCTGGTAGAATAAGAATAAATAAAAAAATGTTAAATCCAAACATGATCTCTCACTTCTTCTCATTAAAATGTGAAAATTACTGAAATAGAGATAAAATTATGTGCACCATTTCGTTAGAGGAAAATCTATATTATGCTTTGTTTTCTCCTCCATAGTCAAATTTACTTCCGCTGTAATTCACTTGATTCACTTGATTCACAAGTTCAGATGAACAGGATATGGTCAGACTGGTTCAGTGTCTTTGTGAAGCTGTTCCAGAGACAAAAAAAAATTTAAAGTCAAGAAAAGAGGGCAGCTTTAAAAATAGTTAATTGAGTGTTTTTTATCTCTAATGTCAACTTAGTGACTTAAATATTTTATCTTATTGCAAGAAATCCAAGACAGTGCAACCCTACAACATGCTATGAAACAAAATCTGACCTTTCTTTAAAGATGTAAGCATTTTTGATGAGGAATAGGAACTTAAGAAGGTAAATATGAATCATGATCTGACATCAGCAAGTTTTTTTATTCATTTGAAAATAGTGTTTATCTTCACTTAACCATCATATTAAAAGAGTTCTTGTCAGCGTAGAACTCTCTTACTCTTCATGAACATAATAAAGTGCTCTTATCTTTGAAACACATCAAAGCATTTCTGAATGAGAATKAAAAAAAGTCTTTGCAGCCCTTTCCTCTACTATAGTGGCATAGAAATTCAAGAAAAGAAGCATAAGGGAAACAGAAACCATTAAGCAGCTCAGGATAATGTTATCCTGGGTGGATATGTAGACTGAAGGGACAGGCTGATAAATGGTGAGGATGGAGTGAACATTCATGTTTAAAATCCTGCATTAATAAGCAAAAAAGTTTGATATATCATCTGGTTACATTATGAGCTATAGAATGGTTTCAATTTAAGTAGCTCCTCCGAATGCTCGGTCAGCTTGCAGTTAAAAACTGCAAGGGAATTCTCCCAGAACTAATGAATGTGAAATATTCATGGTGGGGAATGGCAAAGCCCTAACAGCCTTTGACCTAGTTTGGACTGATTTCTGCTTCTGTGTCAAGTGACATTTTTAATAATCTTTTGACAATTTTTATAAAGTGAACATTTTTTCTTTCTCTGAATCCAGTTCCCGAGAAGCAGTTCTCTAGCCTGGCACACATCCTCATCATGAAATTAATTATCACCCTTTGGCCAGGGCCCTCAKGGTCCTTAACTGCTCTGACCAGCGCTACCAGGGGTCTCTATTCCTTGTTGTTGGGTCCAGGATCCCTACCCAGACCTGACTCAGCAGTCATTGCTGCATGAGCCACATCACCCACGTGATGGTTTTCCTTGGAGTGAACATGGCATCTGGACCCTCAGAGATGCTGTATTCCCCCATCCTACCCACCTTCCTCTTCCTCATCATCCTCAAACTGGGGAAGCACAACCTCCTCTCTCCTTCACTGGCAGGTAGGATCCTTGTTCTTCCTAACTGGAAGCGGGCACCTCAAGCCTGATAGCAAGAGCCAGACCCAAGATCACATAGAAGATTCTTTCTCCCACCAGAATGCYCTGCATGGTTTGGTCCAGAGAGCTCCATGTTTCTGGTCCTTCACAACATGGACAACAGCTTGGCTGTGCAGCCACTCTGACACTGTAGGCTGCTGAGAGCCTTACAGCAAACCCCCTGATTTTGCTCCCTCTAAATGAAGACTGAAACTGAGGAACGTAATTATACAATAACCACACCAAAACTGACATCCCCAGAATGTACCAATATCCAGTGCAGCCCCAGTCCTGAGACCCCTGCAATCTCATAGCTCTGCCCAGCTCCACAGGCTGTGGCCCTAGGACAATACCCCTACTCCAGCCACCGGACCCCATAAGCAGCCTTCGCAGATGAGTATAGCAACTTCAGTTTGAGAAGAAGGAAAAAATCTTGCTGCCCCATTGCCCTAATCTCAGGAAAGAAGGTTACCTTGAGGCACACTGATGCCTTATCACACACTGAATTAGCAGCCCTCGAGAACCACTGCAAAAACAATTTGGCATACAGGTTGCCTCCTCACCTCTGCTGCTGAGGCCCTATATTTTTCATCAAAAAGGAATATAAGGGTCTCAGCCTGAGAAAAGATTACAAGGGATTGAATGACATCCCACAAGCATCCCCTGCCTCACATCTCAGAGATTTTTGAATATCTATCTGCAGGGTGCTCACAGGTTCACCAAACTGGACCTGTGAAGGACTTACAGTTTGTTCCAAATCTGGCATGGGAATGAATGGAAAACCAATTTCTGCACTAGATATGGTCTCTGTGAGTATCCTGTGATGGTCTTTAGCCTCTGCAATGCTTCAGATAGCTTTCAGCATTTTGTAGATGACATTCTGAGGAACCTACACATAGTAGTGGTATACTTAGATGATGTCTTGATACTCTCCGCCACTCAGGAGGTGTGCATACACTATATCTAGGAGATCTTGAGTTGCATATGGCAGCACTAGTTTTGTGCCAGACTTCATCCCCTTTCAAGGGATGAAGTGCCTTTTTGCCCACCTTACCTCCTGGGCCTCCCTCTTATGTTCCTTTCCCTTCACTTTCACATACCATCGGGGTAGCAGAATGGCAAGGCAGATGGACCCAAATATATATATATATATATGTCCCCTGTGCTCTTTTCTCCAAAATATATCACTACAGCCACAACAGAGGATGAGCTCATTGAATAAGTTTGCCCGATCATTACAAAATATCTTCTTCTGGTGCAGCATTTTGCTGGCATGGCCTCTCCCATCCTGCAAGAACAGGACAGCTACCCACCCTGGTACATCCTGCAGGGACCACTGCAAGTGCTCATCTTTCATTGATGCCATGATGCACCAGAAGGTATGGAAATGGCTGGAAGATACAGCACCTTATTTCCTGGACATACTTGGGACCCACAGTATGAGCAGATGTGGAGAACTGTTGAGCCTGCAGCATGTGTATTTGCACCAAAAGACCTCTGTACGGAGTTTCTTATGGGTCCTCCACTTGGCAGTTTGTGTCCATGGATTTCACACTAGGCCTGCTCTCTTCTGGAGGAACGTCCTGGTGATCCCAGACCTGTTTACCAAGACAGATCACTCCCTTCAGGAAGCGCTAAAGGCCCCATGGACTGACAAACTCATCCTGCAGCATGATTTATGATGCCATGGTCTCCTAGACAGCATCACCCTGTCACAGCTAGATTTTGGAAGGAGTGCACAAGCCTTCTCTCCGTGCGAAGCCTCTTCGGCTCATGATCTCAGACCAAAATGCAGACAGAGAGAGTGAATCTGATCCTGAAACCTGTCTGATGTTACAGTAACTTTCCCCAACATGCCTGTAGAAAGTCATTCTCTTCCTGCCAGCAGAGTTTGCTTATAATAATGACATCCATAGATCTACACAGTGGATCCTACTCTTTGCTCATTTCATTTTCCAACCCTGAAGTCCTCCAGCTGTCTCATGCATACTGACAGCTGGAGATCTACTCTAACAGGTTCAAACCCTCACCATAACCCAGCTGGACAAGGCCAGGAAGTCTTACAATAGGCAAGCTGGCAGACTGTGTCTCCCAATCATGGCTTTCTCTATCACTGACCAAGTTTCGCTTTCCAGTAAACACCTCTAGACAGCTACACCTTCCAGCAATCCAGACCACAGTCCTCAGAGCTTTCAATCATTGCAGCCACCCTACCTACTCCTTGCTTGAAGCTCCCATAAACCCTGAAGAACCACACGGTTTTCCTTGTCTCCCTCATGCCCAGACTCTTTCTACAGCCATCGCACCCTGTGGTGCAGGAGCAGACAGAGTGAAGCAGATTTGGGACTCTAAAGTCATTCGACAAATGTTTCATCATCTAATTGCTTGGTGAGCCTATGGACCTAAGGAGTATACCAGGGAACCAGCAAACAATGTACACACTCCAGCTGAGACCAGGGCTTTCTACAACAATTCCCCTCCAATGCCAGATCTCTCTGTGTGGGATGACACACCTTGCTGGCAGGAGAGGCTGCTGAGGGCCCTGGCAGCTGTCACRGTCCCTGACCACCTCCCTGGACCTCCCCCACCCTGCCCAGGGCCTCTTTTTAACTCAGGCCTGGAGAGTTTGAAAGTTGAAGGAGTAAAGATTTTTAAAAACCCATCAAAATAACGTATATGTAACAATCAACTTTGCATTTTGCTCTAATTACTATACAGTGATGGCTGAAGTTTCTAGTCTTCCTCTTTCTTAAAGTAGATGTTTGTAATGAAAACAAGGGGAGAATGTTACTTCTGTATCTGTTTTACAGAGGAAATATCATTCTTAGAGAATATGATTGTTCTGTTATAACAGTTTTAACAAGCTGTTATTGGCAGGGGAGGAAAACAAACATACAGTTTAAGGAAAAATGCCTTGATTTTTAATGTTAATTTCCAGGATTTGTTTTAATACTTCTTTCCTCTAAAGATCTTTTATGCTAGGAAATGCCATTCACGGCAAAAATATTACTCCATAAACAATAAGATTAAAGCTCCTGTAAACAAGTGCTGCTTGCAATAAAGTTAGTGCCAGATAATAGCTAAATAAAAAAATGATAGTTCTCAATTTGCCAAAACAAAAAATATCAGCAATGAAATACAAACCACAGAGAATGTCACTCATATGATATTTCCCTCTTAACTACAAATTTTAAACTATTTTTGCAAGATTGAGTATCTTTATGTCCTCCATCTATAACATTTCTAATTGCAGTTGAAGCTGACTTATGGCAGAGTGGGTAGTAATAAAGTGCCTACTTCGTCACTACTAAACTCAGTCCATAAGCTGCTCTCAATTTTATGAGATCTTTTTATTTCCTGCAATATTTGGGGTGTGGGGGGATGGGAAAGCAGGCTAGAGAGATATTCAGCAAAAGACTTTGGTGAGTGCTAAATAAATGTGTAATGGGCTAAACTGCCTTCTCAATATTTTCGAGCTGGGACCATTCAGAGCAGCGTTGCCTCCCTGCAGAGGGAGCGATAGGGAGAGACTGTGGAAGTTGCCTCCAGACACCACCAGGAGTTGCAGGAACTATATAGTACAGGAAAGATCTGGCTTGTTTTGCTGTACACAGTAGGAAGTGGGGTGAATTCTGCCCTGATGTGTTTAGGGAATTCAGTCCTTGACAGTGCTCTCTCTACAGGATATTGCCTAGGTACAGTTCCTAATGRCAAAACAGTGTTGAGCACATCACTACCACAGCACCCTGAAGTACAATAGGATTACACGAAMGGAAAAGGGATCTTTTCTTCTGTCGCAGTGTAAACAAGCCACGCATACACCAGCCAAAGGGATGCAGTGCAGAGCAGGGCTGCACTCAGCTGAAAGCGCAGTTTGCACTGTGCAGGAGTGGGCATATAAATCAGGTGTGAGAGAAGGGCAGAGATGGTGAGGGAAAGAATAAGTAGCCAGGAAGCTGACTTGATGATTTCAGCAGATTTCACATAATTCTCAGCAGATTTCAGATGACTTCACCTAAGTGAAGTTGTCTAGGTGCCCCTGCAGGGTATGACTAGAGACACACACTTTCCTAATGGGGCTTCCAAGAAGAACAATGAAGAAGACTTTGAGAAGGTGAACGCTACCTGAGGCACCTTTAGTGAGACATCACAGCTGGAGAAAGAGGCAGTGTTTCAAAACACACTGCTCTTCTTGATCAATACAGCAGCAGCTCTGAAGCCCGTTTTAGGTGCCTATTGTGAAGCGGTCAGTCTTACTTTCCACATTTTCTATATATTTTAATAAATCATATAATTTTTCTTCTTTTTTCATTAGTTACTTTGGGAACTGCTATGATATTATCACAAGTTAAAGGTCTTTGTAGTGAAGAAAAGCTTCCTATAAAAAATGATTTCATCTTCTAAATAACAACTTTATTGTAACAGGTTTTCATTCTCTGCCCTACGGAAAAGAAAAATACAGTAACTAACCATATGCCAACACTCAGGGGAAATACAAGCTGAGCTATAGAATATGCAGATTTCTTTAGGATTCAAAAGCAGGGAAATATTTCACTTTAATTTATGCAGGGACTTACAGTTACGTGAGTCACCTCAAAGCTCTCCAAAACCAAAGAATCCAGGGATTTACACTCTCCATATCTACTTTGATTAAAATACATGTATTTTTTTGCTACCATGGTGATAAACATGTCTATCGTGATTTCACTCTTGAGAGCATGGAAGATGAAAAAGAATTAAGTTACTGCAGCCATAGAAAGACAAGTGTCACAGAGAGGATAAAAAATTCATTCATTGTTTGGAATTGCAGATCTATTCTGAAGAAGAATGCACATTTATTTTATAAATTGTTTGCAGGCAGTTGCAGTCTATGCCTTAGGAGAATATCAAATTCCAGACAATCTGAGGGAAAAGAATAGAATTAAATATCTCTTCGATAGTTGGTTTGATATATTCTTACCAAGAGTGATTTGGGGATTGGGATGGGAACAAATGAAAGACTGGCAAAGTTTCACAGAAAAGTAGAAATTCATCTGGAAAACATTAACACAAATTGGAAACAATAACTTAAGGTGTTCCATCTGTAGATTAGCATATATGTTTCACTGTTCAGATCCACTACTAATTCTGCGGATAGAAATAAAAACACAGAGAAAAAATGAAACAGAGACAGAGGAAAGAGAAAAAAAAAATCATTAGAAAAGACTGAGGCAAGGGTTTACTTTTGTTTGAAATGAACAGTTTTCATATTTGTCTGTAAAATTACAGATGAGTCAGAAAAACCACAATTACAGCTAGCATTTTCTTTCTAGACTTCCCACTTGTGCCTGGACATACCCAGATCCACAAATAACTTCAGAATGTTACTGCTTGTCATGTGAGATAGTGAGATAGAGGGTTTTTATGAAATATCCTTTATCAAAAAGACAGAATGTGATTATTCTCATAATCACAGAATCTCAGAATAGTTGGGGTTAGAAGGGACTTCTGGAGACCATCTGGTCCAACCCCTGCTCAAGCATAATAATCTCTGGACTATTCAAATAGCTAATTTTAGAGACACCTGACTAATAACCCTCAGAACATGTTGGTTTATATAGCAACGGTTTAATGTTGGATAGAAGAAAGCAGAAAATGATTACAAGTTATTTAAAATAAATGAAGAAATTTAAAAAGTTTGGAATGTATATGTATAACCCTATCCTTGTTTGGACTTATGGAAATTCGGAGTTTATAGAAAGACAAATATGACCAGAATTTGTGACCAAGACCTTGTATCTCATTGTTGTGCCCCATAGATGAGAGTCTTCTGTTCCATATATAAAATTCACAGCAGCATTGTATTAAATAGGCTAAGCATTTCTTACCTTATGGAAACTCAGTAATGTATTATATCTGTGGGGCCTTATATAAATTATTATTCTAGATAGTGTCCATTTGATTTTAACCCATTTCCTTTAAAAATTGCATTCAGCAATGCAATTAAAACAACCTCAGAAACACAGAAAAAAAAAGAATAGGTTTAGACAAAGTTGAAAATGAAAAGGTTTTTCTGTTGGAAGAACTTAAGGGTGCAGGTACAGCAACTCAATTGTTACTCTTTTGATATCCTATTCCAAAAATGATAATAAAAAAAAATGACAATGATGCAGTTGTCTGCCCTCAACTGGAGATCTGATTTGCAGAACAGGTGCAAAGAACAGGGACAAGTCTTGGTGCTGCTGGAGTTTTCTGACAATTCAGCAGATGAGAAAAGATGAAGGCATTGGTTAATATTGCATATGTGTGACAGAGTAAGGAATGCCAAAAGCTGTTGCCTCCTTTCAGCACTTATAGAATCACTCTATTAAAACAAGAAAAATAGCATTGTACCACTGAACTTCTGCCTGATATTTTCCTCTAGCCCCCTGTTCCTCACTACCCGAAAGAAATTGAATCCTTCTGCTTTTGATGAGGGGTAGTTAGATTAAATTCTCCTGGTACTGGTCTGATAGTTGAAGAAAGAAGAAATATTCAGCCATTTCATTTTTACTTCTGACTGCCTAGTTTTCTGTCATCTTCCCCTTTCCTATATAGTACCACATGATTTTTAGTTTCTGGTGTTGCACAACTTCACAGGCCAAAATGCAGTGTATGTCAGCTTCATTTTTAATTGAAACTGGTTTTTGTTTTCCATATTTTTTCCTGTTTCTCAGGCTGAGTTTTTCTAAGGTCATAGTCCTTCAGTGTCAGCTGTAACACATCACAAAAGTATTAATATGAATATAGAACAACAAAAAAACATTTTTCTTTGCCATCACGTATTCTGAAATCTCCAGTTTGTTCCTCATCGAATGAACCAGTAGGCACTTTCACAGTGGAGCATTTTCACAGTGGAGAAGAAGTTGTGGAGAAGAAAAAAATCCTACAAGAAAAAAGAATCTACAGAATCAATCTTCTTTTAATTTATGAATGACTATAGAAATCTTAGTATCACTCTTGCTGTTAGAGAACATTACACTGGAAATGACCACATCCTGTCACAGTCATAATTTATTTCAGATTTCAGTGATAAGAATACCAGTACATTTGGAATATTTGAGTTTATGTAAGCCTCCAAACAGCTGTCAGATAAGTCAATTAGAATCCACAAATGACTTTAAGGTTTAAAGGTCCTGGGCCATCATACACCTCTTATATTTGCAGTTTTTAAATATAGGTCTGAAATATAGGTCTGCCAGGCATAATTACTAGATCAGTTAGAACTCAACAATCATTTTCTCAGAAGTTTTCAATGTCTCTCTGATTTTGGTAAAGGGAAATGTTGCATGATATTTCAAAATTTCTGCTTCTGGAGCAGTATTGATGTGTTTGTTATAGAGATGGTTTAGCAAAGTATTCTGGTTAAAAAAGTCAAACCTGACACCATTTGTATGAGAGTCTGAATGGATCTTATTATCTACCAACACACAAAATGGTTTGTCTTTGTAGTCTTGGTGGAGTAATAGTTTTGTGCATGTTTTAATAACAGCAAGCACCTACAGAGAATCGAGGAATTTCTAAATTTCAGTCATGCTACAAATCCTATTATTTATTTTAGTATTTGGTTGGTAAACTTTGGGAGCACTGTTTGAAAATATTAATTAAAACACAGCTTGAAAACTTTTTTTTTATTATTTCTTTTTTTATTATTAATTTCATTGCTAGAATTTCAGGTTAGACTTGTACTAGACTCTGAATATTTGATGGGTTCATGTAATAACCTGATTATTTTCAAACTGATCTCATAAGTCATTCTTCTTGATCCAAGCTAAAAGTCAGACTAAGATTTTACTTAATATTATTTAGTTTCTAGAATTTACCAATTGCATTTTTTTCCAGTGGCAGATAAAACAATGGATTACCATACAGGCTATTTTTGGATTGTGATATTCTCAGATTTACAAAAAAATGAAAAATGTTTTACATCTTGGCACAACAAGAATTTATTTTCAATAGAAATAAACAGACACATTAACACATGCAACAAGAGAAAGGCAGTTGCATTCTCCTTAAAGTAACTAGAAAATACTTATGCATCCATTTGAAATAAGAAAATGTAACACACGTATTAGAATTGCAAAAAGCTCTTTTTGAGCTGGAGAAGAAACCTTATAGCATATCCAATCTGGTGTTAGCAAATCTATTTACAAATATGAAGTCCAAACTAAAGCAGAAATAAAACTAAAAGCTGTAGAACTGTTACCTCTGCAGCAACAATTACATGTGCAGCAAGACTGGGAGGAACTGCAACTGAAGGTAATAAAATAATTTACTCACTTGTGGCTGAAAATTCTTTGAGCTTTCAAAGGATTCAACAATCAAAATATTCCAGTAGAATACTAAATACAACATACACAACTACAGTCCAGGAGAAAGAAACAGTAGGTACTTGGAAAATATCCTCAGTGTCTGGTTCTGTGTCCATTGTGCAGCTGTCCAGCACTAGCCTGTTTCATCATTTACTTGGCAACACAAAATTCTGAATGCCCCTATGAAATTTTAAATGTCTTGCCTATGACACAGTATTTCACATCTCTCAGAAAGTGGGGTTTTCCAGTTTCTTTTGAGGCATCAGTACACCTTTTGATGGAAGATGTTAGATTAGCTAGACGTTAGATTATTTAGATCCTAAATCTGGATGGATATATCTTAAATTATATAATGGAACTATTAGATTTGTCAATATTTAAAGCAAAAATAATCATTATATTCAGTTTCAATTGGATCAGCACATTCAACATGCCATTTTTGATTGACAAGAAAGCAAATTATCTTTTTTTGTCTTCTGTTCCTGAAGAAGACTGATGTAAAATGAACACATGAGAGATATGGTAAGTTATGGATAAGATGGGTGGTATTAATTGTTTTAAGAAAATACTTAAAATCACTATGTTAAAATTAAATCTACACAAGCATTTATCTTTCTGTATTAGAATCCATCAAAAGTATAACTCTGTGATAAGTAGAGACTGGGTTGATYGAGGCATAAATGAACCAAGATCCCAGTCATTTTATATGTCAGGAGGATATAATACATTTTATTTTCCATTATTTTGTACTGCTAATGTTGGCTATGCATTTCAAAATACGATTGTGAAACAAAATATGATAGGCATTTGAAGAAAGTAATATACACTGAAATGGTATTGGAACACTAGCTAAATTTATTTTCTATTGAATTTACTCAAAATGTCTTTGAGTCTCTTAAGTATCATTTTGTAAATAGTATCAAAGATTCTTCTGATTCATTTTATGCATTGCATAAAGTTACCCCAACTCTTTCTATTGACTACAGAGAGATGTAGGTGTACACATGCTTTGACTCAATGGTACCAAATGATGTGCAGAGGTCTAGCAGATGCCCAAAGAAGGCAAAAATGGGCACAATAATGCGCCCCAGTGCCTAGTTCAGTGCTGAAGGGATAGTTCAGGCAGGAGGGGAGCTCAGAAGGTCTTTAGTCCAACCCCTACTCAAACCAAGGCCAGCCCTGAGATCTGACCAGGCTCCTTCTGGGCTGTGTCCAGCTGGGTCTTGAAAACTTCCAAGGAGAGAGATGACACAATCTTTGGGCAACCTGCTCTGCTGCCTGATGGTCCTGACAGGAAAAACATTTTTCCTTTTATCCAGCTTGATATTGCCTAAATTGTTGCAATTTGTGTCCATCACCTCTCTCCCTCCTGCCACGCCCTGCTGCGATGAGCCCTGCTTCGTCTTCTTCATGACCCCTCGTAGGCACCATCCTTCCCCAGACTGAGTCAGCCCAGCTCCTCCCACCTCTCTTCGTGGAGGAAGCGCTCCAGCACCTTCTGCTTCCAGGGCCCTTGCTATGCTTGTTCCAGCTTGTCCTTGTTTTTCCTGTACTGGGGAACCCMAAATTGGAAAGAATACTCTAGATATGGTTTGACGAGTGCTGCACAGAGGAGGAGGGTTCCTTCCCTCAATCTACAGTCCATGCTTCTGCCTATCCAGCCCAGGCTTTGCTATCTTTGCTGCCAGGCTCTCGTTCAGCTTGCTTCCACCATGACCTCCAGGGCCTTCCCTTGCAAAGTTGCATCCCCAGCCTGTAGTGTTGCAGGGCCTCTTCCCTCCCTGAGTCAGGACTTGGCATTTGTCCTTGTTGAATTGTATACAGCTGCTGTTGGTAAGCCACTTCTCACAGACATGCAGGTACCCTTTAACTATGGCCCTCTGGGCCTGACCATCCAAACAGTTTTTTACCCATCTAATTGTCTAYCACTACAGATCATGATGTCCCAGCTTAGATGCAGGAATATTGTGGAAGATAGTGTTGAATGCTTTGCCCTCTTTTTCTTTTCAACTTTTTACAGAGTCATAGAAACACTTTTTTTRGCCCTTGACATCCCATCTAAGTCTCAGCTCTAGTTGAAGTTTGAATTTTCTGACACCATCCCTATAAGCCTGAGCAATGTTTCTGAATTCGTCCTGTAGAGCTTGTATGTGCTTCCACTCTGCATGATACCTTTTCACATCAGAGCACTGCCATGAGTTCCCAGCTTAGCCATGCCTGTAGGTTGGCATGTTAACTTGTCTACCTGAGTGCCGAGGTGGACCATTCTTGCAATTTGATAATGGTGTCCCTTAAGGCCTCCCAGCTTTCCTGTTTCCTTTGCCTTTCAGAGCTGCATCCCGTAGGATCCCACCTACTAGTTTCCTAAATAATTTGAAATTTGTTCCCCTAAAGTATGAGGTCTGCACTCTCCTCCCTTATTCCCCTCAGAATTTTTAGCTCCTGTATTTCAGGATCTCTCTAACTCAGGCYACCACTGATTACCACATCCCCAAACAGTTCTTCCTTGTCAGCGAATAACGGTTCCAGCTGTTGGCCTATCCAGTACCTGTATCAAGAAGTTATTCCCGACACCCTCTAGAAGCCTCCTGCACTGCTTTTGTCCTGCTGTATTGACCTTCTAGCAGATTACTGAAATGMGAATGTCCCCCATAAGAACYAGTGTCTGTGATTCAGAGACTTTGGTAAGTAGTTTAACGGAGGCTTCATCCATTTCCTCACCCTGATCGGGTGGTTTGCAATAAACTCTCTTCATGATGTAACCATTATTGGTCACTTCTCTGACTCTGCCCCACAAACTCTGAACCATCAACTATAGTAGCCTGGTGTTAAATCCACCTGAGGAAATAAGTGGCRAAGGACAAAACAGATTTAACAATGGAGGTAAAGGGCTTCTTTTATAAGATCACTAGGATGGACTAATTTCATTTCCACACAATACACTTCTACAACTGGGCTAGCATAACTGGCAAAAAATTAGGCTGTTTGAAGGCACCATTCATTTCTCCTGATGGGTATCTGAAATAAACCAGATGAACTGCTCACTAGAAGATCCTATTTCTTTCCATTTACTGTAGAAAGTATCAATAAGTAGTTCAGATAAAGATATCTGCACCTTAAAATATCTAAAATATGATAAGGAAAACCTCATTTCCAGTATCCATGTACGTTCACAGAGATGACAGTGCTGGAAATTAATCTGCTGCAGTTTTCAGACAGGAAGAGTGATCGCTGAGTCTCAAATGGGTTATCTTCCAACCCTCACTATAAAGAAAGTAATAAAAGATTCTGGAGCCCAGAGAAAGAACAATCAATGGAGAGTCTGAATTTTAGATATATGATGGTACCCACAAGCYCTTTAGGGCACTCACAAATCATCAGAGAATAATTTAGATCTTAGATTTTAATTAGAGATAATTTAGATGGTCTCTGGAGATTATCCAGTCAAATCTCCTGTTTACAGCAYGATCAGCTTCAAAGTTATATTAAGTTTCACAGGACCTTGTCCAGCTGGGGTTTGGATAGCCCAAAGTATGGAAACTCCACAACCGAGCAACCTGTTCCAATAAGGACTTTTTGTCTTTAYGGAAAATTGGATTTGGAAATTGGAATTTTCTTTACTGAAACATTTATCTGTTGTCTTTTGCTATGCACCTCCATGAAAAATCTTTGTCCTTTGTCTAACCACACCAGGCARTTGTAGGCAGCAATAAGGTCTGTCCGTCCATCTGTCCGTCCCCCCCTAGCCCCGAGCTTTCTCTTCCCCAGGCTGAACAACCCCAGGTCTCTCAGCCTCTCCTCACGTGGCATGTGTGTCATCCCTGACTGTCTCAGTGGGCTGCGTTGGACCTGCTCCGATAYGTTCATGATTTTCTTATACTGGGGAGCCCAAAACTGGACCCACTGCTCCACATGCAGTATCACAAGCGCTGAATAGAGGGAAAGGTTCGCTTGTCTTGACTGGCTGGCTACACTTGTGCAGTCAGTGAGTCCTGCAGGCAGCCTTCATCTTCGCAGGGGCAATACTCATGATTTGACTGATATTCAGCTTGTCAGTCAGGATCCTTAGATCTTTCTGGTAATTTGAGCCCCCCCCCTCCTCCCCTGCCCCGTACAGCATGGAGTGATAGAAACTAGAAATTACAAACTGAGGTACACTCTGCTCTTAAATGTTGAACCGTATAGTGTGGTATGCAAAGCTAGACTTGTACTCATTCTGTAGGAGTTATCGTAACATTCATACAATCTCTGTGAGGAATGAAATACGATGAATTCACTCTTTAACCTATTTTCAAGGCTAGTCTGCACAAAGACATTAAAGTCTGAACTATTAAAGTGGACAAAATAAGTTAACACTCATAGCRAAGATCATGTTAAACATGCATAAGGATGATGTCATTCTGGAGCAAAGCAGCATTCTTCAAAGATTAAGTCATCAGAACCTAACTCAGTTTTGCTCCTAGATGCATCACTTGAAAAGTTGGACACCTTTTAAGTTAAATGCCTTGACTCCATACCTTTTATGGATGTACCTTAACYTTTTTTTCTTCCTTGCTTTCCTATTGAAGTGAATTGTAATATGATGCTGTTGACTCTACTCTGTTTGAAGCATTTAGAATTCAATATTAGATAATTTTGTATTAAAGTGCATATAAAATATTTAATAATCTAGCTGTAGTCTTTGATGTTTAAGATATTTTAATGGACATTTTCTTCATTTTTAATAAATGGTCCTTAGCATTTAAACCATAATACATCATTTTACTTTAGAATAACAGTCTCTCCATGGTGACAAGAATAAAGGGCTTTAGGTTTTCCCAGAGTACAATTTATAAATTCAAATACACTCTTTAGAAAACAAATATTTCTATGATTTAACTAGAATAAAGCCCACTGCATAGTTTAATTTTCCCTGAGTTATTGTAAGCAAAAGTATTTTTCTTAATAATTTTTCACTTTCCTCCAATTTCCCTATTTTACTGCCCTCTTTTCTTTTCTGCTCCATTTTCTAATGATGAAATGAAAATATGGAAAAGAACTAACATATAGACATATATTATAAAACATATAGAGAAGGGATAAAAACAATAAAAAGAAGGAAAAGTTAAAATAAGCAGTAAAAGGATTTTTATAATACTTGTGCTTCATTRCACACAACAGAAACAAATACTTTTTCTCCAGCATTAGAAAATGTTAGTTTTTTCTTCTGGATCCATTTTTTACTTAGAATTTGCTGTAAGATAACCGTATATAGATCTTTTACATTGTATTACAAGATGTTATTCTTGACTACACTCACAAAGTTATTGACATGACCAAGGATTACTTCTGCCCCCTGAAGACTCTGGCTTGTTCATACCTGTATACATAGGAAAGATATTTGTAGATATATTTTGGGGGGAAATGTAGGTAATAAATAAATAAATGACTAAACCTATATGTAATCCAAAAGGGATTTTGCTTTAAAAATTTCCAGGGTTCATTGTCTGCCATTGTATTTTCTTTCTGTTCTTTTATTTCCAGTCTACTTGAACTTTTTGTGAGATATTAATCTGACCACCCAGATGCAGACAGCTTCTGTATAAGAGGAAAGACTGYCTAGAAAGAATAACTAGAGAAGTTTCCTGAGACATATTTCTTGGTCTTGCAGACAGAGAGAAAAGTATTTCAGGAAAATGGCTAAAGATTACTACCAAGAGAAAAATAGAAAGGGAAAATGAAACCTTTTATATTCTATTTATTTTATAAAAAAGATACCAATTTGACCAGCTGSCAAGAAATTACTATTATATAACAAAATAATATGCTTATTCTRCTCCTTTTTCTCCTATTTTTAATTGTTTTTGCTTGCTCTACAATGTTCAGAGCCAACAGGTCAACATGTTCATAAGGATTCAATCTACTCCCCTGTACACTGGGGAGTTTATTCACAGGTTCTTTGAACTGAGATTAATAGTTTAGCCAACCTTTTTTGATCCTGCCATTTTGAAAAGGTTTTAGGAATATCCTGTTGAACCCATTTCCTTATAGACACCTCCCTCACCTTTTGCTTCTTGTTGACTTTCATTGTTTCTTGTTATGGTTAAAAGAATATGAATCCTACTGGGTTCAATTTTCACAGCAGCCAGCTCCATCTATAATAGAACGGGGAAAGTGTATGATTATTTCTTTGCTGTTGGTACTGAATTGTTCCCCAGSTGAATGAATGTTTCTTAGAGAAAAAAAAAAAAAAAAAGTCTGAAGTCTAAAAACATATATCTGTCACACATTTAGTCTCACTTCTGTTGACATTAGAATTCTTGCATAGTACAACTTCTCTAAAAACAAATTCTCCCTGGCACTGCTCAGCGCTCTTACAAAAACCTGGTGTAATGCCAGTCCAAGCTCTTGAATGCTGAGTGGAGCCCTGCATGTACATGCACRATGTGAGTGAGATGGGGGGAAGCCAGGCATTTTCAGGAGTGCAATAATTCTCTGCTCAATACAAGGAGTGTTCATGCTAGCTTTGGGACGTAGCCTTTTTGCTTCTAGATCAAGAAGTATGTAGCTGTAATATCTCTGAGGATTGCTTAGAAGAAACATCCTCTRCTCCTAGACTGGGAGATAAATCCATCTGTTTTCTCCAGCACATGAATCCACAAGGAGAATTGTCAGAAATACTCAGCCTTCACTTAACTGTATCAGCAGAAGACATAGAGAATTCTATGGTTAACCTCAGCAGGAAGAGTGTAGCTCTTGTAGCTACATGCATTTCTAAAACACCACACTCTGTTTTATATGGGTGAATCAAAATAAACACACTGGAATTTACACAATTCAGAGCACTGACACATAGGAGTTTCATTCCATTCTGCTACAAATCCAGTTGTACTGCATCAAATTTCCCCTAGCAGTAGATGTTCCCCAAATTAACAACTTTGTCACRTCTCTTTAAATATGATCCACAGCCCCAAATACCAACTGCTGTATATGGCATTTGACAACATAATATTTAATATTTTAAGTTAAATATAAATCTTGGACTTTTGGGTGCACTGGGGTGAAACAAAGAGCAACATTTTGATGGTATATCTGCAATCTGCCACCAAGGAGAAGCAAAATAGTAACCTAAGGAGGCAGAGTAAGGATTGCTAATAAGGATGTCTGGTTTAGTTTAAGCACATACGCTATGAGATGCAGCACAGGATAGCTTTGGAAATAGAACTACTTTTCTCAGCATATTCCCCAAATTCACTTCACGCAGGGGCAGCTTCTTTGGCCTAGTCATTTGCAACTCAAAACATTCAGATAGGCTTTTTATATTTTCTGTCAAATACAAATTGGAGYCAGTAGACTGAAGATGGGATTTTTCACGCTGCATATATATATGTTGGCCTATCTACTGTCCTTGCTGAAGTGAGTATTAGTATTCACTGCAGAGGCAGCTGAGTGAACACAATGCTGTACCTCTTGTGCATTTTTTGACAAGGTCACATTATATTTCATCTTTTACCATAGTTACAATCCTTTTGTACTTTCGGAACAAGAAACAAATACTTATAAAAATGTGTCACCTCTGACACTCTTTTTCCCCGGTACTAGAGAATGTCAGAGTTCTGCTGCATTACTAAAAATTGATATAGYATTGATACTACACTTAATCATAACAGCTCTGAGTATGAAGTCTGATTCTTCTTTCAGTTGAAAGAAACTAGCATTGCCRCCTGACTGCAATATGGACTTGGGAATTCCATACAGTCTACTCTACAAATTCATTCTTGAATATGCATCAAACATATAGTAATATAGTTTATCAGAAACTTAAGGATTTGATTTTGAAACTATCAGAAAGCACCCTCACTTCTGCGGAAGAACCAAGTGAGAAAAGRCAGACGTAATGATGTAGAAAGGCTACTGTGAGCCAGGTCAATGGAAAGATTCCCAGGGATTTCAGCGATAAATCAGCTCACTCTGGATTGTACAAAACAGCAYCTTGAAGCAGTTAGTGCAAAGTAGGAATACTAGTCAGCTTTGTGGTTTGCATATCAGATCTTTGGAGCAGCTTGTCCTTCTCTGTAGGAATGACAAATGTCTTTCTGATAGAAGATTTCATACACTGACTTCAAGCAGCACTAAGTTTTAATCCTCAGTGAATTCTATCTTCAGGAAATAACTTGATGAGAGAGAGCTACAGATTCTCAGAAAGCCCACAAAAAACTCAACTAAAAGCTAAAGAATGTGAATACAAAACTGATGAGGAAGTCCATATTGAAATGTAGAGAATGAGACAATAGGAAYTCAATGAATAGTATAGAGAAAATGTGAACAAACAAGAAATATACTCAAATTCCATTAAATTCAGAGTACAAGCCTAAAGAGGAGGAGGTAAACTAAATGGAGAATGGAATCATGTTAGTCAGACTGTATATAGTTGCCAGTCTCCAGAAAAATATGACCATCTTCTCACCACTCTCTACCAAGAAAAAAGCTATCTGATTCCTACATTAAATATATTAGATAAATTCAGTAACGACTGACTGACTGCAAATTACTGAGGAAAAAAAAGAGACTCCTGCCTTTCCTAATTTGTGCAAATTCCTGCAATAGAGAATGAGAGGGAAAGTGTATCTGTGACATCTTCCATCATGATGCAGTTATTACCCATTTGAAGGATACAGCTTGCCAAGCTGCCCGATCCTGAGATACCAGGGGGACACATAAGGCAGGAGACTGTTTGGGCCTAATTCCTACCGAAGATGATACCACTAGCTATAATGTCCAGATTACTATTTCCCATGGAATAACATTTTACTGCAGCTGAATATGAGTGTTTTACAACTAAGCTTGAGAACTTACATGCAAAAAGTCCATCTGATACATCTGAGAAAGAAAAATCATTCAAATAGAATGTGACCATAGGCCACAAGAGAGAGAGTTTTWGGAGCTGCTGTTAGCTGCTCCCAAATGACCTCAGCATATGCTTCAARACGCCACTGGTAGCGATTAGATGTACACCAGAAAAAGGAGACTGAGATACACATCAGCGACTTTTTATTCAAAGTTCCCTTACAGCATGGAAATATGACATCTGAGTGAGAGCTGAGCAGACAAAAAACACAGAAAAGCGTAGGAAACATAAACCAAAGCAGTTTTTTGTGACTGCAGGCTTCCAGTTGGGTGCTTTAAAACTGTSTTGCTACAGTATCACACAGTGCACAGATCAAACTCCACAATACGCCATTCACTAACTGTACTTTTACCTTGCTTATGGAACATCAATAATTATATTTTTTAAGGGTGGGAGGCTTTTCCATTATTTCTAGCTGATAATGTAACACTGCAGAATCAACTAGCACACTGAAGAAAATCGTTTTCATTAAAAATGCTATCTCCTTATTTTGCATGGTCAATTTATTATCTGCTAGTTAAAGACAGTTTTTCTGCCTCTGAAGACCTGTTTATTGCTTTCTCAATCTATGAGTGCCCTATCTAAGGTGGCTGAGTCGCATGGCCTGGTGGCACCCAGATATGCATGGGCATGCCTGTGTGCGGGTGTGTGATTACAGCTTTGGGGCATCGGTTATACAAGGCTATTCAGAAATTTGTAACTGTTTTTACTAACCTTTTGTAAGTGCCTGGTATTGTGGTTTATCTGTTGCATTGCTGATACTGATCCTGAATGTATAGCTCTGTGACTGTCAGCTAATTACATGTCATTAATAAATCAATAAACCACTTCGATACTGATTTAATTTAAACCATGTGAGTTGCACAGTTTACTCCTGTAACCAAACTCACTTGTCAGTTTTTCCTGCATAAAATTGTCAAAACCATAACTCTAAGCGCTGATTTCAGTCAAGACTCTTATTGATTCTGACAGGCTTTAAATCAGATCATTACAAGTGTAGGGAAATATACAAATCTAACAGTAAGCATATTGGGCAAAGGACATGTCATTTTAATGAAAGAGTGTATAATGGTAAAGCACTAGGGCTCAGCAGCAAACTGATACACTGTAGTGATTTAGAATTTACATTTGTACTAGCTCATGTTTGCCCACATTGTAGAACATAGCTATCTATTAGGGTTTTTTCCTCGATATCACTTGGATTTTGTCTTCAGGTTTTCATAAACAATCTTGGAAAGAATTGAATGAAGAAATAAAGACAAAACTTGAAAAACTCAAGATGTGAAAATGTGCTGCAAAAAATCTTTGATATTTTATGCCTGTCTCTAGATATAAAGGTAAATAAACTATTTCTGAATTTGTGAACTCTATAAATATCTTGCTAAGATAGTCATGGATTTTCTTGTTCCCATTTTTAAATGCATATTATCTAGATACTTTCCTTTGTATTTCCAACTTTTCCTTGTTTCTTCAGAAAAGGCAAGCCTCTGACATACTACACTCAAACTGGAAAGAAATTGCTAGTTTAAATTATATTCTTCAATGCAATGATACATTGCTGGTATCACATTTTTTTTAACAGTTATGAAGTTTCCATTTGCTTAACACATTTCAAYGGAGGGAAAAGGGCTCGTTGTCTGTTTTCTGTTTTTTCACTTGTTTAGTGAACTATGAATTTGCCTGTTCTTGTCCTAGTTAGTTTCTGATTTTCCAGTATTTGTCCAATCCCACTTCTTAAGAAGCTTGTCTTGCTTTTATGTGGTGGGGGAAACAGCATTCAGCCACATTCACTGCTCTCTGCCAAATGTCTTAGGAGAAACAATGGTGCTTTTCATTCTCAGAGGCAACGCCTGYATTAGTACGAATAGAGGTGCTTCTGAATTCCTGCCCCTAGGCTGGAATATACCCCAGTTACCTCCTGTTTCCATACCACGGCATGACTTGGTCATGCACCAACCCTCCCTCTTCATGTCCGGTCTTTGCATTGAAAACAAATYTGGCTTCTCAAGTCAAAAGGGAACCAAAGCAGCAGTAGTCTGTTGGATCAGGTTCACAGAGTACATTACAGTAGGATATAGGCAAAATGTTTGTAGTCACAACCTTTCCCTCCCTATAGAAATCTGAATGCCTAACCCAGGAATTCATTGTGAAGTTGACCTCTGGTTAAGTTGAACACATAGAGGAAAAAAAWATACCAATCCTTTTACCTGTGAGATATTAATTACCACTCTAAGGACATAGCTAAGTGGTCTAAAGAAACCAAGTCACTGAAATGTGGCAAGTGAGTACTCGCCAGCTGAGCTGTTGTATCAGACTGTGAGTGTGCATTTAGTTATTCATGTCAGTTGTGAAGTGAAACACATTCGTTGTTGCAAAGTCCGATGAGAGAGGTACCTATTACAGGCATTGGGCAAATGTGTATACTGCAAATCACTCCATGCCTTTTCGTTGAAATGTCAAGATTTAAGAATATTATAGGAACTGAAGAGTCCATAGATCTTCTTCAGAGTGTTCTTTTTCTCTTTTGTCTAATGGAGTGCTGGAAACTATTTCAAATGTAAGCCATTAAAAATCCATATCCCCATCCTTTCATTTGTCCTTGGATGACTGCCATAATTACATTGTTCTTATTTAACGAGCACGGATCCCCCRTATCTATTAACTGGGTGCTCAGCCATGTAGTGTGACACACGACCCTCACTGAACACTTCAAAACTATTATTGCCATCTAATACTGCCATTGCACATTGCATTAGAACAAATCATCACGCAATTTCTAATATAGCATAATAAAATGAAAAGCTCCAGCACTATGAATGGCTTAGAAACTTTTCCTGTGTCTGATTAACTCTTTGGCCAGCATCTTCTTTTTCCTCTGTATCTTTTTTTTTTTTTTTTTTTTTTTTTTTTAAAAAAGAAAAAAGAAAAAAGAAACTTCTCTGTTTTTTACCATTTACATTCTTTAGAAGATATCTGGTTAGTTACACATCCTACGGGGCTTGACCTGCAGGTACATTAAAGCAGATCATCCACTGATCTCATTTCTCTTCTTTTGGAGTTCTGACTCAAACTGTAAAGTCAGTGGTTGTAGGGATTCTTTTTCTCTTTTTTTCATGTGAATTTAGTAGGAAAAGCAAAGCTTAAACAGAAAGCCTTGGAGAACAAGAACTTGATTCAGCAGGTCTGAGCAATTTCCTTCTTTAACATTAGTGAGATCTTAAAAAGGAGTCACTCTTTACTCTCACACTTGAAATGCTATATTCCTAATAACTTTTATTAAAAATGACTTGTAAGTATTTTGTATGTTTTTAAAACAAAATTCAACTGTGCCCTTCATTTTATTTCTCTCTTTCTTTCATTCTTTCTTTTTTTCTTTCCTTGTTTATTTGTTTGTTTATTTGTGCACTGGCTAAAGTGCATTTTCTCTCAAGGAATGTTAAGAAATTTAGTCACTGTTAGTTTTACTGATTTTAAAGATGGTATTTACCTTATTAGGTAATTATCCAGGACATTGCTATAATCTGTGATGACTTTTAGAATTAGAAGAAACTCGTTGCTTGTGGTCCATCACTTAATCTGCTTTCACTTGTGATACCATAATCCCAGAAATCACAGTGCTTTACAGCTTGGATGTGTTCCAGAACACAATTTCAATAAATGGTAAGGTGCAACAGAAAACCTCTGTTGTGTGGAAGGTGTGAAGATTTCAGGTTTGTCAAGGGATCCTTTCCTCTTTACAGGTCCCCTTTGAGTGGTTGTTGTTCTTGCCCTTCCCTATAGCACAGCTGGATAGTCATATAATAGACWGCTGTGGAAATGTTGCATTCTGTGTTTTCTCTCCATACAAGACTCTCTGTTTCCTTTTTCAAAACTTTTCTCAGYAGAAAGCCAACATATTTTTCAGTTATCCTATTTTCTGTCCAAGGTTCTGTCAGTCTCATATTTATTTTTTACTGCTCTGATTTTCTGATCTTCATTTCCTGGTAAACTTCAGCATCCAGCAGGGGTTCTGGAACTATTTGTAACAAAAAATTCATGAGAGAATCCTATCATCAGGCATTTATAGCTATACTTCACTGTAGCTTTGTTCCTCTTTTCAAGAGTCCAGAACACACAGAAGTTCCTAAGATGATCACTGTCTTGCTAGAAATCCTGATTTTTTCCTGCTTTTCTTTGAGTAAACATGTTTTTCAAGAAAACTCTTTCTACCTTAGGAAACCAAAAAATATTTAAAATGTTTCTTAAATGAGTAATCATTTTACCTTCCTGTTTAGGAAATTAAACTGAGTACATTCCTACACCTATGCTGTTTGCATAAAGTAATCCAATGCCATGACTTTTCAAAAACCATCACAGTAAGCAAGTCTAGTAAATTGATTCAGTTCTGAAATGGGAGGGTTTTTTTTCAGAATGGCTGTTACATTTTTGATGTATTAATAGCTAGTGACAGATCTTTCAAAGTAGTTTCTTTCTTTTTTTTTTCCTTTTTTTTGTATATACTTCCACATATACTCAGTTGAATAGATATACGCCAAGATCAATTTAAAGTCATATATGGTTGTGTCAAATTTACATACATAAAATGCTTTTATAAGTGATGCGATTAAATCCTCAGTCTTTCATYCTACTGTCAGTCAAAATTACAGCTCACGGCTATACCCTTGTGGGACTAATTTCCTTTAAATTATTTTTTAAACTGAGCATGACCTGAAATCATTTTGATTTATTGGTGAGGTGGGGGGTGAAACATGGGCATTTCATTAGGAAGCAAAGGTGCTTTATATTCTACTACACAAAACAGACAAACATTAAAAAAAATATGCTCTCTAAAATGAATATGCATCTCCCTTAAAATGGGTGAAACTGTCATTTGGAAGGCAGATATGTGATAAGCCAATACRGTAAGAAAGAGTCAAAACTCCTCTTTCCATCCAGCAGGACGGATGAGAAGACTAAGTGGCAACACATTAAGGGGCAAATAGARCTTTTCCCTTTTACCTCATACAGAGTTTCATGCCAGAGAAATGTCCCTGCTAAACAGGGAACATATAGACTTTTCATTTTGAAAGGCTGAGTATCATTATCACTTCTAAATTAGCAGATTTAGTATTTTTCAGTCTCTCTGAAGTCATTAGTTCAAGAGCTTCTGTTGTCTACTCTGAAGTTTTTGCAGAGATCCTTGTGAAGTCACGGACTTACATATTTTGCTTTTTACTCTTTTACCAAGACATGGAGCTTTGTAACATCATCATTTAAAATATTTAACTAATCATACTGACGTGAAGGTAAGCTTCGTATTTATTAAATTCCTGGCTCAGCATTTCTGGCWTACTGGTTTTATTATTAACATCAAAGAATAAGCCTGAGTGACATAAAGGGAGYCAAGCGTTCAGTTTGCTAACCTGCATGCCAAGGGTGATGATGTATCCCCCAGAGATACAAGGTAGCTGGCTAGTTTCTCCTAGCTGATTCAATGCATTTGACATGATGGCATGAAATGTCTTTTAATGGCACAGCTTTGAAGCCTATGATATATAGTATTATGTTGCAAGTAAGTAGTATACAAAGGAAAAGGTGGGGAATCACAACATATACAGGTTTCTCCTATTTTCAGAAAAAAAAAATAGTGTTTATGCTAAATGTTGAAAARCTGCAATACCTGAAATGGGCAAAGCAAGAGTCTATGAAGATACAAATCATTTAAATAATTCTGATCATTCCTGCAATTGCATTTTTGGGCCTCACAGTTGTAAATGTTTATTCAGAGCACTAAAGTATGCTGATAGACAAAAAATGTAATATTATGAATTTTGGAACTTGATCATGCATTTAATAATACAGRAAAACTGGGATAACTTGCAAACTGTAGCACTGATTTATCAGCTGACTTCTTACTACTGACTGCCAAAGGAAGTCTCAGGCTCCTGACTCTGAATGACAACAGTGTGAGCATCCAAGAGAGAGGGTGGTCTATTCTGTTACAGAGGAGATGCTTCATTGGAGGGGAAGTCATTTACAAGAGGACCTATATGATAAAGATTCCTTTTCTTTGAAAAAAAAGAAAGAAAGAAAAAGAAAGAAAAAAAATGACCAGCTGTATTGGACCATCTAAGGATGTAAGATCTTTGGAGTTGATTGTTCCTTTCTTTCGAAGTATTTATTTGTTTCTCCTATTTATGAAGAGAGGAGTGTTCAACTTGCCGTTATCATTTCAGAGAGTAGAAATTTGGTTGTAGCAACTGAATATGAAATCTTATTTGAATCAATTGATAACTGGTTAAAGAATCCAGTTGATACTTTACATTATCACTATCTTCATTCTTATATAATTCGGGGGGGGGGAAGAGGAGATAAATTTCCTTCATTATTTTCACTCATTTTAATTTTTCTTCCATTTTCTTCTGGGTTTTAATGAGTTTCCATTAAAGGGAAAAAAAATGACTGGGGAAGCTGGGGATAACAAGAATGATACACTGCAATGTTAAAAGTTACAGTAAATCTGTTTTAATTTACTAGGAAAAAAATTTTTAAGATTTTTTCTTTAATTACACACAGTAGATCAAGATCAAGGTCAGAATCTGTCTTCATTTACTGGATCAGTCAGGATGCCAAAGCAGTAGGATATAAGTTTGGAGTTATTCCTTCACAAATAACAGTTCTTTGGCAAATAGCATGTCCAGACATTTTCCCACTTCACTGGTGCCATACACACTTAGTAACATGTTCTGCTCTCCGGAACATTAAGTTTTGCTATCTCTAAGCCTCTCTTGAATATCAGCTTTCATTTGAGAAATGTAGATCCCAAATATGTGCCTTTTCAATCAAAATAAAATTATTTCCCTTTTCTGTTCTGCTTTATTGAGAACACAGACATTGATATTCACTCTTCTGTCTCACTATGCATAACCATTATACTGGAATTGTTAAAAATCTTAGAAATGAATGTAAAAACATGTACTTTATTTCTGTATATGTATGTTCCATTTTTCCTAAAAAATTTCCTAGTTTTATTTACTTATAAGAAGCCATGTTTGTAAAGTGATAACTTGAAGATGAGCCATTTATGAGCCAAAAATTGATCCTAAAGAATAATACACTCACATGCCAAAAGCCAAAGTTTTATGAGTTCAGTCTATGATTATTGCTTCCTATTGAGGTATTGTTTGAAGAGGCAGTATATCAGAGAAATATGAATTTAAAATAGTACTCAGGTTATTTTTACAGTGCTTGACAAGATTGGACATCTTGAAATAAATAATTGAATCAAAGTAGCATAGCCTTGATTGTAGTGTCAAAAAACAAGCTTGTTTCTCTACTAATTACAGAAAGTGCTGCCTATTTCCCAGCACCTCCAAAATCTATGCCAAAGTCCAACTGTGGGAAAACAATTTCTCTGGCTCCAAGATCTGCTTCCAAAATCCCAGAGGCTCACATCACCCCGGCCGCAGCTCAGCTTGACCTGCATCCTGCCCTGTAACTGTGCAGGTGTCTGAGCAAAGATTTGGATGTACATGGAGGGACTCACAGCTCCCTGAACATAGTGCATTTGGAGACTAAGAGCACAAGGTACCCTTGCATGGCTGTGCAGACACAGTCCTAGAGTTCTAATTAACAAATGTGCAGGAGCTGAAGTCTGACATAGTTACTGTACAGAACTCACCTTCAAAAAACTCTGGGATCAAGGCCATAAGACTGCACTTGTTCCCTATCAAAGCATAATAATGTCACTTCATTGTTTCCTATCTTGTAATTTTTGCCTTCCTTCTGTGCTGGTGTGGCATCAAGTGCAGTTACTCTAAATGATAGTTCTGCTTCAAACTTTGGTATTTAATTTACAGATCAATCCAATAATGTTATTTAATCTGAGGGAAAAAATCCTGAATGGTATTTATAAAAAGTGCAGTTTCAAATTAATGTTACAAAAATAAATAAAAATAAACGAGAATCTGTATATGGTTAGTGTCTTGGATATGAGAAACTGGAGACCTGCAGTCTGACCCCAGTAGTGATAACCCCCTGCAAATTAATTTATTTAGGGGACACATCTATAATTCTTTATGCTTCATTACACTCACAAGCGCATGACCTGCCACTATAATTTGCAAGCAAGCATGATGTCATTTTAATGAAACATCAAGCAGGGTAATTCAAAAGGAAACGCCTGCTATAAAAGAGCTATTAAATAATACTTAGCAATTATGGAGTGATTTTCTACTTCAAAGCCCTTCACAAACAGTCACTAATGAATTTGCATAACCTCTCTGCGAGGAGGAGGAGGACGAGGAGCATCATTGYTCCTCTTGCGGGCACAGAGCAGAGAAGTGACTTGTCCAAGACCGCAGAGGCCACAAACGTAAAACCCAGGTCAGAACTGGGGAGTTGATGACAGCCATATGGCTAGATCATTACGTCAAGCTCCCAGCCTAGTAAGACCCTTTGCAAAGTACTTAATTCTTTTAAATAAAGATTAGTATTGACAGCTCARCCTCAGCTGCAAAGCAGGTGCCTACTTCAGATTATTTTAGTGTCTYGGTGGCATGATTTTTCAGACTAGGTCTAGCACAGTGCCACACCAATACCTGCAARCCCGTAATCCCAGGTTTTCTGACACACAAGTGTTCAGGAAAATAGTAATAAACTATAGTGATAAATCCTGATAAATTGTCAGGATGCAGACCTAGATGTGCATCCAGACCCAGCAATCTGGAAGTACTCCCATTTCCCCTAGTTCAGACATCCTCTTTGTAACACATCCATACTCTCTTGGATGTTTATAGTTCAGTAAAGAATAAATTTTAGCCACCTGAATCTTCCGGGATGTCAGGAACTGCATATATAGATTAAGAATTAGAAATAGTGATAGTCATTATTTCTACACAAGTCTCCTCATTTATTTTAACACCAAAGTTTTGGCATTGGGCAAAGCATACTCACATGTAAGAGTAGATGCCATCTATAATGCAGTTAGTGAAGCCCATCTTGATTGCCTGAATTCTCCTACCTCAATGATAGTGGTTGCTCTTAAAATCTCAACAGGCACTACTTGCATTGACCTTGCTATTTTTATTTGCTTACAATAGGAGGAATCACTCTGAAAAGTGGCAAATTTCCTCTCTGTGTTAGACTTAAATTTCTTATTTTCTTTTCAAACTTATAGTAGCAAAACCTTCAGGTATAGATAGACATTTTGCATCAAGTTACTCAATCTATGTGTTTATAATTCTACACACATACTCATCCTAGTAAATCTCTCCAGAGTACAAGGTCTCTTTTATTATTTCAATAATTCACTTCCCTACTTTAGGGTATATTTTTAACRAAGAGCATTTGAACATCATTGTTTCACTAAGAAAATAACAGAGATCYTATATTTATGACAAATCCTCTGAAGCACTTTGGAGTTGTCAGATATGCAGCTGCTTTTAGGCAACTTTTTCAATTCTTTCTAAAACCCTTGAGATCAGCTTCTATGTGAGAAGATACTTCATTTGGATAGAGACTCATTAGGGAAAAAGCCACTACAGGTTGTAATTCAGAGCAGGCAGTTTTCTGGAGATATAAGTTTAAGTCTTTGGTAGGACTGAAATCYTGCAGAAGGTCTAACCATACATTATATTTTCTTGACCTGGCTTAAGAAAGGGGATGTGGAAGGAAGGCATGGAATTTGGCAAATAACCCACAGAAAGCATGGCCGTTGTTCCGGATGGTCAGACACAACAGCAACTATGACAGCTGTTGGAGGGATTATCAACACAGACTTTTGTATGTATATATTTATATCAATTAAAAAACAAAATTTAAGTTTTAGATCTTTCCTTTCTCTGTCAGGTCCTCATTTACTAGTATTAATAGCGCAAATCCATCTGAAAATATTGTTTTATTATCGATCTGAGGAATGAATAAAATTTAAGTCAGAATTGATWTTCACTTTATAAATTTAGAATTTAAACTGACTTCAATATTGTTATTATCAACGAACCGCTGGAGGACTGCCTGAAGTGGAGATTCTTACCTATAGGAAGGAAAATGTTACACTGATTTAATGAGTAATTCTGACCAGGAAGAAACTGTGTTTTGA
Organism: Rhea americana; assembly: GCF_003343005.1. Taxonomy (NCBI): domain Eukaryota; kingdom Metazoa; phylum Chordata; class Aves; order Rheiformes; family Rheidae; genus Rhea; species Rhea americana. The sequence goes on along the minus strand of NW_028186867.1, from coordinate 2,929,288 downwards.
TTGCTTTAGATTGTATGTGATCAAGGTATGGACAGTTATTAATATCAGTGATATAATATATATTCTAGTCTTGTTTCCTGGGGTAATGTCACGTATGTGCTAGAGAAATATTTCATAATTCACTCATGAGCTATCGTCCTACAAAAACAGCATAATTTAAATGCTTTTGGAAATACGTTCTGTGTGAGCACATGCCTAAATGTTATTATCTCCCCCTAGAACTTGTCTTCATTCTGGTGAAATCTAAGCTGGAAAATCCTCGACCAGCTCAATATCTCATCTGTCTATGCAGAGAAACCCTTCCAAACTTCTGGGATTCATCTCTCTCACTGGAACATTGAATAAACAGCCCTGAAAGGGCTCGTAGCATGGCTCTGTAATAAAATGTTTGACTAGAATTAGGACATCTGGGAACAGTTTGGGGACAGCTTCAGGTCTGGAACTATCTGTTTGAACTAGGATAATTTTGTTTGGCAGTTTTGGTCTTGATTCGAACTTTACTTTTTGCCAGCTGGGTAACTCTGCTCACGGCGGGGCGTACTGTGGCGTCTGTGGTTTGCAGATGTGTGTTCTTCCCCATCCCTCCCCACCGACGCACCCTGTATTGTTTCTGCACTTGGAAGACATCTGTACGGCTCAGCTTGTTGTTGAGCACGAGAGCATTTCGAAATCTAATCTTTATTTTCGTAATGTAACGTAACATTTATGTACAGCGGTTAGTATTAATTTTTCAGATTCCAGACTACATACCTGACTGGCAAATCTTATTAGATTTTCTAATATTAGTTTTTCTAATATTTCATGAAACTGAATGAAAACTTTTCTAATCCTCTTGATTAGACTAGGTCCATTTATTTGGTAAAATCTTCATTTTCTAAGCATACATTATAAACAAAGATTTTTGTTTCATTCTCCCTTTTAACTATATTTTCAATAGAGTTATTAAAATCAAAGCAGGAGAAGATATATTTGAAGGAAATCTGGAAAAAGAAAAATTTCCTTTCACTTCATCGTGATTTATTGCAATAAAATGGAACCTCTCTTGGTTTTCATGAGTCTGAGTGAAGAGTAGTATAATAATCTGTATAATAAATAATAGTATAATAATCTGTATAATTAAAAAATGTGTAGACTGACTTATCAACCAATTGACTGATAAATTTACCAGTTGGATAAAACTATGGGTAAACATGAATACATCTACTAAAGTGCAGACCCTCAAAGGTGTTGAAAACAGTAGGAATTAGACCTTTGAAATGTTTAAGGATCTGAGGAAAAATKATAAATACAAAATGTAACTTTAAATCAGTCTTTCTTTGCTCTTGAGTTGTTCCAAGTTTTAAGAACAGTTCCATAATTTATCAAGTATATTTTTTTGCATTCTGCTCCTTGAAAACAGTTTAACGGCCTTTACTAAAAATCTCAGACAGAACTTTCTATTTCTCAGAGTTCAGTTCTTCAAATTTTCAGGTCCAAAAATAAGCTCCAGAAACATTAAACTTTTTCATGGTAGGAATTATTATTCTATTTTTTTTGTAGAGGACTTGTGAAATGGCAGGCAGTACTCTGACAGCCTACTCGAGAGAGGACTTAGATGCCTGAAAACTTGTAGAGGGCTGTTCAGCAGGGCTATTTGCCCATGTTAACTATACAGATACTTCTTCTTGTAGTCTTAAACCTTAGTGACTAATTCTGCACTGCAACTCACACTGGCTAAGAATTACTAGTCTATGGAGACAAGTTTCCCTCTCCCAAATACTGTTCCTTTCTTGCCTGGCTCTGTACAAACCTCCTTCTGAACTGTTCCCAAAGAAAGCTGAAAGGTAAGACATGATAATATGGATTTCTGTAACAGCCTGGTGGGCAGAATACACACCCAGAAGGTGAGAGGGGCTCAGTTTTAGGCTCCAGTCACATCCCTATCTCCCTAAAGACTGCTTTAACTGCAAAACTGTGTGGTCTCCCTAGTGAGAGCATTTTTTCATCTTTCCTCTGCAATGGAGATGCGCAACCAGGAAAGCTGGAGAAGGTGCCAGGCAGAAAACAAACAGAAGAAACCTGATTTGAACCCAAAGAGCAAGGTACTTAGGTAAAAGCTCTAGGCATGTTCTTCCAAATATTCCCTGTGCAACACACCCCCAGGAAGGGAACAATCTTCCTTTTCCTTATTGTTCTTAATCACACTGTTTGTTTGGTTTCACAAAAAGAATCTATAACCAAAGATGAACAGATACAAAACATAAATTGTTGAAGACTTCTCCAAAACCTGTTAATTTTCCTAATTGTTCCAAGCCAAAGGCATCTCAAAAACTTTGAGATAATTTCAGTTTGATACATGGGGACATACTGCTTACTTTCGAGATTATAGAACTCCCTATGAATTACTATGAATATCTSTGTTAATATCAGAAGTCAGTTAAAACATTTTTTATTATTATTTATTTATTCTAGACAGGAATAAAAGCCTATAACAAAGGAATCTATCTTCTAAACTCACCTTCATGTATTAAAGGCTATGTTATCCTTGGTAAATAAAAGTACAACACAAAATTTCTTGTTCTGCATTAGGAAAAGGTATAAATACTACTGATAAATATTAATTTAAAATACTATKAAAATGTAATTTAAGCCATTTTATAGTTTTAGTCTTAAATATATCCCCATAGATAAATATATCCACATGTAACAACCAGTAACTCAAGTATGCATATTTTTCCCAGACTAGTTATACTGGCATTTGATACATTCATGGATTCTTATCTTATTAAAAGTTTCTGAGGTAATTGGCAAGCATATCTACATGGAACTTAAGATTTACCTACCTATTTTCAATAGCTTGCTGATCTTTGAGAACTGAAAAAAATATTCTTGCTTAAATGGATGTTAGTTTACGTCTGAAGAAAGATTAAGGATTTAATTATATATATGCATCAATTGATGTTTGATGTGGACTTACTAGAAGYAAGCTGGATCCAAAATTCCAGACTGAGACAGCCACAAATTATGGGAGAGCTTGGACTTCAGTCCAGAAATTTTTTATGCATTCAGAAGAATTAGTGTTTGGATTATGCTCAGAGATGTCTCCTTGGCAATTTTAAGTTTCTTGCTTTTTTGAGAGTGACCTCATGGAATGTGGCCATCTTTTGGCTTTCCTCTCATCCAAGAGTTAGGATTTACATCAGTAGGTCTGGGCACAGTGAGTGGAATGCCCCTTATGACTTTAAGGGGACCGAGTTACAGGATTTACTTTAATTTACTACCCATCAAGGATGGTATTAATGTGTGTGCTTGATTTGCAGGCATGGCTATTCCCCTTAATCTGGCTGTATCAGGCTTCAAAATAAGACAACCTGTTTTCCCCCTTTTCTCCCTTCRTATACAAATGAATTATTCTCTAAAGAATTAGAAAGTTAAGGCAAAAATAAACAAGTTTCAGACTTTTTTTTAAGTATAAAATGCAGTTAGGCTTAAACTTGYTCTAAAAGAGATGGATAAAGCCAAAGTCAATACAGTGATACAAAAGACTTTGAATTACARTATTTTACATCAGTCTGTGATGGATTTTTTTAAATTATTATTTTTATATGACTTACCAGAAAAAAAAAATCCTTTCTGATTTTTAACACACAATGGTACAACTTAGTATCATTTCTTTCTAGCTATTTAATTTTCTGCTGATTTTTTAAAAAATCAGCTCATTATCATGATTGCTAGTGTAACTTAGAAAACAGAATCAAAGTGTAACARTTTCAGTAAAATGTTCCCAACTTTATAAAACTTTATAAAGTTATTGTATTTTTCTCAATAAGMGGCAGGTCAATTTGAAAGTCAATGTCACTCCAGCCTTCAAAAAGGGCAAGAAGGAGGACCCAGGCAACTCTAGGCCGATCAGCCTCRCCTCCATCCCTGGAAAGGTGATGGAACAGCTCATTCTGGATGTCATCTCCAAGCATATGGAGGAAAAGAAAGTGATCAGGAGCAGYCAGCATGGATTCACCAAGGGGAAATTGTGGTTAACCAGTCTGAGAGYCTTCTATGATGGAGTGACTGGCTGGGTAGATGAGGGGAGAGCAGTGGACGTTATGTACCTTGACTTCAACAAGGCTTTTGACACTGAGCCAATGGGCCTCTTATCTGTTTCAACGGACAAGCGCAACATAGTTATATAAACACAGGACATACCACAGAATCACAGAATCAGTAAGGTTGGAAGRGACCTCTGRARATCATCTAGTCCAACCTYYCYGCTCAGCAGRGKCACCTASAGCATGGTAGACAGGGTTRCATCCAGGSRGGCCTTGAAGATCTCCAGAGAARRAGACTCCACAACYTCTCTGGGCAACMTGGTCCAGKGCTCYRTCACTCTCAYRGKGAAGAAATTCCCCCTCACGSTCMGGYRGAACTTCCTGTGCTTCARTTTCTGCCYRTTGCSTCTTGTYCTGTYACAYGGGACAACTRAAAAGAGTTTGTCCCCGTCYCCTTGACACCCTCCCTTCAGRTAYTTSTACACATTGACCAGATCCCCCCTCAGTCTTCTCTTCCCCAGGCTGAAGRGGCCCAGCTCTCGCAGCCGTTCCTCATAGGGCAGATGCTCCAGCCCTCTGATCATCTTTGTAGCCCTACGCTGGACTCTCYCCAGTAGCTCCRTGTCTCTCTYGTASTGGGGAGCCCAGAACTGGACASAGTASTYGAGATGAGGCCTCCCCAGGGCTGAGTAGAGGRGCAGGATCATCTGCCTCGACCTACTGGCAACACTCTTCCTAATGCACCCCAGGAAACCATAAACCTTCCTTTATATATGGTCAGTATAAATATGCCTACCTTTTGAATACCAGCCTGTGATCATATTAAAAATATTGTCAATGCACGTGTTGATGAAAGGCTTGACCACTRTTTCCAACAGCATCAAGAAAAAACCAATCTGGGAAAAAATATTTCCATTACTAGTCAAAAATCCCAACTTTTGGGATRCTTTATTTAGCCATACCTCATTAACTTGAGGTACTGATGAGATATCATCACATAAGGATGTTTCTCCAAACATTTGGAAATATGGATGGAATTACAACAATAGAAATTCAAGAGAAACAGAATTCCCAGACATTTTACATTTTAGACATTTAAATCCTTTCTAGTGATRTTCAGGATAAGGGTAGTCTGTCCCATCTTTGGCTAGAAAGAAAAGAACTCCTAATTGAAGGCTAACAAGGTTTCTTTTCAGATTAAAAAAAAAAATCAAATCAATGACAAACAAAACTAAGCAATCTTTAAGGGAATAAAAGTAGAAAGTAGTAGAAAGTAATGAATAGAATTTCTTGGAAAATTGGATTGGAAAAACCCTGTCTCACAATAATAAAGTACAATCATGATACTAAACAGATATATTGTCATAGTAGCTTAAATTTAAACAGTAAATTTTATTGCTCTTTTGGAATATGCATGTCCTTTTATTTTTGTTTTTACTATAATTTTTCAGAAYTGAAGACAGCTTCTTGGAAAATCTTGACTTAAAAAAAGATTGCATTTCAACTTTGAGGGCCTATTTCAAAAGTATTGCACTGCAACAGATGCATCTTTACTAAATTAGTTGTCCAGGTAGGATTATGCGGTGAAATTTGGTTTTGCAGTTTATCTCAGCTACCTCCCCAGGATCTGAACAATCACTTTACATCTTAATCCATTTGTTGTCCTGGTTTAGAAATGCTCTGCAAAATTACTAAATATCTAAATTGCTTACTTTATTCATGTATATAAACTCCTTTGGCCACTTTGGCCAAAAAACTTTATAGCCTCTGCCCGAGTCCTGCTGATATTTTTCTCTGCCGTATCTGTCTTCTTAACTGTGACTACTCTATCTGTAACATTTACAAAAGCGTTGGGGTTAGACGACCATGTAAACAGAGAGATGGAGAGAMGGATAGTCTATTTTCTGAATGAAAATGCATAAATTAGATTATAGTAGATATTAGTTACAGACTAAATAAGGACAGATAGATAGGTACCAAATTCAGCAGACATTGTAGTGAAGAGAGAGAKTAGGCAGGCTGAAAAAGACAAGATCCCGGTCCAGTAAGGCCAGGTCATTAGAAAAGAGGRAATAAATGGGTGGAAGAACACATGGGACAAATCTGGGGAGCATTCGGACATTAAGCTTTCATATTTACACTGACTMATACTTGACAAGTATGAGACCAAAATGCCATAAGATATGAAAACTTTCAATCTATATCTCAGTTTTCTTCAAGAAGATTTATTTGTAATCTTCTCTAGAAGAGGCTGATCCCAAAGAATTGTCCTGGTGCAAATAGCTTTCCCAGGGTATCTGTGAATGTTTTCCTTGTCAAAATGGCCTGTATACCAGCTCCTTCCAGATTCTTTCTCATTGAATTTATCCATTTAATAGTCTTCAAATTTTAAAGAAAGAAGTGCACAAATGCTTTTGGAGAATATACAAAAACATTGACAAGATTCCTCACAAACCTGAAAATTTGTATGATTTTTCCTTTGGCAAGAAGGTGCCAGCAGTGGTCRACAGTATCGAAAGGTAAACATAAATCTGACACTCACCACTGGCTACCAGAAATTACTAGTTGCTGGCTCTCCTCAGAGTTTCCTAGAACAATGTCTCATGGGCATCCTGTTACAAAGAAATAGGTGGAAGCAGGGAGCAGTTGTATACTCAGAGTCCTTCTGCAAAATGCCATTGTAACAGTGTTGATGGACAAGAGCTTTTTTGTGCAGAAGTGAGGAAAAGAAGGTGTTCAGGGAAGAACAAGGAGGAAACTGCAGTGAGCAAGCATTAGTGAGCGTCTTGCATGTGCACAGCTGCCCAGCTATTGGTGGAAGCTGAACAGATACTATGTGTACAAGAAAGCTGGTTATCTGACTGGGAATACTGCTCTGCAATTAAGAAGAAATGGRTGAAAAGAGAAAGCTGAGTAAACGCAAGTCAGCTATCTAATCTATAAAATCCAGTGTGGACATTTTGAGTCCTGGGACAGCTCACTTTTAGCTTTACTCAGATAAACTGACTAACATGTACTATACAGAACAAATGCTAGATCTGTTATTCTTCTTTGCATTTTCTGTGACAGTTTTCCATAGACTTTTCTCATTTATCTATGCACCAAGCAAGTGGTACCTTTTATTTACCACTGTGAGGGTCCTCTTCCCTTCTAGAAGTTGAGAGWCTTGACCCTATTAAAGCAGGTTCCTGTAAAACTTCAAGCTCTGGTTCTACTGCTGTACAGGACATGCACCTTAATATTTTCCTTTTATTGTATTCAATATATTTAGGCCCTCACAATGCATGTGCTAAATAGTCCCCAGTGGAAGTGAGTTGCATGTGATTTAACAGTGAGGAGTAAAGAAAGATTTCAGTTATTCACCTCGAGTCTGTTTACCTAAAGATTGGAGATCTGTTGCTGCTTCTCAAGAGCCATCAAGCATGTTATATCAAACAGTCTATTATATTCTTTTTCCTTAAAATTMTTTTTAGCTTGTATGATATACTACTTAAAATTATTCTATTGTATGTTTGTTATACATATAGGGTTGCTTAAAGATACTAAGATGAAAAGATCTGAGCAGCAGCTAGAGTTCAACCTGAAAAATCAGATCCAACCAAAACCCAGAGTTTGCTTCAGACAAAATCATTGATGAATTCWTCTTGCCATCAGGGAATATTTCAGCTGATAGAGATGTTTTTAAACATTTTCTCACGCTAAATTTGGAAATAAAACATTTTATCTTTTTGTTTCAAGAGGACACTGTGAAAATTAGTCTAATTAAAATCAAYCTGATTGTTTGCTAGTCCATTTCTTATACCATACTTGCTAGCCTTTTGTATCCATTGGCAAAAGTCAATCAAATTTAACAGTCAGATTGATGTCTCAAGGATAATAGAGGTCAAAAAATAAATAAAGCAAAAAAAAAGATTCATAGAGAAGAAAAAAATATATGACAAATAGTGGTCCCACTGAAGGATAAGTGGGCAAGCTCAACCGCTCTCAAATGACTAAGCAACACTGACGGAMTTACCCATCACTTGGCACATGCATAGCTCCCTGCTTATCTGACTGCTCCTTGGCAGAGGCATGATGAGCACTTGMGAAGGAGCTGAGTTTTTGCAGAAGAGAAGGACTGTGGGCACAAGCACACAGGAAATCCAGCCTCCTTAGTGCATTGCTCATAAGGAAACTTCCTTTCTTCCCAAGGGACAAAGCCAAAACAAAAGAAATGAAAACAACACTAAATTTAAAAAATAAGAAAATAACAGRATGCTAGTTTTACATAAACCAAAATACTTAGAGTCCTGTTTCAGCAATAAAAATGAAAATCATTTGTTTCAGTTTGACCCAAAACAATTTTTTTTCCAGTTTTTCAGTTTGCCCACAGAACCACAGAATCAGTTATTCACGCAGAGCTAGGTACATTATGCAGCTGTCATCTATGCGCTTGCTGAAAACAGCCATGCCAGAAACTCTACCATAAAGCCCCACATAGCCGTGCAATGCTTGCAAGAGGCATTGCGTACKACAGGAGCAGAGCAAAACAGATTACATTCCTGTACCGTTGCAACAGATATTGGTCAAATATACTTGTAAGTCAGAGAAATGATATCCARTAACAAAAGTAAGTTCAGGGATTATTACATATATGGTTTATAGGACAGTACTTTTAAAGTCTATTTTCTGGGCTTTTCTCTTTCTTCCTGTTTGTAAGCCCTGGGGGTGGCATACACAATGACAGGTTTACAGAAAATTTAGTGACTATGGAGATGTCAAGAGGACAGAAATAGAAGTCAGTATAATTATTCTTCCACCACAATCAGCTAATGTTAGCATTTTTATTTACTGTGGATATAAAAATCATCTCTACTATTTTATCACTTAGGGCATAACAATGAACATAGTGCAGAAATAAATTTTCAGAGAGACTGTGGGAATATGTCGACACTACAAATTAATGTCATAATCAAGCTAAAATATCAGGGGAGTTGGKATGTAAAAATTGTACAGGCTACCTGGAATAATAGTTTTAAAACATAATTTAATTGTGCAGATGATGTGGCATGTGTGTACGTACATCAGGCTTTTTTAACTTGTGGTTGAATGCTKTGCAGGTGAGCATGGGAATGTTGTTTGTTTTGGGGCTTTAATATGACACTTCAGTATCTCAATTGTCCCTTACCACAAAATTTGTATATTTTTTTCGATAAGATATGCAGAATATAGCATTGCAAGAGAGAACATATTCATTCAGTTATATTTGGAACATGTTGCAGCAGGTAAAAAATTGTCTCAGTTGTAATGAARTTAAATTTCCTGATACATATATCTTAATTAGATGTKCYATAAAACTTCACATCTAAACATTAGCAGACATTCCTGTGCTGCAGTTATTAATCAAATTCCATTTGACTTTTGAAAGAAAGCTTACTGTCATTGAAGCTTTGGCCCTAGATTGTATCAGAGTAGCTTCCAAATGTTTTATCATGATGTTATYGATTTTAAAATTGCTATTACARTATTTTGTTTAAAAATTGATGAAYTAGTCTAACAAGCTGTACCTCATTTTATGATTTCTTTTCCTGCRTTGAAGTAAAATGTACTAATGACTGAGTGAAATCAGCTAGTAAATAGCAAACTCTGAGATATTAATGCCAGTCTTAGGCAGGTTGACAAACTGATTTCTTTAGAAATCTGTCTGTCTGTCTGTCCRTCTCGTTATCTATCTAACTCTCTCTGTCATTTCTATGCATACGTCGAATGGAGTCAAAGTGGTTTGGAAAAGTGGGGATAGTCTTCGTTCTGTGTAAGTATGGATGGCATTGTAATGCTTTATTGATGAAAATATACCACCTTTCTCTGCCTTTCACTGCAGGAAAGAATTATATATTATGCCAATGCCTAAGGAACTGTAAAAGAAGTTTCCATATGGTTTTAACTATAAATTGATCTTCAAATGTGATAGTTTATTTTCTTGACTATAAGCCATTTAAACGAATTCTATTTAGAACGTCTTATTAATTTTTTATTCTGGTTATAGTCTCATTGGTCTTGTTTCGAGGAGTTTTCTTCAAAATAATAAAAAGCTCAGCCTGCTCTTAATTTACTCTTTGCTTTTACCTCATATAGGACAAAGCCTCAAACTTCCATTAAATGCTGATTTGACAGGAAAATGAATAGTGTTTTTTATCTCCATCTTTAGAATTTCAGTAATAAATTAATGGTGTATGTCAGGCTCTTCTGAAATGCAACTATGGGGCACAAAGATAAAAATCTGCTTACTAAGGAAAAATTATTAACAGACCGTGAGWGAACAGCATATAACAAAAGAGATTGAAAATAGAATCTGGATCTCATTTCATATCCCCACACCACAAATCAATTTTAAGCTTATTCTATAGGTGCTGGGACATATCTGTGAAAAAAAAATCTTATTTTTAACTCTTTACAATAACTAAGGCAAAAACTTCATGTCTTGTGCATATTGTGTAAATAAAATATGAATAAAAATGTACATTATATGTATATGCCTCTCTCTCTCTCTCTCTCTCGCTCTCTCTCTCTCTATATATATATATACACGCACACACACATACATGTGTTGTGTATGTATGTGTGTATGTATTTATATCTAAGTGGTTTGTTTAGCATTTCAGTTTCAAATCATACCGTTGACCTGATCTATCACAAGTTTTTTCTGTCTTATATCAGTTCAACTTAATGTAAACAACTGGAAATATCATATCTTCAACCTGTGGCAACACTGTGTGAATTAGATCCTCCTTTTTCTTTATAGGAATGCACTGAAAAACAACCCTCCAATATTTTATGCTGTTATTTTGCAATATGACATGTTCATYGATTTAAAAAAAGTACTTAGTAAAATGGATAATGATGAAAAACAGTTTTAATAAAAGTATTTCACTACAATTTTGAAATTATAATAAAAATTATCATGCTATATTAATTATTTATTTAAATACTTAGATAATATGACATAACTCTGGCTTGTGTACAAGAAGGAAATGAAGATTAGAGCAGAAATACATTGTCCCGAACTAATTCARCTAACTCCAACCCAAGTGTCAGATATTTGTCCCAAATATTTGCTGTGCCTAAAGCCCTCATGACTAAGCTTACCAAAAGAAAACTTAAACATTTTTTCTTGGATTTAATCCCCAGATACACTAAGACTTGTTTCAGTTTGTCACTCTCACCCTCTCAWTTTCTCTCTTTCATACGTGAATCTTGGTATGGTTTGATGAATAGCTAGGAGATAGAAAGAGTTTTACTCTTTGTAATAGAATTAAGATTTTTTAAAAAAAATCAAAATGAATATATTGCTGCCCATTTTTCTATTGTTAGTAGGGGATAAGCAAGAAAAGAAAGTTAAAAAGCAAGGGTAAARGCATCTAGGGAAGCTAGAAGGTAATTAATTAAACAGTACAAATGTCTGGAAGGCAGCATTCAGCCAAATGATGTGAACAAGACTAACTTTTCAGAGTGGGACAGCAGCTYAGCATGGCAGCTACTTTCTGCAGCTGTGGTGCCAAGCTGATGGTTTGGCTGCGTTATTCCCGGAGTGGTTTAGATGCATAGTGTGAGTTTTTAGTTAGATCATGATATGCTGAAATTATGAGAGAGAACTGAAATCAAAGTATTTAAATAATGACAACAAAAGCAGTATTATTGTTTAATTCAGTAGAATTATTATAACCAAAAAATCTAGTCTTTGCATAATATACGCCCTCACTTAATAATGTGGGTGCTATAAAACCAAAGTTCTTTTGCCAATAAAATAGCAGCTCAGCTACCAAATTACAATATTCRTCAATAATTAGTGAATGTGGGTTTGTTACTACTACACTGCTAACCGAGGTAGCTTTATCCCCTTTGGCCTTATACACTCTGCCAACTCTTGTCTYGTTAAAGCTGACCTGCTTGGTGGAGAGGTTGATATCTGTAGCAGAAAACAGAGGACTATAAATTACACRACTTTGCCAGACAGATCCCTCACCACTCCTTTTTTCTCCACAAATGTCAGTGAACAGCACTTTCCAGAATTGAGCTAATGRTGAGAAAAAGGCTAAACAGGACATAGTCTGAATCATTTATAGAAATCAGTGAATTCTGTTGGCTTGAATAGGGCCAGGTYTCATGAATATATATTGAAATAAGCAAGAAGCTTCCCACTTTGTGGGTTTAAACCTGCAGAGAAAAGAACATCTGTTAAAGGAAGCACGAAGATATGTAGTATCTTTTAGTATCAAAAAATAGGTGAAGATACTTAATATCTTTTAGTATCAAAAAATATATAATAAGGGATAATAAAGAAGAAAGTCTTAGTGTAAAGGATGCTGTCAAGCTGCTATCTTAGGGCCATGTCGTAAGGACACCCTCATGACTTACAGGACATAYTCTTGCTTTTCTGTCTTGACTTGTGTTCGCAGCAGATAACTTAATCAGTAAGTAATGAGCTCTCATAGTGAGTATAAGCAATAAAGTGCAAGGATTACTGCCATCTGTGAGCTCCAGGATCCTTGGGTGGGACCGATCCTAATCCCTGTTGGAGATGTACTCTGCCTGCTTGCCATCAGGCTAGATTAAGGCTAGGTCATCGTACACTGTGGGCGTTTGGGGAGCCCAGTCCTTGTGGGATCCGTTCAGGTGTTGRGCACTGTTGCCCTGGACCTGGTCAAGCTCAGCTGGGCCCGGGTAAAACTCAGCCATCAGCATCAGTCGAGGATGTGTCAGAGCTGCCCCTTTTCCTTGGGCCRTTGCCTCTGAGCCCTTCGTGTGCCTCTTCCACAAGCAGTCGACAGTAAGTAGATGGTGCCTGGAGAGGACAGCTGCCCTCTCTTTGCCTCATCCTGCTGGTCAGGGACACATTCTCCCTAACTCACAACCTTGCATGTTAGGTGACCACCAGGTCACCTTGTTCACTCACATCAGCTAAGACGAGGACTGGCCCAGGCACAGTGGACATGGGGCAAGAGGACTCTCTCCCACTACATTGTTTGCTATTCAGTGGGGCAAAGCCTTGCTTTTTCATCTGAGTGGGTAGCTCTCTGTCAGCAATTCCTTTCTAGTAATGACAGGGATGAACTGGAGGCAGGGGTGCCAGAGATGTTACAGACACAGGCAGCATTGCAATGAGGCTCCCCAGGGATGGCACTGTTTTTTAGCCAGTCCTGTCCGTGGTCAAATAGATCAACATATCATGCTCCATGCAACCATGGCAAGCTCCAGAAGAAAGATTTTCTTTTGGTCATGACTGCACGGAGGCTCATCAGGAGCCCTAACTCTCCCCTTCAGGCACACACATTCTGCCTCTGGTCCCTGGAGGGCTTCCTCCACAGTGTGAGATCTGCTGGTAAGTATCTTCTGTACTCTCCAAGGACTGTGGTTTGCCTAGCAGATTTTTATTCTTGTCTTGAGACTCTCTTACCCTCAATCTTTAAGACCTTCTCAAGATATGGAAACTTTCTGGAGGGAAAAAATCCCTACAGCCACCATGCTGGCCTCATATCTTAGCTGAAAATCTACCACTTAATCTCATATTCCTCTCTTATCTTGAGCAAATCCTTCAGAAGCTAATCCAAGCCTCACCTCACCACTTCAGAGCATCTTAACAGGACTTTGTCACAAAAACCTTTGTGGTTACCCTCTCTACAACCCTTTGGGAAACTGTATGACATACAGCTGGTCTACCTCCAAGGAGCACCTAAAAACATTTCATGCTCACGCTCTGCTTGCTCCATTTCCTTGCACTTATTTCTCACTCATGCAGAAAATACAACAAGCAGACAAGGGTGTCTTAAAAGCAGACAAGTGTGAGGAACCCCAACATGACAGTTCATGTGATGAGTTAATTCAGTGACATACCAGGACAAAACCTGGAAAATCCTCCATGCAGCACCAGTCATTGGCATGTTCATGAAGTGTTTCATAGGATCCCTTTGCTCATGATTCTTCTTCAGTGAAAGAAAGCATTTGGCACACCTGTACATCACATATATTCCTCTCTCTGCTTTTGTTGATGCTGTGACTACTTATTTTTGTTTAATCTCTTCCTGGTCTGTGGCTCTACTAAGTTTCAAGACATCATTACATCATTTTAAAATCCTCCTGACCCCAGCCAAGCCCCAGTTCCAGGAAGAGGAAGTGTTACCAGGGATCCTGCCAAATCTAGTGCATGTTTCTAATCTCTTGTCCTGTCAGGGAAAAAAGCAGGAAGAGAAAATCAACAGCCTRTTTATTTGGCCTTTGCTTGTTCTACTGACAAACTGCTACTTGATTATTTTTTCCCATCACTGAGTTATACACAAAGCACATATTTACAGAACTAGCAACACCTCTGGAAAAGCAAGATTGGTTTGTTTGTTTGTTTTCCTGGAAAGCTATCTTCTAACATTTATTCATAATTCTTCTGAAAGCTTTTTTCTTTTTTYTATTTATCTATCATCTTGACATTTGGTAAACTAATCATTACTCTTCCTTACACTCTCAGAATTAAAGAACTAATATATTTGATGAAGAAAGGGAAAAGCTGTGAATTCCCTTTATTTTTCTATTTTAAGAATATTTGATATACTACATACAGAAATAAGTTGCAGAAATGTTGCATTAAGCTTCAAGCAAATCCAATCTTAACACAGCTGTAAACATAAGTTGTTTGCTGGAAAGTCCAAAAAGCTGGGAAAAGTAAGTTTGATTTACCCTCACCAGCACTAAAAATTTGCTAACCAGAAAGATGGAAGAATTGTGTTATTAAACATAATACAAAAACCTTTCTCTATATTTTGACAGAAATTAAGACAGAAAAAAAAGAACAAAACTACACTGAAAATAATTTGTAAAGTATGTCAGTATTACTTGTTTGCCTTTTTCTTTGAAAGAAAATTAATGAACACATACTTTGGCCTGCAACTTTACCTCAAAGGACCCCAACTTTGTACAGGTGAAATCAGGATCTCTCTTTAAATCAATAAATCTACCCCAGAGCTAGACCTCCTCCTTGCTTTCCGTTGGAATATATTTGCATTCCAGATTACCTTTTCTGATTTAAGGATTCTCTCCTAGTCACCTCTTGCTCCACTCGTTTGCTTAGGCAATTTAATCTTTGGAGGTACCAGATGCTGATAATTCTCTCAAAAATATATTGGCAAGTACAGCATGTTATTGCCAATGCACATAATTCTCCTGGGATGATAAGTTTTATACTAACCTTCTGCTCCCACCTTCTCCAGTTTTATAGTATAGTTAAAGAGAGAAAATACTTCAGTCAAATATTTAAGGCTTGTCCCTAAAGTCAGTGCTTTAAATTTTTAATATGGCTTTAAAATATTTAAATATGCTGAATACACATTGCTCACAATGAATTTTGGATTCTTGTAACCTCTGAAGATTTATTTGCATTTCAAAACTTAATTTCAGGCAACTACATTAAAAAAAAATCTATTTTCTTAGAGCAGAGGCAGACAGCCTGACTTGAGACTAACATGTCTCCCGAAAGACTGCTTAATATTTCTGCACTACGAAAAGGTACGAATAATTCAGTAAAATAAGAACCACTGAGTTTTGACTATGTATTTTATTAAATCCTATTTCAAAATTACTGTAAGTCAACCATTTCCCCCCTCATTCTCGACATCCTCCCCTTTCCATCCAATAAAATCTTTCCTCTTTACATTCTTACTTTTCTTTTTTGACTCGTGTCCATATTTACCTCTTCCCATTTTTGAAACTATCTGCTTTTCATTCATTTCTATGTTCTCCACACTGTCCTATATTACTTGASAGAGAGAATGCATATAGCAACAATTAAAGCAGAATCTTTCTATGGCAAGGGCAGAAAGAATACTTAATACCAGCTGAATGACACAGCTATCAAAGACATATGAAAGGTGGCCAGTAGGTTTTCTTCCAGTCTTTTAATCAGATTGATGAATATTATAATAACAATAACTCACTTATTCTGATTTGTCACAACTTCTATTATTTATTAATATCTTATATGAGACTCTCCAAACTCTTTCAGCTTTATTTTGAAATAGTTTTATCCATAAAATATTGCTTGCTCCATAAATCATCATTTCTCTTCCTACTCTTAGGTAGCTGGGTCATGAGTTTTTGCTTGTATTCTTAATACATATATTCAAAAATTGGAGTCTGACTTACAGAGATACTCCAGAGTACCTACTCATTTAAAGTATCAGAAAGTGAATGCAAGCTTCTTATGCTCTCATAATAAGGAATTGCTTTGGGTTATTTTGCCTTCACCTAATTCATTTAAAAGCACCTATAAAGAAAGAAAAATAGTACAAAATCCATAAAGACAGAATCTCTGCCCTCAAACTCAAGTGATCAAGTTCTACTCTCTCATTTTCATACTGATTAGGTGTCTTCTTATATTATGATTTACATCATTATAAACAAATTTAAACAAAATTTATATTTAATACGTGTCTCTAAATAGAAATTTCACATTGAAGTGAGGTATGGTATATGCATATGCATATGGTGTAAGGCATATGGTATATGAGTATGCAGAGATGTGACTTGGAATTGAATCTGGCAAGGAATGTCAAGGACAACAAGAAGGGCTTCTTCAAATATATCAGTAACAAAAGGAAGACTAGGGAAAATGCAGACCCACTACTGAGTGGGGCTGGGGCCCTAGTGATAAATGATACAGAGAAGGCAGAGCTACTGAATGCCTTCTTTGCTTCAGTCTTCACTGCTAAGAGCAGGCCTCAGAAATACTAGACCCTAGAGACTAAAGAGAAAGTCAGGAGCAAGGAAGACTTTCCCTTGGTTGAGAAGGATTGGGTTGCAGATAATTTAGGCAAATTTGACACCCACAAATCCRTGGGTCTTGATAGGATGCACCCACAAGTGCTGGGGGTACTGGCAGATGTTATTGCTAGGCCACTCTCCTCATCTTTGAAAGGTCATGGAGAACTGGAGAGGTGCCTGAGGACTGAAAGAAGGCTAATGTCACTCCAGTCTTCAAAAAGGGCAAGAAGGAGGACCAGGCAACTACAGTGAGGTCAGTCATCCTTACCTCCATCCCTGGAAAGGTGATGGAACAGCTCATTCTGAAAGTCATCTCCAATCATATGGAGGAAAGAAGGTGATCAGGAGTAGCCAGCATGGATTCACCAAGGGGAAATTGTGGTTAAACAATCTGATAGCCTTCTATGACGGAGTGACTGGCTGGGTAGATGAGGGGAGAGCAGTGGACGTGGTGTATCTTGACTTCAGMAAGGCTTTTGACACTGTCTCCCATAATATCCTCCTAGGCAGGCTCAGGAAGTGTGGGTTAGACAAGYGGACAGTGAGGTGGAWKGAGAACTGGCTGAAGGGCAGAGCTCAGAGGGTCGTCATCAGTGGCGTGGAGTCTAGTTGGAGGCCTGTGSCTAGTGGMGTCCCCCAGGGCTCAGTGCTGGGTCCCATCCTGTTCAAATTTTTCATCAATGACCTGGATGAGGGGACAGAGTGCCTCCTCAGCAAGTTTGCTGATGRTMCCAAGCTGGGAGGAGTGGCTGACACACCTGAGGGCTGTGCTGCCATTCAGAGAGACCYGGACAGGCTGGAGAGCTGGATAGAAGGGAACCTCTAGTTTGGAAATGCTTGTCATTTTACTAAGCACATTGCGATAAAATCCAAATGGAAGGACCAAGAAATGTTCGTCTTTTAGGTTCTCAGTTATGGAAAAATCATAAATAAACTCTGAATTGTATAAAATATTGTCTTAAGTATTCATTTTAAACCACTACCTGAATGATAGGTTTAGATCCTTTCTAATATTTTGCTTTATTCAAAGTACTCTATTCAGCCATTTAAATTCTTTAAATAGAAATTGTAAAAATAGTCAGTTTTAAGAAGCTGAAATTCTTACTTTTAGCTGTCAATCTTGCAAACATCATGAAAAAAATAGTGAGATCAAAMACTTTTCAATGTGGGACTGATCCCAGAGGAAAATTGATGTATAAGGGAATTATTGTTTCCACATTGAGTATAAAATCATTTAAAGCTATTATTAATCTGATAACCATAAATGAATACTCATGCCTGTAATAAATGAGCTGATTGGTGCAAKGTGCAGTATATCTCAGTAATATGGTGAGACCAAAGTGGGCCTGATAGATTCACTAGAAAATAGATAAAATATTCTCCATCGGGAATTGCATGCTGTTGTCAGATTTTTAATCCACTGTGGGGAAGCTGTCATGTATAACTGCTCACAGATAAATCACATTCTACTATTATTTTTCCTCTACCCACATGCGTATAAATATATTAAAAATTACATATACAGAAATCAAACAGTGAATATGTCAAAACTGGGACTGACCTGATTCAGTATAGCCATCTGAAAGTTAGAGATCTACAGATGTACTGCTTACCCATAGTTTGAGTATGACTTGTTTCAGTCAAGAAAATGAAATATCTCCTTCTACAGTGAGGTTAGTTTATCTAAAAATATATGTCTAAAATAGGTAAGATTTATTGTACTCTGAAAGTCTCTGTAGCTCATATGTAGACAATACAGGTGTCTAAAATGAGCTGAAATGCCAAAATGCATGACTGTAAAACAGTTTAACTGCTGTATTTCTAACCATGCTTATCATCAGATACTAAAAAAACAAAAAAAAAAAGATTTGAAAAGGAAAGTCATACAACTGAGACAGGATAATGGTAGGTCACATGCCTGTAGATGGAGTGGCAGAGGTTACACATGCTCAGGTTTTAAATTTTCACCTCTTTCCATATTTCAATGTATTTCAATGTTCTCTGCATGTAGCTATGCTAGCATGATTATACGAACAAGAGAATTACAAAAACATTAATTTCTCAAGTAGGTTATTTATTCACACGCTAAATTTTGTGCTGATTTAACTCTTTGAGATCCTAAAATCTGAGAATTGCCTATTTTGAAGTTTCATTCTTCTTCACAAATACTAAATGATGAGAGACATATACTGCAGACCTCATTGCTTTGGGTGGATATTGCTCTGAATAGTTTACAGTATATATAAATCATTTATGAAAAGCATCACATTTTGCCACCAGGAAAAAATTAGAGACTTCCAAAATAGTACCATTCTACACCGAAACAAGCAGTRTCTTTTTTCGTTTTTCTTTTTTTTCCTGAAATCAGAACCTGTAGTCGAACTGAAAGTCAGACCAGAAGTTTAACTTGGATGTTCAAAAATGTGGATAATGTTCCTTTGTTCTAAACAATTTCTTATCCCTTCCCTTTCTTTCCTTTCCCTTCCATTCCCTTTTCATTTTCCTAAGAAATTCTCTTTTGGACCTCTGAATTTCACTTAGGTTTCCATGGGAAGTTTTACTTTTATAATTCCAACATTTCTTTAGGACAGAACATTTTGAYTGTAACTTCTTCAAAGTTGTACTATCTGATATAAATTATATTCAACTAACACTTTCATAAATAAATATAGTAAATATAATATTCCATGACTGCATCTTTAGAAGTTAATAGAAAATGGTCTCTAGTTATGAAGACTAGAGATGCTTTGAAAGTAATTTAATTGACTTAATGGTAATTATAAGATAGACTGAAACASCAGAGATTCAACCCGCTGAATATTTGTTCCTTTCTCCTATTTTTGAAACACCTCTGAAAATAACAGTAAAATTTACCTTTAGTTTTTTTGTGTCACACAAAACACTCAAAAATAAACAAGAAACTGCTTGGATAATGGACACTGTTGCCTGTGAAAATAAAGTGACCAAATCACACTGCCTGTCTTTATATAATTCTACATCTTAATAGGTATGTGTATGGGTACATAGGAATTTTACTTTCTGTAGKGACTTTATATATATATATATAAAATCTTTTGCTAAATAACATTCTTTGCATACAGCTTTTCCTTCTTTAAGAAAATTTTAATGTCCACTGCGCATACTGAAAAACTTAGTAGGAGTAGATTCATTTTGTTTAATACTTTTTGTTTTAAATTGTACTTCAATTAAATGGTGGATTTCTTGATACATGCATTGTTTCATTTTCATTTTCAGCTTGCTTCTTTTGATTACCTCTCTGTTTCCTGAGTGAAGTCATGTTGGACCTGACCCAAAGCCARTTGAAATCAATGTGAAACATTTCATTTGCTTTGATGGATTTTGGACTGAACATTTATTTAGTGAATTTTGGAAAGAAAAATACAATAAGCAATTTTTTTATGAAACATACTTAGTCTATTTTACTTTTTTGTAAAAGGGAATCATAATTTTCTAATTTTTCTAACGAAATTACTCACTACACTACATTATCATAACATTATTTCACTGTTATTGAAATGTTATGACTGTAAAACAAATTCTCTAATGTAGAAATACAACACAAATGTACTATTTCAGTGATATTCTTCTCAATCTTATTAAACTAAATATATTCTTACATTATACTCTGTAAGAATACTAAAGTTGTTTTGGAGAGATAGATAATCATATCTTGACTCAACCAGATAACACAGTACTAATTAAAAGCCCTCTATACCATCAATCAACCTACTATGTACCAGTACATTAATTCACTATGTTTTTATATCTTCAGTGTCAAATGAAACCAGTTTCATATATTTTGCTTACTGTTATTCGATGCAGTCTGAACTTGTCAGATTATTTCCCCTGGGGCAACGTCTGCTTTAGCATCCTGAACATACTTTTTTATTTCTAATTCCATCTTTTCAAATATCATATGTAATGGGCAGTTTAGTAACTTTGCTTCTGATATCTGTTAGGCTGAAGATGTTCCTCTGTCTTTCTAGGCCATGATTTCTTCTTCTTNTTTTTTTTTTTTTTTTCTTTTTTTACAATATTAATAAATTAAATTTAGGTCTTGTCACTACATGTGTAATTCTCTTAGACAAATGTCATACATTAGGAGAACATAATTGAAAGAAAAAACCTCGTGATAATTCATGAATGGGGAAAGTAAAACACAGTAATTTATGACAGTGAAGTGTTCTTTCGGATGAGATGAATAAATATTGCTCCTAATGACTGAATATCTCTAAAGATTCCTTGTCACTTTTTTTCAAGAAAAAATTATATCTAATCAAAATTCTAGACACACTTCTGTTTGTATAGTTATGCCTGATGAATTTCATTCTTTTGAACATGTTAAATTTGTAGATTTAATTTTTTTATGCAAACAATCACCAGTAAAGCATTAGCTTCATCTTGACATTCAAATCATCGGTTTCATTATTTAATCAAATTAAATAAAACAACTATTATGTCAACCTCAAACCAAAGCATAAAACCTAAAAACATTAACAGTTTTCTAACCATTCCCAAGAAAACTGAAAATACGGAAGAAACCTGCTCTTCAGGAGCAATGATAAAAGGAGTAATATATCAACAATTCAAGATCTATAATATTTAAATAATTATTAGCTGAACAATACAAGTTTCAATCCTCAATTCTGAAAGTCAAGATAAGGATTGTATTAACTGCTGTCTACGTAAGAATATGTCCTTTTTAGTAGTTTTGTAGAGATAAGTGAGTGCAGAGATTGGGGCCAATAGCACTAAGACCTCAAACACTTGACAATTTTGTGGTAAAAATGAGAATAATTTACCTTTGACTTGAATGATATTTAGGTTTTGTTAATGTAGCAGTAGTATAATAAGACTTGGAATATGTTAATTTGAAGACTTTAAAGTGTTTGATGCAAAGGTCTATATATTATTTTTGACATGAATACAAATATACCTGTATTAAAGCAATAGAATRTGGTTCCGCAGTTTATTGTGGGGTCATGCATGTTATATGCAGTTAATAAATTATACAGCAGGTCTGTTTATTTAAATATAAAAAGAAATTCTTGAAGAATGCCTGTCCATTTCCTTTCCTCCAAGATGACTTTGAAATATCTGTTGTTCGTCATGTAAAATGCAACCTCTCCATTTCAGTCAATTGGACTTTACTAAGAGTAAACAGCTTTCATTTTGTTGGTCTTGTTCTGCGAAAAGATAACTCATGGCTAGAGTTTTATCTGTAATTGATAATAGGGAAAAAAAATATCAGTTCAGACACACTAACAATTTAAACTAGAAGCAYAGCAATTCATTAGTCAAGACTAAATAGCCATGGGGTAGATCTTGCATATGTAATCCAGCACTGTTATTAATAGGTTAAAAAAAAAACGTAAATTTCTAGTAAATAAGTAAGTTTCTGCCCCTCATCTTTGAGGAAAATCTTTCAGAAGGATTCCAGTTGTCACTGATAAGAGGTTTGCCAGAGAATACAGACATTTTCAGACAACTCGGTCGAGTGAACTCCCATCTTAGACATTCATCTTGTTAGAGCTCTGATTCTTCATAATCTGATGTTACATTTTAATCAGTGCTGGCTACTTAATTTCACAAATTCTTTCAGTGCTAGACCTACTATTGTCAAAAATTGGATTGGAGTCTCAATGTTAGTGATGCAAATGGCTTTGGGTAACCCAAAGACCCAGAGCCAGCAGGGCATTTAGGCAGAGTTTTCCTTATTGTAATTTTTAAAGTGTTTCAATTAAAACTATTTGGCAGTAGTCTATATTCTATTCTAAATTGTCAGAAAAACACAGTCATGGGTCCCTTAACAAGAAATAACATTCTGTACTATTATAAGGTACTTTTATACTCATTGAAATTTTAAAATTTTTTATACTGTTTTTTTCTCACTGCTATTTCAGCCACCGATCTTTCCTTAAGTGATTTTGGATGATGTATGGCATTATTATTCCTCTTACATCATGAATAGATTCCTCACTTTATCAGCAAATATCTCATATAGCAGTTATCAGTCTATGAACTGAGTGTGAATAAAGAGCCGTTCACGTATTATTTGAATACCACAATTGTACAATCTAACCCTTCTACTTTGCTATAGGAAATGAAGAAGTAGACATGACTAATAGTTTTGGCAATGAAGCAATAAAGAGGAAAAATGTGAGAATTTGAGACTAATGTACAAAGAAAAATCAGTACAGGACAAAAAGCAAAGTTAGTCTGAAGGTTGGCACACCTTTTACTGAATGAAACAATAAAGTGATGAATAAATGAAGAGAACTTTACCATACAGGTTCTTGATGTTTCTATAACATACCTTTAGTAACATGGGAGATCAGACATAAAATTTCAGCTTAAATTTATTTTCCAGTCCACTGAGTTTAATTAAAAATACATTTTACTTCAAACCTCTGAAAATGTATGTACCACAGAGAATGAAAGACTTTGCCTGCTTTGTACGCAAACTGTTTGTAATATGCTGCCTTTTACAATTTCACATAGAGAAGGAGGGCAGGCTGGGGGAAGGGATCATGCTGATGTTTTAGGTTTACACACTTAGTGATGGCAAATGGCTAGACACATGGTGGATTACTATCAATACTGCTTTATTTCTGTTGTTTCATGATAGGAGGATTCATAGATTGTGAAAATGGATGACAACTACAGCATGGAATTGAGAATCACAAGAGATGAACTATATGAATGGAAAATGACAGGAAATTACTAAAATTACTAGTGATAGAGGAGGAAGAATATTAGAAAGAGGTGAAATAGYGATGATGTGGCATTTTGAAAGACTGGTGTGATCAATAAGTATAGAAAAAGAGGTGAAAATCCTGAAATTTCTTTTCTCTTTGGTTCATAATCATCATAAAATTAGACTGTCAGTCAATAGTCTGTTGACCATCTTACCACTTAGTTTTTCTCCTAACCACTTACCAGATAAATTTTCATAAAATTAAAAGAACTACATTTTTATATTTGACTTATTTATAAATATTATGTGCTTTCAAATAAACTGAAGCTTATCAAATTTCTTCAACTGCAATGTTAACAAATTCATAGTTTTAAAAGATGGAAAGGGCCATTTATGGTAATTCTTGTCTCCTACAATGTTTTTCAAAGGACTTTTCTGTTAATGTGCTATTTAAGTCAAGTATTCATTGACTATATTAATCAAAGAATGAAAATAGTATAATGTATAATTGTGCATATACCTCTTGGTCTACCACTTGTCATAATAATAAAAGATTTTATTGGATTTTGCTCTTTTGTATGTTGTTTTTTTATTAATTAATTAAATCAAAGATTAATAAAAGGGTCTGAGCACTAGTACAATTCTACAAGCACGTCCATAACTATATAAGCCTATTAACGTAGCCTAATTCAATAATGCCATAATAAATGATAGCTAGCATATTTGTTCATCTCTGCCAATACACACTTCTTTCAACAAATATTTTTCACTTTCAGATGTAACACAACCTTCCACCAAGTGTCAGCAACACTATTGATTTTTTTTTGGAATGTTGGATATTTTTCTATCACAATATAACCCATGCACAGCTACAGATACGTCAGACTTTTCCTCAGGCCCTTTCTCATGTTAGATACTTCAGCCATGGAATCTCATTCCACTTCCTTGGCAAATGAGTTGCTTTCCTTGCATGATAAGAAATTGTCTTCCTAAAGTCCTGAGTAGCTTTGAAGCAGTGATGAGTGTAACTCCACGATAAATTCCAAAATAAATACCAAACAATGGTCATAAACAGTTTAACTTGCCATGACAAAATATGTCCCAGGAAGGTTACAGAATGTCTCATGTCAGAACGTGATTAAATTTCTTTTCTTTTCTTATCATGTGCGAGCACGTCCGAGTTCTAATGTGGAAAAKAAAGCACATTTACTTTCTTCCTAAAGATGACAGTGTTTTTCAAATCTTACACAACATTTAGAAGTTAGTCATATTACTGACTCACACATCTGAGGTTTCTGTTGCATTCGTTTAGGTGTTCATCTTCTGACCTCATTTACCTCTCTGCCACTTGATTCAGAACACATGACTTACAGCTGCTGGAGCTAACCACATACCATTATTTTGTCTATGATAAAAAAAATTATATTTCCCCATTTTACCTCCAGAAATGAACATTTTAATGCAGTGAAAATCCAAACATTGTAAAAGGAGGTATTAGAGCTGCATGGATTAAGCTGAAATATGTGAGCTTTTCATGCATAATTATAAGGCGGCATCTTGCCCAGACATATCCAAATACTGTAGCTCTTTCACACAAGATCAGACAAGGCTGTTAAATCACAGTTTATTTTTCTCTGAACCTATATCATCCCTTGGGCTGTTCAGGCTACATTTAGTTTATTTTCACCTTTGAAGACAAATCCTTATGTTTCCAGGACATATTAAAATCGTTAAAGAAGCTAAAGTTATTCTATCATTTTGMTGGAAAAGGTATTGAACTTTTAAACATCACTCAGTAATAAATAAATGATCTCCCTTAATGTGGTTATCTACAGACACTGGAATTATTTCAGTCTATGCCCYGAACACTGGATTGGAAGCCAAAATTTCTTGAATTTTACATTTCTCAGATTAAGTTTACTATACCTTTGCCCCTGAGAAAGTCACTTAATTGCTGGCCATTTTCTGAGTATACTCCCTCCCTAAAGTGAGGACAATGATATTTATTTTCCTCACAGAGCGTTATGAAAGCTAGAGCTATTGTTTCTGTGCTTGTTAGGCTGATTGCTTATCTCCTTGTTTTTGCAAGAGATCTGACACTCTATGAATTAATCTATGATTTTTGTAACTGTGCTATCAGTGAGGTAAAATTACTGTAGTTATGCTTGGCTGATAGAATTAAAAGCATGAAGATATTGGTCTAACTTAAAATTCCTCAACAAACAAATCAACACCGCAGATCTAGCTAAGAACACATTTGAAAGAAAATGGAGCAAACTGCTAACTTTAAGGCTCTGTCTCAAAAATTTATAAATTCTGTTGTTGATGTTTTCCTCTTTGGATAGACTCCTTCCACCTTCTGCATCTTGGCTATTTGAAGCAGAGACCATCTTTGTTACACATTGCACTACAAGCTAGAAGTATTTGCATAACTACTTTACCATAGGGAGGACAATTTAAGAACCAGAATTAATTAAGAATCTTGTATGCAGGTTGAACCACAGCAGCACCTAGTTTACTTGCTCATACCCCTTCCTAACCTCAGAATTTGTCCATGTCTTCGTTCCACACATCTGCATGGTTTCATAACAAAAATAGCCCAAGCTGTCTCATTTTCTTCAATTCTGCTTTACAAGCCATCAATACAATTTTAGGGTTTTTTTATTGTTCTTTTCTACTTATTTTCACTGTCACTCCCTTCATTTTTATTAAACCTTTCTTTTTATCTCTCTTTTCTTCTTACCTTCCTCTCCTTCCTTTTCTATGTGCTTTCTTCCTTAAGGTTCCCAATTGTGGCTGCAAAAGTGTTGAATCAAAATAATGAATATCACATTCATTTATAGATTGGGAAGCCTGTAAATATTCTGTTATTTTTAATTCTTATAATGTTTAAAAGCCTAGGACTTGTTCTTGAARTAACCATTTCCCATACAGTAATAATTTTCACCTTTAAAATGTATAATATTCTAAAGTGTGCCTGGCTCATGTGGAGCACAATTTCAGAAAAGTTGATTGCATTGCAAAATTTAGCAAATTTCTAAGGTCATCTCTGTAGAAGGTCTGAAGATTAATGGAAGGGTCTGAGCACTCATTTAATACCACATGGAAATATAGTCTCCACGGCTGATACAGGAGTGAAACAACATTGCTGAGCTCTGGACTCACTGAAACATTGGAATATGTGTTCAGGGACACAATAAAATGAATTACAGAAGTCCAGATTGGAATTTGAATGATTTGGTCATCAGAGCCAAATAAACATCTGGAGTATGGGTTTTGGTTCTTTAATTAATCTCACTGTGCAGAGGAGAAATTCTGGAGGAGTAAAGAAGTTCAAAAGAGCACTCAGACTGTGCTCAGGCTTGACAGTAAAGGTACATATTTCTTCGATGAGGTGATATGACAGTATTTGCCAAGCCTTTTATGTACCTTCCACCAATTTGCTAAGAATACACTAAAAGGGCTAGTTTTTTGTTATTATTATTATTCTATTTCTTGCTAATATCTACATAATAATGTGAACAAAGCTGCAATCCATTAATGTACAGGCTCATACAGATAAGTTAATTTTCTCCAGAAACCTCTCTACTTGAAGTGACTTCCCTCTAAAAGCACCTCTGTATGCAAGGAAAGTGAGCTAGCTGACATTTACCACATAAATCCCTAYAGATGTCTGAGAACAACCCTACTTTTTCCAAAGAATACCAGATTCCCTGGAAGGATCGGTACCTTACGAGGTGGAAACTGCAGCCTCTTTGAGGTAGGACTACAATCACCTGTCACAATAAGAGGGCAAAAGACTGTAAATTCAAAGCATGTTCATGCAGAGTAGTCCTACGTACTGGATCATTGAGTATTGATTTCAGGAGATTAGCAAAACAATGTAAAGTCAAGTCAACAATAGCAAATAATCAGAAAGTAATTTTCAAATAAATCATTTTACGTTATGAACTTTCAGTAAAGGATTTACTAAGTGGCCATGGAAATGTTTCTGGGTGTTTTGGGGATTATACATAGGGGCTGCAGATCAGCAGAGCATTTAGACATCTGCTAAGCCGGAGCAGACTCCTTGAGCGTGGATATGGGTACTTTGTTCTCCCTCCTCAGCCAGGACTCCATGTGCTCTCCCTAGTACATAACGTGGCAGTGATCATCCCTCGTTCAGGTGATGGGCACGTCTGTTGTGTTCCTGTAAAGTGGTTTGATGAGCAGGGATAACAGACGCATTAAGTACAGACATGGCAAATACACAGTTATCATTGCCTTTCCTGGAGAATGAGGATTCAGAGCTGAACAAGTGAGAACTCTGGTTTCACTTAACAAAGTGGAAGGATGCTCATGAATGTAAGCCAAGGACTTGCCCCATATTGAGAACTGTTTGTTGGAAAAACTTGTAATCAAGTCATTTGCTTATGACAATAGTCTTCTCATTGCCCATAAGTTTACTATGGAGCCCTGCAGCTGATGGCTCAAACACCTCATCTCCCCTGGTGTCAATAGGATTTTCACACACAAAACAGCTGCAGGGCTCAACAGAGTATCCTAACAAGCTATGAACGTTCTTGGCAATTCTTTATAATTAGTTAGCATTTTTAGAGCTTCCTATTCTTAAAATGAATGATGTTGTAATCATACCATTGCTAATTTGAATAAATAGGACTTTTCTAACATATATAAAGTGTCACATAATATTAAGATAACATAGTTAATGTAGGTTGTATCAATAACAGCAGTGATTTTAAGTAGCTTGTTGCCAAAATGTCTCTATAACTAATTAAAAATACAAGAATATTCCCCTTCTATGGTACCATGAATACTGTAAAAGWCTGTAAGGCATTTCTGGATGAGTATTAACTGCATGACTCCCAAGTAAATATAAAGTGTGCTAATATTTAATTGCTGTTGTATTAATTAACTGCGAATAAAATTATAAAATTCTGGAATTATAATACCACTGTAGGTGACAATGGAAGAGCTGCAAGGAATGATGAGAAGAAACAGCAAAATCTGTTGAAGATTTTTTTCCTTCTCTCAGATCCACTGTGTGGGAGGAGGAAATTGGAGAGGGACTTTCCAGACTATGTGGAATTTATGTGGAGGAGTTTGTTTTGACTTTACTTTCTACTTAATCTCAAATTTTTATAGCAGATACTTCTGAGAGCCATTCAGAGACATAGATTTTAATGAGCTATATACAGTGTTAATAGACCTGATTTTATGAAAAAAGGAAGAGTCACAGAAGCTGTGCTGTGAGCATCCAACATTTTACAGCTCAAAACAAGGCAACTGACATTTTTTATTTTATTTTTAATTGTTAACATAACTACAAATACTTAAAATGCCTCAAAACTTAAAAAGTACTGAGGAGAATGTCTTTACTTGCATGTAAGTGATCAGCAAAATTATTTCTTTAGTTGTAGCTAAAATATCAAGTCATAATACACATACTGAAAAAACAGACAGGTAATGTTTTTGATGCTGCAATCAACATGATTTTTTTAAGATGCTGATAAAGAAATGATTAAAATTCATCTTCAAAGGATGTTAACTGAAAAGACCRACCAAATTACATCTGTGCAGTGAATCACGTCACAGGAAATAAATGGCTGCAAACAGAATGATAAAAAACAGTAGCTGTAGAATAACAGTAAAAGAAGATAGGACTTCCATATCATAAAAAAATGGTCAAAGACAAAAGATGAAGCCTTCAACATGGACGCAGTGGCCTTCATCATTTTGGTACATTACTACAAAAGAAATGTTCCATCTTAAAAATCAAATACTGTAATTTTTGACAGTATCTTCTCTTATACTGTCTGTGGGCAGTAAGCCTATGGATAAGAAGCCAAATTTCACCTATTTTCCCTCGGCTACTGATCCATAGATTTTGGTTTCATTTGAAATATTTTTTKTGTGTGTGTAGTATTTCTACCCTCTTTTTCTCTCAGTTTTGTAGCGTGAATTTATTGTATACTATGCTAAAATATAACCTTTGCTCAGAATACAGGGAATCTCGATCTGTTGACATACCAAAGGCTGGAGGCAACCATTGATGTTCATACTGTATTCTTTAGGGTACTGATGGTCTACTGTAAATGGAAATGAACGTTCACTAGTTTTTCTAAAAATCAGATTGCAGTGTCCTGCTTGAAGTGGTAATAACCCATGATAGCATAGAAAAAAAATCTTCATAAGAGTATAGACTGATGTTATAGAAGAACAGCTTCTGATACATTTTTCTTGTGCAGCAAGATTCATTCAATCTTGTTTAAAGCATCTACAACGGTTACCTTTAACTTTAAATCTAGCTGACTTAACTGAGAGAACTCTGTATTTGTAAGAAATGATTTATCTAATTTATTCTAGCTGTGTATGTTAGGATGAGATAAATTATATTCCAAGTAGTTTTTCTCCATTGGTATTAACAAGTCTGGAGAACTATTTCATATTTACCATAAATCCCCACCAGTGTTTTACTTAACAAACTGTCTCATTGGGTATGTCTATGCTGCTAAATAAAAGAGAAACCAGGAACAATCTGTTAGCTCTGTTTAACATATCATTTCTTTTTTTGGACTGCTACTACAAGACTCTCTTTTTTCAATAGCTATGCATTAGATTTAGCTCCTTCACCCTCCAAAGTCCCTACAACACTATCCTGGAAAGGTTTTGCCTTTCAAACAGCATATTGCTGCACCCAAGTCTTGTGTATTGTGTTTTGTGCTACAAAAACGTCACTCTGATAAGCAGCTCTACAATCCTCATATTATTTCAGACATTGTAAATGGGAAAAGCACACAAAAAATAAAAATGCCTTAGGGATACAGGCATCACTGGGGTCCAGAGAATACCAAGACCTCCTCAGCTATAGGGAGGTTGCACTAAAGTGTGATGTAAAATAATCTGTGCTTTGATGTTAGGACTAAAGATCAGTCCTCAGTTATTTTTCTTTCTTTATTTATTTAATGATATGGACATAGAATCATAGAATCGGTAAGRTTGGAAGGGACCTCTGGAGATCATCTAGTCCAACCTCCCTGCTCAGCAGGGTCACCTAGAGCATGGTAGAAAGGGTTGCATCCAGGCGGGCCTTGAAGATCTCCAGAGAAAGAGACTCCACAACTTCTCTGGGCAACCTGCTCCAGTGCTCTGTCACTCTCACAGGGAAGAAATTCTTCCTCACGTCCAGGCAGAACTTCCCATGGTTCAGTTTCTGCTTGTTGCCTCTTGTCACATGGAACAACTGAAAAGAGTTTGTCCCCATCCCCTTGACACCCTCCCTTCAGGTACTTATAGACATGGATAAGATCCCCCCTCAGTCTTCTCTTCCCCAGGCTGAAGAGGCATTGTTATAGTCACTTAGTCCTTAGGTTACCTGATGGATATCTTCACAGCAATTTAATGTTCACCACAAAATATCAGTCCCTACTCACTATTGATAATTTTCTGTGGTTTCCTTCAGCCAAAGAAAGTAGGAATGGACAAATGGGTTTCTGARTCCAATGCCTTTTGCATGTTTCTAAAATTTTGTGTTGTTGTTTTTACTCTTAAGATTATTTTCCAATTTGCTCATCAAAAGACTTACCTCAAAAATGTTGAGTACAAGAGTCTTCAGCATTGTTTTAGTGAAGGATTTTGACAGAGTATTTTGCATCAGTCTGAGGTGCATGTGAAAACTTCAATGTAAAAATAGTCCTTTGTTCCAATATAAAGCCAAAAATTCTTCTTCCTCATTCCTTTAAAAATGGAATTTTGTTTCATCCTTTCCTATCATCCTTCCATCATACCTCCTGAGTCGGTACTTCATCCATCATGCATCACACCACCTTCCCATAGATCATAAGGGTTGTGTTAGTGTATGGCAGATGCACCCTGTGTTACTCTCAGCAGCCCAGTCCTGGTTCGCAGAAACTCATCTCACAAAGTCAGGGCTATGGTACAAGACTTTGGCATATATTATTCCTCTCCATAGACAAAAGTCCAAGCACATGAACGGTGAGGAGATATGCAGCCTGTTGATTTAAGGGGACATCCTCTCATTTGCCAGGTTATCCATTATCAGGTCTATTATACAAATACTTATGCAAAATCCAACCATACTGGAAAAAAATTTGAGGTTAGTAGTGCCTGAATCAGTTAAACAGTAGGCACTAAAGCTTATGACATGGGCAGTTCGTTAAAAAATACCACTGTGCCATGCTGCACAGAGCAGGACCTTGCCTTGGGCCTGGCTACCTTTGGAAGAAGTCTAATGAAAAACATAACAGCAAAGGCTGAATAAGCTCCATGTGGTGATTTATGTATCTTGAAAAAGAAAATAGGTTTTCCAGATATAACATTTTTGTCATAAATAAATTCACTGTTCCTCCCACTTTCATATGTATTTAACAGAAATGATAGTGATGAATAAAGAGTAAAACTCTAAAGTAGATAGATAGGTCAGACTATAATTCCATTGTTTTATGCTGTGATGTTTAAAACAAGCTATATCAGGAGACAAATTCTGTATTTCCCATTTACATTGTGTTATTAAATCAAAACTATATTATCAGTCTTTACTGCTGCAGATTACATATATATAATCTAGCAAATTAGGTTCTCRTTGCTAAGAAAACCAGACCTTATATAATCACATGTTCAAAACCCCAGTTTAATTTTCTGTCTGTCTCTTAGGGAATACTGTGGTTTTGTGCAATGAAAGTTAAGTATGGAAGGAAAATCTTAGAGATTGAACAATAATATTAAACCTACATGCCATAAAATCAAGTTCTACTTTATTCAAAGCTGGAATATATTAAGATACTAGAACAGCTTCATCTCACTTGGTCTAGTTTTCTCCCCCAAGGCTCAGTACTGGGTCCCATCCCGTTCAAATTTTTCATCAGTGACCTGGATGAGGGGACAGAGTGCCTCCTCAGCAAGTTTGTGGATGACACCAAGCTTGAAGGAGTGGCTGACACACCTGAGGGCTGTGCTGCCATTCAGAGAGACCTGGACAGGCTGGAGAGCTGGGCAGAGAGGAACCTCATGAGGTTCAACAAGGGCAAGTGCAGGGTCCTGCACCTAGGGAMAAATAACCCTAGGCACCAGTACARGCTGRGGGCTGAYCTGCTGGAGAGCAGCTCTGCAGAGAARGACCTGGGAGTGCTGGTGGGTGACAAGTTCACCATGAGMCAGCAATGTGCCCTTGTGGCCAAGAAGGCCAATGGTMTCCTGGGGTGCRTYAGGAAGAGTGTTGCCARCAGGTTGAGGGAGGTGATCCTGCCCCTCTACTCAGCCCTGGGRAGGCCTCATCTTGAGTACTGCGTCCAGTTCTGGGCTCCTCATGACAAGAGAGACAWGGAGCTACTGGGGAGAGTTCAGTGTAGGGCTACAAAGATGATCARAGGGCTGGAGCACCTRCCCTATGAGGAAAGGCTGCGAGAGCTGGGCCTCTTCAGCCTGGGGAAGAGAAGACTGCGGGGGGATCTTATCAATGTCTATAAGTACCTGAAGGGAGGGTGTCAAGGGGATGGGGACAAATTCTTTTAAGTGGTGCCATGTGGCAGGACAAGAGGCAACAGGCAGAAATTGAACCACGGGAAGTTCTGCCTGGACGTGAGGRRGRATTTCTTCCCTGTGAGAGTGACAGAGCACTGGAGCAGGTTGCCCAGAGAAGTTGTGGAGTCTCTTTCTCTGGAGATCTTCAAGGCCYGCCTGGATGCAACCCTTTCTACCATGCTCTAGGTGACCCTGCTGAGCAGGGAGGTTGGACTAGATGATCTCCAGAGGTCCCTTCCAACTTTACTGATTCTATGATTCTACAATTCTATAGACTATAAACTGGCCACATATTTACATTTCAAATTACTTCTATTTAAAGAAAATGGGAAACAAAGCAACAACAAAAAAAAAACTGTGTCCTTTCTCAAGAAGTACAGACATTATCAGCTAAAACTATTTTATTGAATGGAAAAAAGGGCGCAGAGAACAGGAATGTACCATGTCAGAATCAAATAACTAACCAATTGCTTTAATCTTTTTAGTATAACTCTCTCAGGCTTATGGTACATGTATATGTTCCCCAGGTCGGTTCCCTCCATACACCGATATACAATGACTATCCTTAAACAGCTATGAATGCCATCTGGCTTTGTTTTTCAGATACGTCTGTGACAGTAGTGGCTATTTTCTTAGTGTTTTTGGTCTTCATATGCTAAAGTTAATAATTGTTAGTGTGCAGATCTTCAGCTGTAAATTATCATATTTTTCATTTAAACCAGTAGAGCTAAAACAATTTAATTCATCATAGAATTCCCAGAAGTTCATAAGGAGTTATTATAGCAAATCTGGAGACTGAATTCAATCTCTAAAGTGTATAATGTGAAAATTTAATCAACTTAAAATATAAACCTCAAAACAAATTATTTCTAAAGAGTTCCATACTGATAAAGAAGAATTGAGTAGTCAAAAGCTGCAGGAACAAAATGAACACAACATATGCCAATCCACAGTAGAACAGAATTATTCTCTATTTTCCTGTCAAATGTCCAATTGGCATTAACTGCTCTGGAGGGGACAGAAATTTTTGCTTTGGTTTTCAATATAGATTTTCTGCTCGGTCACTCTAAATTTTACCATTTCACTTTGTAAAAGTGTAAAATTTCCTCTATCAATCAGAATTAGGGTACAGATCATAGCAATTAAGTAGTTAAATCTCTCTGTTGGGTTATACATCAGTCAGAGGGAACACTTAGAAAAACATTACACTTTTAGTTTTTATATTCTCTCTAGAATACATTTTACAAGAAATTCTGTATGTTGATAAAACTATTCTATCCAAGAGAAAAATTGAAGCCATATTTCTCTAAGAGTGCTGTTTTAATCTCTGGAAATAGAGTTTTGTAAATTAAGCATAAATGAAACCATGTCATTCTTCAACAATAAAAGTAAAGGAAAACAGTAGAGTTTTGTCTCACAGTGAAACCAAATATTAAACTTGCCTGAACTTAGACAGTATCTTTCATTATCTATTAAAAAAATAAACTTCCTATTTTCTAATAATGTCACTTGAAAAAGACATCATAAATGTAACATTAAGACAGAGTATCACTGTCTTCCTCTGAGTGAATTTTCAGAAGTCCAGAGATTTTTTCTTTTCTGTAGATAAAACACTGCTGTTTGGATTCAACAGTGGAAAAGGTGTATCGTATCTGGTTATCCGAAAATATAAATTGTCTACCATATCTCCTTGTCAGCAATGGCAATCACATGTCATTCTATTGAGAAACAAAAGTTTATCTACTATAGAGAAGAGAGGTGAACCATTGCAAGCTGGGGTAGATGCTGACAAAAATAAAGCTTCAGAAATCATACTTGCATACTTATATGCTCAGATACAYCTGAAAAGTTCCCTTTTCAGATTATTTCTGTATTTAGGTAGCTTTTTGGATTCTTTTTTCAGTAGAATGCAGATTAATTGGACTTCTRTTTATATACAGATATAGATATTTGAATTCCTTTAGAAATCAACACTGTCTTAGGAAGCTGAACTTGAGCCCAGAACCAGTCAAGAACATATCGGAGTACATACCTAAATTTAAGCAGAAGTTAGTACTTGGATGTTTAAACATAAGCAAATGCTTAAAATCAAGAGTAAGATCTAGAATTAAGAATTTCATTCAGGACTTCTTCCTTTACATCAAAAAAATTTTTTTTTATTTCATATGTACATAAATATTTCTACCATTAAAAGGAACACTCGTGAATCCAAGTTAAAAAAAAAAAAAAAAAAAGATTTTTCAGAAAGCACTCTCTTCATACTGTTTAAATCTGTGTCTATCAGCAAGATTTAAGCAATGTTAGAAGCACTCATTCAAATCTAGGAAGCAAATATTTTCTATTATTTTCTTTCAAAGTGCCAGAAAAATAAAATTCCCTTTGTTAACTGCATATTTAATTGCTGAATTTAACACATCGTCTGTTTTTTAAGGCAAGGCTGAACYCATTGGGAAGGCATTGTGAGAGATACACTCTACAGTGACAGATGTTTGTGGAGAACTCTAACATTAAGACTAATGACCAGCAATTCCTTTGCAGTCCCCCTGACGGTAGTTTATTCTGAAAATTGCCATTTGTTTCAAAATTTTTTCATGTTACTAGATGACAAAGATAAAAAAATCTTGGCAACTATATTTTGGGCATAATTGTCACCCACAAACAACTTAGATCTGTTAGTGTGGCCACATTTTCCTTATGTGAATGCCACAGAACATATGCAAAGCATTTCCCCTCTTCTTTGCATATTCCACTTAATGTAATTTTAATACAAATCAGTTGGGAGCAATCTTATAAYATTTGTTTGTTTGCTTGTTGTTTTTCTTTTCTTGAAGTACATCCAAGATTTTAGAAATTGTGCTTTGGGCAGGAGTTATATTGTTGCATCACTGCAGGTCATATTGTCCTTAACTGATTATGCAGTTCTGCTGCTGACATGAGATCTGACCTATAAAATTTAAAGGTGTCTATTTCAGTCACCCTTCCACCTGACTGACATATTATCCCTCAGCCATTTAGAATTCTTTYGGCAAAAAAATTGTCACGGCAAAGTTGAGATCACTGAACTTAGGTGCATGATAAGCAAACTTCAGCTTATGTTGCTTAGAAGATGCTGAGCATCTTCTAAGAGGTTTTAAGCCCCCTTCTGACGTAGAAGATTGTCTTTTTCTGTCTTTTGTGACTTATCTTTTGATTTGACTACAGAAGGAATTTAAAAGCTTGATTATGCAGAGTAGGAAGTATTATGCACCATGAATAGACCTTTTTCTTCCTTGCTCCATTATTTATTGCAGCCATTTAAAAGATTTATTTTAGCTTTGCTTATAAAGCCACTTTCCTCTTCACAGAATAGTGTTGATTATTTTGTTACCATTTTGCAGAACAGCCAGTAKGGATGTAGACCCAGTGTATATACTGTAGGCCTTTCTTAGAAGCAATACCAGAATTCAAGGAATAATAATATAYTTTTCTGTATTAAATCAGACTGCCTGAATCGCTATGCATTTYAAATAACACTGTGACATGTGACTTGAGAAGTCTAGAGAGAAGTTGCAAAGGATATCCTTTTATTCTAAGAAAGAATGACTTCTACATTCCAGCCAGCTAATGAAAGCAGGGAACTTTATTTTCCCTCCCTACATTGTCATGCTCCAGCTGGTAAGACAAATGGGCTAACTAGTTGCATTGACAAAATATCAGTAAATAAGAACCTCAGAGAAAGTACATTATTTTGGTTTTACAGAGCTCATACAGGTACACTGATATTTTGATACCAAAAAGATGTCTAACTCGTCTGAAACTTCAAGCTAAAATAAGATAAAATAAACAAAATGAATTGATGGAGGGTGGTGACATATAATCGGCTCCTCAACCATAAAACCTGAATCTGACTGCATTACAAACTAAGAAATTAATCCGGACCAGTCAGTTATCAGTCTCAAATCCCCTATAATTGTACAGACAGTATAAAAGAGATTTATATGTCAGTAGCCTGAAGGTCTAGATTGTACARAGTTGCAAGAGTTCATTAAAGAAGCATTTCATACTCCTGTCAATCTGTCATTTGTTTCAGGTTACTGCAATAAGAAGAGGTTAACCCAAATGAATAAAAGCTCATGTAAGAAGATTTTTCTCATTTGTAGACTTCATCAACCTGAAGAGTTCTCGTTTCATAGGGTATTAAGAGGGGGATAGAGAGGGAATATAAAACCATTTGTGTGGATTCATCTTGCAATGAGACTTAATCTCAATCCACCTTTACAGCCACGGATAGACTAGTTTTTGATAGCTTCCATCAAATTTCAGATGATACTGTTTACTGCCTGCTGCAGAATTCTGCTCAGACTCACTTCTCGGACTATCTGAAAGAGTCAAATATTACCTTCTATTCAGCGTTATATTCCCAGTAATGTTGCTGATTCTTCATGGTTCTATATTTTTATTGGGAAAAGTAAGATCTATCATTTCATGAAAACTTTAATAAAAGCTTCGGAAAAGGAAATCTTTGCCCAATATCACATTTTAATCTTCATGAAATAGTGTTTCTTTATACAAAGCAATGTTCTTTTTTCTTAGTATAGGAAAACAAAATCTATAACTACTAAACCGAAGTCCAGTAACAACATCTCATCTATTATTTTCAGAAATGTATGTTAAAAGAGAAGCAACAAATAGAAAGAAGTGAGAAAGAATGAGTATTTTGAACTTTGAAAGAACTCAGTGAGTTTTTCTCTGGCAATAGTACAGATACTCTGGTTTTACTTGGAGTCTTGTTAACATGTTAACATGTTAAGATTAAGTCAGAACAGAACCTGAATCCTGTCTTAATAAATGTTTTAATCCTGTTTTAATAAATTTTGAAACTACAAAATGCTTAATGTTCCTGTAAATGCACACACAAATGTCTCTTATATACTTGGCCATCTGCCAAGTAGACAGGGAATCAAATATGCTTTGGAACCTTTAAATCTGCTTTAAGATTTTGAAGGTTTCACTTGAAATCTGTAATGTGCAAGATCTTTAGAACATGCTAAAGGTATCTACAACTGTAAGTCTTGTTAGTAATTTKCTGTCATACAGATCTTAATGCCAAAAAGAAGAGAAAATAATGGGCAAGTGACAATCACTTAACCATTTTCAACAGAAGTCTTGGGCAAATAAATGAGCAGCAGGAAAATGTAACATGTTTCTCTGGTGAAATCAATTTATTTAATCTCAGCAAAGAGAAAAAGGGTGAAAAAGAAAGAAGATAGTCAGAAAGCTTGTGGTAAAGAGATCATTACAGCCCCTGCTCAGTCAGATGAGGAAATAAGAAGTTTTTCAGGGGCAGATAAAAACAACAACTTGGTGAAGTACAGGGTTCAGGGACACTTTGCAATCCTCCTTTTGACCTTCCTCCCGTAATAACTCTTCGTGTGGTGTGTGGCAGAGAAATAAGGTGTTCTTTCGAAATAGGTGTTATCATGTATTGTCCCTAGCTACAGGAGCAAACATCAAGCTTTGACTTGATGCATTCCTGCCATCCCAAACTGGCTTTTGGCTGAATAAAGTGATGCAACACACTTTGCTTAACTATTGCAGAAAACAAAAACTGGATGAAAGAATAGAGTGGGAAGAGCATAAGTCAGAGAGGAAAAAGTCAGGAGGAAAGAGATAAAGGGAACAGGTCTAGAAAGGAGAAAGCTAAGTTCTGCTGCCTAAAGAGATGAAAGAAGAAAAGTAATACAAGAGAGGAAAAGATCTTCCTAAAATTTGCAATGTACATATCCATGTCATAAGCATACTCCATCATTTAGGGAACCATGACTTTCTAGTGAAAAGTGCTTCACTGCAATTGCTACCTCATAATAGTTTACAGTGAACAATAATCATAAAGCTAACCTAATGATGGCGGTAAATGCTTTTTAAAGTAGAGATAACAGAGAAACAGGAGAAAGAGAAGCCCAAAAGGCATATCACCAGAAGTAATGCCAGGAGAGAAAAAAAAAGGAAGAAGGGAATGGCAGGAAAGAATTAAAGGTTGTTTTTTGTGATGAACAAGAGATAGTCCTACCAAATTGAACTCTGGATGACAGAAAAAGACCTGGCGTATCTGCCCAAGCCCATTCCACTTTTAGATGTTCCTATTGCATACCTCAAATGTTTTCTCTTTTCCTTTAAATTCCCAGCAACTGATTTTCAGCTCATCTCTTGGGAAGCTATTCATCCTATTGACAGGAAGAATTGTTTCATTCTGAAAATCTTTTTATATATATATATATATATTCTACATAACATTTTTTGTTACTTCTCTCCACTATGCTTACCTAGGCCCTTTTTCAACCAATGAGTCTGAATGTGTTCCCTTATTGTTATTAATAACATTACTACAATTGGTGGTCTTTAATATATTTTTTAATAAAGTTGTCACTATAATTATTTAGCTATATTGAAGGGTTTTCATGGATCAGTCCCTTCAGCCCTCAATTCTTTTGTTACTTTTATCAGATGACTCCTAACTTCATATCTTTCACAGCATGRTATCTACAAATAAATTCAATGTGGTGTCCTCAGAGCTGGAGAGAATAGATAGTTTTCATCTGTTCTGAAATGCTTCAGAATATGCTAGGTAAATTTCATAAATTGCTGTTAGAAAAACAGAGTAGGGAAATCTCAAATTTGCATTGCCATGTTTTAAAGATAGTCCAATATACTGCAAATTCACACCTAAAAACAACATGCATATTCTTCTAGTTTGCTGCTCTTAAGTTTATTCTTCTTGTTAGTTAAAGAACACCAATACACCTCTTGGGAAATCCATTGATGATTGTGAAGAGAGAATTGGTTGTATTGTACTAACTATTGGATTGTACTAATGTGGTAGGGGGGGAATGGGTTGGGAAGGAAACATTAGTGATAAACAATGTTTTTAGTTAAGATTAAAAATAATAAAAAGATGAACAATGCAAACCAGATGTCTTTTTCAAATGCATGTCTTCAAATTATGCTCCAGTCCTAGCTTTGATTCCTAAGATATTGATCTRAGATGTTGAGGAAGTCAGTGCAAGGGAAGGTATCTGATATGAACTATTTCATTTTTATCTCAGAACTTCTGAGCAAGTCAGGGCAAGAAAGCGCTAAGCCTGGAGAGGAACAGCTTAGAGTTTGTTATGTTATGCGCTATAGATGTAGAGACTAGATATCCCAGTCTTGGGGTACAGAGGAGTCACAGAAAAAGGCTTTGGAACAATATTTTATCTGAGTTTTTCTTTTAGAGCTGTAGGTTTGCTCTGAATCTGCCTCTCAAGGCCCTTGCACATTCCCAGCATCAGAAAAGCAAAACAGCCAATTATGGGTATGCATTTTACACATCTGGATCATCYAGTGCAAGGCCCAACAAAAATAGAATCATCCTACCTGTGATGYCTGTCTGATGCTCTCCCATTTTCAGACAGAGAAAGCTGAGAAGCTCTTACTACCTATCACGTGCTCATTCTAACTTTAAAATGAGTGTAATGGACACTGCAAGTAGAATAGCTGTAAGAGTACAGAGCTCACTGTGAGGTGCCAAACCTGTCTGATAAACTAGGTAGGTGAATGGATTCATTCATTCAAAGAAGTAKAGAATAGTTCAGAARCACACACACAMAAAAAAATAGACTGTAAGTCTAAACACTGAATCAAACCTCAGTGTTCATTTATTTTGTATTCATCAAATTTCCTTACAAGTATCCTTCTGAAAGCCTCACTGCCCTGAAGTATCTAATTCTTTTTAAAGGTCAGACAGCTGGGCAATCGTCTTGCGAAGAATATCTGCAGAATAACATCCTATATGAGTACACTCAAGTGACTTTCACATTTGTAGTCACTCCTGACTAGCAAAGCCAAAATAAATCAATGAAAGGGATGCAGATTATAATTTTGAGGCAAATATTGGCATTAAAGGCAGGAATCAAGATAGTAGGACAAAATAAAGTTTTTGAATGAGAACTACCAAATCCRTCTATATACTTAGGGAGTGTAARAGACAGAGCCAGTGGACTCTGTAGCCCATAACTGATTTAGTATAACAGCAAGAGTAGGGAACATTTGAGGGGACAGACCTAACAACAAACCAATACACAAAAGGAGAAGAAGTAACAGAGTGTAGGAGTTATCAGGYTATAATGCAGGAGAAAGTTAGCTAGCTAGAAACGTATGGCTGGACGACTCGAGGGAAAACTTCAGACTTCTTCAGAAAGATGATACACGGCCAGGGAGGATAAAGGTTTATATTTGAACACATCAGCTGCTTATGTACACTTTTATTTAATAATTTTCCTGCCTACTMTACAATTCTACTCTCTAAAAGACTAGACTAAGAATAGATTTATTTCTGTTTTTAGAAATATATCTATCTGCTTAAAAATAGCAGTATCAATAATAATAACAAAACGTCCAAGCTGTCTCTTGGAAATGCATACATAAGAATGTCTCTTGTACCTCTCCAATAAACTGGTCTAAKAAAACAAAAGGATAAGCTTATTTTACATCACGATATGAGAGCAAACAAATAGAAATAAAGCTAATTGCAAACTACTATCCATAATAGAAAGGAGAAGGACATGAAAAAAGCATGAAGAAATCTGCTTTTTTTCCTACTTCAGGGAAATCACATTCATAGAGAGACTATCACTTCCGATATGCTTTATTTTAGCATATTCTCATTTCATGCCAAATGAATAATGCAAAATAGAAATATGAATATTCCCACTGGTTGTTGAAGCTGATCACATTTTCTTAYCTTTAGGAAACCTTGAGACTGTTAGTCTGTACAACCACTTCTCTCAAAACAGAGGCGGCTTGGGGGGTGTCTCACACCCATACTGCTGAGCTCTTTGTAAGTTAAATCCGTTCTGGCACCATCAAAAACATTTTATACTTTGTACATTTCCAGTCTGCCTGAAAAACAGTAGGCATTGATTTAAAGCCAAATAAGAACTTTTTTTTTTTTTTAATAGCTGGATACCGTTGTCACTAACCAGTCAGGAGTGATACTAGGGTGCTCAGTGCCAAACTCCTACAACATTCAGATAGATGAGTTTTTTATTTCCTTGGGTTTCTGCTAAACTGACATGCATTCCATTTGCCTTGACGGTGTCATCTCCAAATGGGGATTTCTTTAAAGAAGAGGAAAAATCAATTCAAATTAAGGTAGAAACATGAGATCAAATTTTCTTGTAATTTATTGCAAGCAATAAGTCTTTATAAAGTTGATAATCCTTAATGATATGGTATTTTGGTGATATCCACTGTGGCATTAAATTAAAAAATGCAATTATATAATCTGTGTTCATAGGCTAAACGTTCAAGTGTCAGTATTTTTAACACACCCTTCTTTCCAGCAGAACCCTCAAGCCAGCGAGATGGCAAGAAATAATACTGGAGGAAGAACTGGTGTACGATGGTAGTAGCAATGCCAGTAAGGAAAGGCTTATCCACTTATCACTAGTATAAATACAGTATAAATATAAAATATAAATATAGAATATATATGATTATGATATATATACAGCAAGCTTAGCTGTATACATAAAGGACTAGCTATTCAATTTCATTTATATAAACACCTAATGAGAGATAAGCTATGCCCAAAAAACTGTGTTTGCATAATGAATAGGTAAAGTAAAATACAGGAGAAAAATATTATAATTATTAATAATAATGTAGATTTTTTTATTAATGTCTAACTGAAGCACAAGAAAATGCCTTATCCCCTGGAAGCCTTGAACTGGTGCTTTCCTAACGCTTGGTCCAGTTTTTAAATTATGAAACTTTTTTCTCACTGTGCGACAGTATATTAAAATTCCAGATTATGTTTGTTATGAGTTGTATTTATTGAGTGATTTATTGTGTTTATATAGCGACTAAAGGCTCCAGCAGACCACCAAAGAGAGAATTTTTCCAACTTTCCTCTCCCACATGTCTTCTTGGACATTAAAGTTCCAAGTGTCTCACCCCTAGATGGCTTTCTGTGATCTGTCCTGGTGGGATCTGTTCTCATGGACGACGTCTCCACCTTACCTTTGGGAGCAAAAGTGCCACTGGTCACCCTGCACTTTTTTAATGTGATTGCCATTTTTAGCACAAAGACACAGGGAAATGTTCCCCTTCTCCACAGATACGGGATGCAGAAAATCTAACCTCGTGCTATCTGACTGAGGCACATCCTCTCCTCTCCTCTCAGTGAGTAGTAACAGCTGGGTACTCCCAGCACCATACAAGGTCTCTATTGTGTGTTGGCTGCCATTTCTTGGCAGAGTTTTCACTCTATTTCTCACCAAAAGCTAAGTAAACAGCAGCCATCAAAGATCTGTAATCTTTACTTCTGAAGCACTGTCCAAGCTGAGTAAATACATACAATATTTATAAACCATTTTTCTCTTCTCATATGTTCCAGGATTTCTCTAAAGAAGCGTTAACACTCTGAAAATCAATCTTTCYATTTTATGCGGTGGTAAACCTCAAAAAAATTGGTTATTCTAAATGCTTTGATTCACAAACATTCTCAGTAACCAAAAATAACAATATCTGCCTGAGGTTTGGAATCTGCACATAAATATGTATGATATGTATGCTCACACACATATGTACATACCACGTACACCTCACTTACAGGGGTGATAGCCACATGATAGACATCGGAGCCAAATTTCTGATTACACTTTCGCTAATCCACCTCCATGAYATAAGCTTCTTCTGAGCTTATAATTTTCCTAACTCTCTTTATTTAAAAAATTCTACTTGCCACAAACCCTCCCCAAACCCTCCCTCCACACTGAAATTTCATCCTAAAACCCACTGCAGAAGAGCAGAATGAGATAAGCATCTTTTTTCAGCAAAATGCTTAACAGTTTTGTTTWAGGAAATGAAGAATTTTTATCAATCTATATTGTTATAAAAATTTTTTCCACATTACCAAACTTTCACAGAAGTTGGGTGGGGACACAGATCCTAGGCATCTCATAAGTGACAACCCCTGAATACATGGTACTACTGTGATATAGGCAGGGCTCATTGGCAGGCCTAAAGAAAATTTATTTATACAAATATGTTTTCTAGGTAGTTCTGCAACTTTAAAAGCTATATTTGTCACTGTCCATGCATTTAAAATATGTTAGGCTTAAGATGAGATTTTTAAGGAAAATTAGTATACTTCTGAGATGAAGAAAGATAATACATTTCATAAAGTTATCTTTTAAAAACTAATGCTGCTATTTGGAGCCATTTAGAGTTTAGTATATTAGAATAATCTCTTTGGGGAAGGATTGCTAGGTAGTATAGAAAAAAAAAGTGTTCAGGATGTGTACAGATTCCAGATCAACTCTTTCTAAACATTATGACCTGGATGTAAAGAATAGGTGTTAATAATGAATTAAGACTTTAATGCAACTATGTATTAATTGCACATTYTACAACAATGTGGAAAACATGTAATGCAGGTAAGTTTATTTTACTATAGAAGCATTTCACTAAGAATCAAGTGATTCAAATAAACATTGTATCTTTGACTTCCTTCAAGCTGTATGAGTTTGCGCTAGCTGAAGATCTGATTCATCATGTTTGATTTCCTGTAGATTCTGGGACTCACTTTTAATTTACATTTTCAGCCATAGCACAACAGTAAAATAGCTGATTTATAGCAATCCTATTACTTGTAGACCATACAGTTTAAATTTTATTTCCTCTAAATAGAGGAAGTCTTACTGTGTAATGAATTCTCACTTACCTCAGATAGCAAACAAAATGCATTAACTTCATTGGAATAAGTCATATACAGAACATTAAGTTTGTGC
Source organism: Rhea americana (assembly GCF_003343005.1). Taxonomy (NCBI): domain Eukaryota; kingdom Metazoa; phylum Chordata; class Aves; order Rheiformes; family Rheidae; genus Rhea; species Rhea americana. Next base: position 2,884,412 of record NW_028186867.1, on the reverse strand, counting down.
ATATGATTTTTGAAGAATGAGTCTGATTTTATTTCATTAAATTATAGAGGATTTTTTGAGAAAGAAAGAAGATACTAAAATAAGTTTTTAAAACATATTTGTTTGGACTTTTTTACATTAGTAAGGCAGATGAAGTAATACTAAGGAAAGATATAAGCTTCTTTTTCAAGATTATTCAAGGATCTGTCTAAAAAATAGAAAACAAAAACAGGAATAAATAATAAAATATATTATTTAATGTATATTTAAAGATAGTGGTTTGAAAAACTTTCAGAAATTAACTAGATCAAAGATGATACACAATATATGTATATTCTGCACTACAGAAAATTCCACCTTCTTTTGGGTGCATATTTTATTGGATTTTATCCTGAAAGAGTAAAATATATTTTTTAACTGAATTACAACTTTTAAATGTGAAAATAATTAAAATAAAAAAAAATCTTTATGTTTTTCATGGTTTTTTTTTAACTGCAAATTTTAGATGAAACTCCAGAACTCAAAGCTGAAAAGCAGCAGACACACTCAGAAACAAAATTTTTAGCTGTGTAAATGCAATGTGACAGGAAGTCTTTTGCTATTGAATATATTGGACCTGGCTTCCATTTTCTATGCTTGGGAGATTTTCTCTTACTTTTCATTTCATTTATTTGCTTTCTCTGTCTCCAAAATCCTAGCAGGGTGCACAYAGGCCAGTTCATTAAATAGAGTTCATTAAATGTTACTAGGATTTTTTTAGGACGTGTGTGTGTTATTGCATGTGAAAGTATTCCAAATGTGGGATGCCATGGGATTGCCAAGAAAGAGTCTCTGTAGAATCGGATAATAAGCGATGAAGGGAAGATATGAGATTCAGCTAGCCTGAAAAGAACCTTAGCTGCGAGGACATAAAAGGGTTTTAAAATTGTTATAAGGTACAAGATACTCGAAGAAATGACATTTGGTTATTAAAGCCTTTAAGTGTATCAACACTAAACAAGCTTACACTGCTCAGATGCTTTCAGAATAAAATTCCGAAAGAATTCACAATGAATTAGGCCACACAGAGAACTCATTATTCACTGATACGTGGGAAAGAACAAGGGTTCCCTCTAACTCTGCTGTCCCTTTCAGAGTGGCAGAGTAATACCTTCACTGCCTTGGCATGCACATCCTGCAAGTCCCTTCAGCAAGATAGGGCTCTGCGCACTTTAATTCAAAGAACCGATCAGGGCTCACACTATAAAAGYAGAGTAAGAGCTGATAGTACAGATAAAAGTCCTTCCCGTCACTCATGGTAGATTGCAGAGATGCACTAAATTCCCTGCTCRCGTTGATTCAAACTCATATCTCCTRCCTCTCCTGGTGCAGGAAGGGAGGCATATTTGCAAAGYGGTAACGTGGCACAGAAACAAATGCACGATTTACAGGGTGGAAGGAAACGAAGGAAGGAACATGACTCTGTAACCCAACACACTCAATTGTCAGCTAACAAGGCAGTTATACTTACCACACRATTTCAACATATTTGAATCATCCTACGAGCAAGGGCTAGGACTCAGGGCTCTCCTAGAAGAATTGTGTTCACCACTGTGCTGCAGTGACTGTTATGCTGTGCAGAACAAARGGCTGCGGTACTCTAACACGTACTGTGCCAGCCAGGTCCAAGGGCTCCTCAGCCTTCCTGAAACAGCGAAAAGGCAAATACAGAGTCTCTCTAAATCAGATATGAATTCTCAAATGTTCTGCTGAGTTGCAGCAACAATTTTGATGCGAGTGAGGAGGATAAAAACAAGAAAGAATATCTGTGACTTGCTCCATTTTTTTCCCCCCAGTGTTCTGAGTGGGAATATTTAATAGCAAAGTCTTTTAATCTCTCTGGGAAATTACAAAWTTGTAAGCATTTTTCTGATACTTCACCCATTAAAACTCATGTTTTATCATTGGATCAAAAAATCCAAACTTTCTATCTGGCTTCAAAGATTCATACAAAAGTTGAAAGAATMATTTTTATTCTTCCCGTACAATCATGATGAAACAAAATTCTAGAACACAGCTTTAAATTACAGAAATGCTCTCCACACTTACTGCAATAAAAATATGCAGTAATCCAGCAAGAGAAGGAGGAAAGAATTCTTCCAGTTACTGTTTTACAATCATTTACATCAGTCACAGTTACATCAAGTAGAGACATGAATATTTTTAAATTCTGTGTAAAATGTCTATAAAATGTGATATATTTTGCACCTCAAATTTCTACTAAGTGTTTTTAAATGTCCTTTATTTGAAGTAATATCAGATTGTTTGGGAAAATGCAGTTTAAAGGTCAGGTAAGGCTAATGATGATCAGTCTTGCCCTGCAGTCTTTGTACAGAAAGGTAGCTAGCTTTGATCTCCCATTATTTACTCTAACTGACAAGATTTTTTCAGCTCCTTGAAGACAGAGCAGATTTCACTTAAACTCATGTCAGAGGCCAAGACTGAGCCTTAACCTCAGCTGTGGATTGAACTCCCAACCTCCCAGTACAAGGATATCTTAGACACTAAGTCACCTGCTTAAGCACTGTGTCATGTATAAAGTTGCATGCTGTTACTCAGCTAGACCAGATTTATTTACTCCAGGTTTAGCTAGGATCCTGAGTCAAGCCCATAGAAACTGCCACACTCAGCCCACTGGAGCTGTCTTTGCTTTTACAAGACACTTTCTTCCTCGGCACGTATATTGACCAATATGTTTCAAGACGCTATTTTTTTGCAGAAGTTGACTGTTTTATTTGACAGCACCCATCATCAGCTGCTCTTCATGAGAGTATCGTCTTCCATTTGGTTTTAATCACTTAAACAATAGAATCCTGCACATGCTTCCCTRTTCGCTATTCTTCACTGATTTCCTGAATAGCTCACCTTAAAAATATATAAGTTCCTGCCTTCCTTGCCTCATGAGCCTTCTTGTCCAGTTCATGATCCTATTCCCATTCCTAAAGCTAGGTATTTATGCAACCTAGCTACGTAATAGTATTCTGTTTTTTTGCATGCTGTTCCTAGCTACTGACTATGTAGATGTCTGGCTGTTTTGCGGAGAGCTAAACATTAAGCTTTGAGATGACAGACTACAGATTTGAGCACTTCTAAGTGGTTAGACAGAAGAAGCTTCTGAATTCTTAGACAACAGCCATGTTTCGCTCCTGCTCTCAGCATTTTTTGACCTAGCACTTTTCTTCCTATTTGTTTTACTCTTCTTTTATCCTACTTTTTGTGTCTAGAGTAGGAAAGTTTGCTCAGGATGTCTTCTTCTGAAAGGGTAGAGAGCACTCCATTTCATTATGTTGCAGCATCCACTAACATAGACGTACTTGCAGTCTCTTCTGTATTATACCTCTAAAGCTCCTAATCTTAATAGAATTTAAGCCCAGATAAAGCCATAGTTATTGGAATCAATATAAAAAGATTCTAATTTTAAGTCAGATTCACTACCAGAAAGGCACTATTTCTTGCCTTCTTCTTTGCTCCTCTTAGGCATGATCTCCATTTCTATCCTTCTCCTTCTCTACTGACAAATTTGATCTCTTTCAGCCTTCTTTCTCGATACACACACTTCATAGAGACTTGTCCATGAATTCCATCTGTGCTGTTAAACAATGCCAGCATGAATGAATGAAGTCTCATTTCCCTCAGGGATTTGGAAAAGGAAGCTTTGGCCCACCATAACATTGCAAGAAGCTTAGCTGCAGCTTACCTTGTGCCAAGGTTTGATGTAGTACTTGGTCCACCTACCGTGTGCATAATTTAAATGTCTAACACTGTGAAAGCCATCAGTGAAGCACATTTTTCTCAACCGTATTCAACAGCATAAGAGATTTATTTTAGAAAAAAAGGAAAAATTAGAGAATGAGTATACTTGTAAGGTGTTGTATTTGAGCTGATTAATTATACCAGTAGGTTGGTATTTCATGGGGATAGTGAGACAAACTGGTTACCACTTAGTCATTAAATTTTTCCTGTAAGAGACACCAATTATCAAAGAGCATTACTTTGAATGTTTACAAATTATGGGCTACGTCCTGATATCTCTCTACTTTTTCAATTCCTGCAATATAAATGAAGGTTTTATATGATGACAGGACACAACGAAGCCTTAACTTTCCAATCAATCATCTGGGTTTATGAGGAAAGGTAGGACAAATCCTTTGATCTATGAGAACTCTCCTTATGCTTGGAAACAGAATTAGGTTACAGTATGGTCTCTTGTTTTCATGTTTCTGCAGGGAAGAATATATGAATAYGAAAAAAAAATACTGATCTTTTTCTTAAAGAGAACTATTCATCCAGTGTTGTGATTGCATAGTGTCTGAGGGCTGAAAAGAGAAAAGTTCTTCCCTGTTCAACAGTAAGTCATAAGCAATGGGAAAAACCTCCAAGGATATACAAAAGATGTTGGTCAGACTGAGTAGGATCTTTATACCAGCTCTTGCTTGGTTCAACTGACAAAACAGAATACTGGCCAAGTCCCACAGATGTCCGAGGACAGAGAAAGAACGCTTTTGATGCTTAGTCAACTCTTATGATTTTAATTTGTATTTATTTAGGAAACGTATTACAGACAGTCAGCTATGTAGAACACTTTCACAATACTGTATTTCATTAGAGCTATATAGTGAAGGTGATGAAAACTGGGCATGAGGTAAAAAGATCATGAAAAAAATATTTCAATCAGGAGAGCAAAAGGCAAAATGTGCTTATTCAGTGGTTTCTTAAAAGCACAAATAAACCATATTTTGGCTGGAAATAGTGTGCAAATTTCACTTTGTATGAAAAGATTTTCYTGATCATTTTAACCTTTACATATCTGAAAATGATATGGAATATGTTTATCATTCCAGCCACAAGGAAAAATATAAATTCATATTTACAGAAGGTGAATCACTGTGTATTGTAGGAAATGCACTGAACATTTTCACATACTTAGAATAGGTATTTGAATGTTCTAATATGAAAAGCAGTTTTCAAGTTATTTAAATGCAGCTAGCATCCACCAAAAGGAAGACAGCAAGACTTTGTTTATATATACTGTATGAATGACATGTAGTACTCACCAACACATGTGGTAAAAACTACTCTGTGAGTTTCAGATCAGACCCAAAATAGCAGCTACATGTAACTCTAGTGGTAGTACCATTACACACTAATCTGCAGGACTCTGRGACATCCTATAGTACTTCATGAGATTCATACGTCCACTACAAAAAGGCAGCAATAAATACTTCAGAGTTTCTTTTTCACTGACAAAAATAAATGGCATCTGATGAATATTCCTCTGGAAATTTCTATTAATATGCTATTTTCCCCCACAAAAAGCCAGAGCAGATGATACTCACTTGACCATTTGAGGAACCACTTYAGCACTTCTTTAAAACTGGAAAGAAATAAATAGTTGCAGAATAGGATTCATCTAATTCTCCTCATCCCACCACACTCCAAAATATCAAATTAATTAATTAATCAATAAATWAATTAATTAATTAAAAACACTAGAAGAGGTTGAATAAAATGTCTCCTGAGAGTTTCCACATATTGAAGGATTCTTTGGTGATTGATTCAAATTTAAAATGAGGTTTAGGTGAGATAATTACCATCTTACATGATCAACAATGTCAAGTGCAAACTCACTGATCAAGAACTGTGATTGCCAAATATGCCTCTTTTTCTGCAGAAGTTTCCTAAGAAGGCKTAAATTAACTTTGACAAAATCAAAATGGATCCCAGAGGAGTAAGTCATCTAAGTCTCTAGGTGTTATGGAAAATTGACTTTTATAATGCCATTCAATCTTCTTTGTTTTTTGATAGTCTAAAGCAACATTTTTTCTGAGAAGCTRATCTTTGTTCCAGCTGTTCTCAGTTTAGAAGATTTCATGACAGAGTTAAACTTTCTCAGTCACGTAAATCTCTCACTGGCTAGTGATAGAAGCAGTACAGTAAACAGAGACCCCATAGTTGATGTTACAGAAGAAAAATAATTTTACTTTGTACCAGTCTCAAGTAAGAAAAATACCATTTGTGTTACACTTAGATGTTTCACTGATTATATCTTCCTGTTGGCTGCAGGCAAACAGCAGTCACAGAAATATTCTTAGTCATCTCATCTAAAGTGAGTAATTTAGTTATTTGYATTGCCTATGAGAACTCCCTCCCTCCCTCCCTCCCCCCCACCCCCAAAGACAGATAAATTAAGGAATGGTTACTTTATAATGCTGCTTATGCAAAAGCTTAGGGGAGCTTGCTTCCTTCTTAGGAGGCTGGAAAGATGTAGACTGTGGTGGTTATGATTACACCATAAAATTACRCAGGCAGGGGCATATTAAAATGCCTAGGTAGCAGCTGTCCTATTTCTACAGAATAATCTGAAAACCACAACCTTAGTTAGAGTCTAAGTTCACTTAAAATGTTCCTTCATAAGGATATAATTATAGGCAGATCAGGACAGATTTCATAAGTAAAGTGGTTTACTGTAACAACTTGATAGCAGTGTTATGTCAGAAATATTTGGAAAATGTAATATTAATCAATGGCATTACTGTGAGATGTCACAAATTGTTTTCCTGAGGGTCATTCAAGCATCACTRTTAGAACAGAAAAATGGAAAGAAAAAGAAAGATCTCCTAAGGAACCTTGTCTACACAAGGGTTGGTAGTAAAACCACTGGATATATGAGGATTTTGGTCACTGGTTTTAGTATAAAATGGGATTGGGAATAAATCTCAAGTGTGTTCTGAGTTTGATCCAAAGTTCACTGAATTCAGAGGCAAGATTGATGTTATTTTACGGGTCTGTGTCTATGGATCCATCATGGCCTGTGGATCAGGATTGTGTTGGGAAAAGTCTCCCTCCTCAGCAGCTATGGACCAACCCTTGAAGGATGAAGAGAACAGAAAAACTGCTAAGAGCTGGGTGTTATGGCACAGTGCAAGGATTGACRATGAGATTCCAAAGCAGCAATTTCTTTCCCAGATTTGTTATTTCCTCTAGAGTCAGCTAATACTCCTCAAATTCTACCATTTTACAAGTAGTGGATTTAACAGCTCTACCCTTTGTCCACTTCTCTTGTTAGTATTCTAGTATTGACTAGATGGATCAGCCACATGTGAACAAGTTCAGCTCTGTGTGTGCAATGAAGTCAAGTCAATTAGCAGTAACTGGGACCCCATCTGTGTGTTACAGTATTTGGAGTACATATATTTTCCTTGACTGYAAACCTTATAGGGCATTATTAATAATAAATAGATAAACAGAGAAAAGACACATAATATGAGAGAAAAAAAAAATATCCCCATAAAGTTATAATCCTCATTTCAGTGGCCTATAGATAAGGCACAAAGAATTGTATCTTGCATTTCAAAAACTACTAAAATATTTAAAACTATATCTGGGAAGTAAAAGAAAAAGAAATCTAAAAATTCCACTACGGTTGGGTAACTGACACAGAACTTGAAACAAGCTTAGAAGTTTACATATCCAGATATCTAGATACACAAACTACAGGCACACACACTCCACCCTGAACAGTTGCAACCATATGACTTAGTATAAAGGTGAAAAACTGCTGGACTTTTTCAAATCATGTCCTACTAAATTTGCAAATACAATTTTTTGATTTATTACCTTTCCTTCCATTATAACAGAACACCGCGTGGCTGTTGTCTTAGAACTTGTCTGCTCTAGATGAAATACTGGTAATTAGAGAAGCCAAGGGTGAACTAAGGACTCTCAAGGTTTTCAGAATTTGGTCTGCTGCTCCACGTAGAAATKTGATCACCATGGACAGGAACCATTTATCCTTCCCACAGGACAAGGAAGTGAGAAAAGAAAAAAAAGTAATTCATAGGGTCACCACGTACAAYCACTGCATTTCATTTCTCGGGCCAAGTGATGTGATATCCACATGGTACACTGGGTCCTTGCTGGCTCTGCTTAGTTCTACTTCAGCTTGGCCATTCACTTCAACAGGGTCACAATTTCATTTTAAAGGCATTAAGTACTTAAGTGTATATTCATACTTACTTCAAAAAATCTTTTTCTCAGTCACAGCACCATTATGTCAGAATGGTGATGGTTTGAGAAAARATTTGAGAATGAACCAGAAAGAGTAATTTGATTTATCAGGATTAGCATTTCATATCATTTTTCTCAGAAGATGTTTGGATATATTTATTTTATTTGAATTTATTAAAAAATCATATAACAAAACTTCAAAAATGGTGTCTTTTCAAGTACTATTATTCACTTGATGCTGAACTAGTAATGTTAGAATGAAGAGCCCTAGATAAATCTCAGCTAATCTGCCTGCAGAAATTGGCAAAAATCTATTAATTTCAATAGAGTTAAAATCATTTACTTATTTTGCAAGTCTTATCTATCATTATTATTGCAGTTAAAACATTAGGCTACTTTCATGAAAAGGTGATGTTGTACATGATTATCAAAATCTTCTTTTTCTAGGCCTTCCTTTATCTTTTTTAGTCTTTACCTCATGCTCTTTATCTCACTTCAGGCTTGCCCATACATTTCTGGGAAGCATTCACAGAGAAGACATCATTTTTGTCTTGGTTATATCTATTCTTAGAAAAAGACTGAAGAGAAATCTTTTTTGAATCTCAGCAGTTCCCAAACAACGGTTCACAAATGAAGTCACCAGCTTTTCTTGAAAGGTTGTGAAGGATCACAGAATAGTTAAGGTAGGAAGGAACTTCAGGAGCTCTGTAGTCCACCTCCTGCCCAAAGCAGGGACGGCTCTGAGGTCAGACCAGATTGCTCAGGGCTGTATCCATTAGAGTCTTGAAAAATTCCATGGTCACAGACAATATAACCTTTCAGGGCAACTTATTCCACCCCTTATAGTGAATATTTGTTTCTTCAGTGYTGAGATCACATCAGCACAGGTGAGATATGGATAAAATCATGAAGACCCTGGACTGTGTAATTGATATCATCTGTGTGTACAAATTTAGATCCTGGGGATCTGTATGGTACTATGTAATTTTGGAAATTATTTAAGAACTCAGAATAAAAATCGCATTTGAGAAAATTGGAAAATTCACATAAAAACTAAAATGATTAAATATATTGAATTGTGACTACTATCAGTTCAGAGAATTCTCTTGTCATTGAAAGTAAATTTTAAATTATTAGTGCTAGCATACAAAAACATGCCATTTGCTGTCAAAATTCAAGAGAATTCCCATAGCTGGGTATATATTGACTCAAGCAGCAGCCTTTTTTTGCAGAGCAACACATATGCAAGCAATAATGATTTTGCAGGGCAAAGATTTACAATGATTTATTACCACAGGTCAGAGAGCACGCACGCTAATGGAATGAAGGTCACAGGATTTGGTGCCATGTCTTTGGTGCCAAGAACTTTCTAAGAGGATTTCTTATCTTCTTCGAGGACCTGGAGTTCTTTATTGCTACATCATGTTGAAGGCAGACTGCATTGCCTGCTGTGTCTCTTTGACTCTCCTCGTGGAGACACGTGATGTTCAGAAGGAGCTGAAGCACCTCCTTCATACACCTAACACAACCATTGACCTTTAGGAGACCTGAGGACAATCTCTGCCATCTTTGGTTGTGCTGAGGCTGTCGTTTTAGCTGTGTTGAGAGAAAGCTGAAGTTCTCAGTGTTGACCTTGTGAAGCCCTGGCTTCCTGCCCTTGAGTGTGAGCCAGTCCTGCCTTGCTCCCCAGTTCTCTTGCCTGGAGCGTTAACAAACCAGTATGTGGGAAACGTGGGAAATCAAGGCATACAGGCTCGAAATATAAAGGCAAGAAATATAAAGCTCTGGGCTAACACGAAAACAAATTGCTTTGGTAGTTCAAAAGGGAAAAAGTGGAGAGGAGAATCTATGTCAGTCTTTTCTCTAGTCCTTGTAACTGGTGATAAACACGGAAGTCTGTCTGCAGGCAGCTGCAAGGGTATCATGCGGTCTCCAAATTATTCTGTCGGGGTTGTAAATTCTATACATTAACTAAGTTTCTTTCTTTTCCCCAAAAATGAGTAGTGAGATCAGACATGTTAGTTTCTGATAAGTGGCTTCATAAATTTCAGCTAGATCTTGAAATTCTATGAAATTTATGACRAAAGTACAAGAGAAATATTTTGAACATTGTCATTATAAGGCAATCAGTGAAAGCAGAGAATCAGTAAGAACGCGAGTCCTTTTTCACATCCTCTTTTTATGCTAGTGCAGCTATAATAACAATATTTTCAAAAACTTATTAAAAGTATATGAAATTCTACATTTATAAATATCTAGATAATAAAAAAGATTTGATTCTTGTGTTTGAAATTAGAGTCCATTAAAATAAGGTTGAAATTTATGAGGGCAAATTAGAAGATGAAATAATAATTGTAAAAATGTGATACTGTGGTCACTATATGTAATGGAATAGCATTTTCATACACTCTTCATTTTAATGGCTTCTCACTTGATGTCTTAATTTTACAATACAGTGCATCATTATCTTCTGCTCCTGGAAGATTTTGAGATAACATTGGAATATATGTCATCAGTCCTTCAGATTCATTTTATTTGAAGGCAGTTTTCCTCTCTGAAAAAAATATGGAGCAGTTCAAATCTGCATTTTGAACAATTTTGTACATGAATTGGATGAAATTTTTTGGCAAAGGGAAATTGTCAGGAAAAAAGTTTTTTGWTTTTTGTTTTTGAAGAGTCTGCAGGATCTTTCCAGATTTGCAATAGGTTAATTCTGTAATATCTACAACAGTTACTATTGATGTTATTGCTATTCCAACTTGATGGTGGCTGTGAAGTTAGTTTAGATTAGGGCACTTTCCTCAAAAAACATCCATCTAAATTCTTCACAGGATTTGTTTCATATAAAAAGATACTTGAAACAAGTGAGTAAGATAAAGTTCTTCTCCATCAGAGTCAAGAGATTTCTTGCTGGCACAAAGCAGTCCAGAATTCCAACCATGATCCTTCTATTGCTTCACAAAATATGAGTTCTAATTGCATATTTATTGCATATTCAAATACAATTTTTGGTAGGTAAAGCAGCAAGGCACATGCTTTCCATTAAAACACATCCTTCTGGAATTGCATATAATGAACAAATTATCCTGTTGGTTGTGGCGTATTTTTCCAAAACATTTATTGTGCTCTTCAAAGCAGTACGGTGAAATAAACCCACTCCTGTCATTAAACTTTAATTAAATTGAAGTTAATGTTTAGTCATGTTCAAATGAACTGTTGTATGACACATACTTTTCAGGCCTTGATGTTCCTGTTGAAAAGCTGTTTTGAATAAGCCTAAAGAGAACTTCCATAATATTTCACTTGTCACTGGAGAATGCCACACAACGATCAGTCACAGCTCCAAAGATGACAAGTAGAAGTGTCAAAGTCTCCAAAAACAAAATTTCAGGGGTGAATAAATAGTTAAAATACTATTTTTTTAGAAAAAAATGAATTTTTCTGACTATAATGTGAATGATTCCGAAATACATTAAAAACATTCACTTTTTGAGTCTATAAAATATTTCTTTAGCATTTGTTAAAGAAAGTTTGTTGTCAGACAATTCATGAAGAGATAAATTCTTTCAAATATTAATTTGTAAATGCATTGCTCTGGTATTCATAGTGCAGCACAAGCCTGATGCCACTTATACTTTCAGTATTTCCAAAAAATGTATCTAATTGTCAGATCTCATTTTCTTGAGAAGGAAGGTGGTTGTTAGTGGGCTAAACACATAATCTAGCTTTATTAGATCTATTTTTTATGCAATTATATGATATAAAAATGTGATGACCATAAACAATCTGTGGAGTCTTATCTCTTTGTAACGTTTTGGTGAAAAAAGGGGAAATACAGCAATGAGATCCATATATGGACAAATGTAGGTCTTTGTAATCTTTCTTTCTAATCTTAAAGCAATACAGAAGCAAAATACAGAAATATCACYATATTCACACTATGAAATACATTATCAAGTGTTTTAGTACACAGAACATCTCTATGCCACTGACCGTAAAGATCGACAACAGCTTCAAATTGTGCTATGAAGCTGTCATAAAATACTCTGTCAAAATCTASGGAAGAGTCACTCTCCAGAAAAAATGTTAATTAAGTGTTCACAGCAAATATGAAAAATGGAACCAGTGTCAACTAACAAGTCATTGCATATCACACATTCCATAGTTACTAATCATAAGCTTTAAGCTAAATTACAACATATATTCCTTTTGCAAGCTTCAGGCTTTAGCTGTAGTTTGTTTAAATTGGTATGATTTTAATAGGAGTTATAATGTGCAGCTTCTTCAACAGAAATAACTATGACAAGTTTGTTAACTGGTTTTAATTAAGTATTGCAAATAGTGAGTTTTTTTAGGTTGAAAAGTAGTTTTCTATTATTGGAGAAAACTATAAATTCAAGTTAGACTTCTCACACAGATCCTGTACTAAAGCATGATGGGGTGAGCCTCTTACCAGCAATACAACATTTATTATCCTAATATATATCCTACTACCTTTTAACTGAAGTAAATTTTTACAGGATGATTTCTAAATGGAAATAGCATTAAATTTTATTAAAAATTAAGGATCCTGAAAATATTTAGCAAATTTAAATTCAGGTAAATTTTTGCCGAGTATGAAGCTTTATAGTTTAAAAAAAAAGAGAGAGAGAGAGAATTCATTAAGACAGAAAAATAAAATTTCTTTGGCAATTGTGAGCACAGTCTTTCTTTGCCATACCTTCATCAGAGGCAGTCATACCTCAAAAATTTATTGTCATTTTTCAACGAGGTCAACATTCATGTGCATAAGGAAAACCTAACAGATACAGCAYACTTGGATGTCCAAAAGTGATTTATCAGATCCTTACCAAAGGTTYGGTTGGAAACTATGCAGTTAATAGATAAAAGGAAAGTCTATGGGTGGATATAAAAATGGTTACAGGAGCGGGAGGTTACCACTAGCCTTGTGCAGCTGGAATCCCTGCTGWTCAATTCTGATTTCAAAGGGTAAGTGTGGCAAAAAGTTGTATTTCTTTGAATAAAGCTTAGCCATAACCAAAACAAGGAATGATTATGTAAATATGGAGCAGTAATAATACATAACTTTTCTGAGTGGCTGGTACACAATARTACTTGGCATAACACATCTTTTTTTTATTTTTTTGACCAGATGGGCTGTTAAACTGCCATTGTTATTCACWATGATTTTCTCATTTGTCTTGGCTCTCATGGAAAATAAACCACCAAGATTACATAGCACATAGCTGAAGAAATGAATTCGTAGGGATTACCCACAAGCTTCACAGTTAGTGAGCTGCTAAGGGACTGGGAGTTGATGCTAACAAACTGCCATTGCTAATGCATTGCAATTCAATTCAAGAAGTTTGTTTTCATCTTTTATTGTGATATTTCATGTGTTCTTTTTATTCTTTCACTTCTTAGTAATCCTTTGATTTATTTTCATTTCCGAATATTCCTTTCTATTCTAGAAAGGTTCAATTTTCTTTTGCTGTCTCTTTTGCCTGAAAAACAACCCGAAAAACCCAGTAAAGAAGTAAAAGCTTTGTGAAAACATGTGCCAAAAAGTTCTAATTGACTCCAGTATGCGTTACTTCCTCAATTTCCTGACAACGTGGAAGGCCTGGCAATGCTGTAGGTGCAAAATGAGAATAGCAGAGCTAATAAAAAGAGCAATTATATTTGTTGTAGCTGGCCACTATTAAGGTCATAGTTCCAACAACATCAGCAGTGGACACCAGTTTATAGATTTTTCTGTAGTGTTCATCTCTTAGTTTTACTTAAATTTTATGAGAAAATACAATAGAAATCAGGCTAAACAAAGCATACCAGTAATCCACCTGGGTCTGGAAAAGTAATAAGTGCCTAGCAAGATATTAATCTTACAGAAGAACAAAATAATAACAAAAAAGAAGTCTCTGAGAAGTTGAACCACCTATCTTGACATTTTGGTCTTAATAATTATTCTTTAGCAATATTGTTGTTTGGATTTCTGCATGCATTGTTTTTTGTTGCCTCAACTCAGAGTCTTCARATAAAGATATAATTGCACAACTCTGGTAGAGATACCATTGTTTCCTATAAATTCTGTCATGATTTGTAATCTAGCAACAACAGATTTCCTAATATTTTTAATTCTTTGCAGAATTTCTTCTTTTTATTCAGCATTTTATTATATGTAGAAAAAGCTGATTTTCAAGATGAAAAACTTGGGTGTRTGATTTAGGAATTTGGGAATTATTTCCTTGTTTATTGTTCTCCTATTATTACTTTAGGTCCTTTATTGAACTTAAAGTGTATAAGCTTATGATTAGCTTTTTGCTTATTTTGAGTAAATACTATTCCTATATCCTCAGATAAAGTCCCGTAACTTCAGTAGGTATGTTTCCATTGACATGAATCATTTTTGGATCAGGTCCTCATTTAAAATGGGATGCATCTCACCTAATTCATATTATCTGGAAGTTATAGTATCAGCCCTCTAACGGGGACTAACAAGACTAGGTTTAGAAATACAGTGGCATTCTCAATCCAAGGACTGCATGTGARGTTGGCTTTCATTAGGAATACCTCAGAAAAAAAAAGTGTTTCTTATAATCTTTCTGGACTACTATCTCCTGTGAATTTCTTGTCTCCAAACTCTTTTTAGCCTTGACTTGTTCTGTCAAGTTGTATTAGCATACCATAGAATGGGCTTGAGTAACTGCTTTTGAAGGCAACAAAATCAAAGTGTTCTAGGTGAATTTTATGTTCCACAACATCCAGAGCACCCAGGAAGTATCTGTGCTGCTCTTCTTGAAATAGTGTTGCATGTCAATACCTGTGGTACTGATCTTGCCTCACGCCTTCAACAGAAGGAAAACACTGCTCTGGAAGGGCTGCTCCCAGGGTGAGTTGTGCTGCAGTATCTCTAAGAAACAATTACTTGACTTCTCAGTGAAGCCATTTAAATATTTATGCAGAAAACTTAAATATAAGCAAAGTACAATTCAAGATTAGTCATATATTTAAATTTTGATCTGTAAATGAAGGGAAATTCTTATCTGTAATTAGACCCTAAAAGCTATTTTTATGTGCTATCCATCATTTTAAATACTCATGACATGCAGAGGAATTAGAAGACCAGCATCTGTCTAAACTAAGTGTAAATGACGTAACTGACAAAACTGTGAGGCACTTGTTATCTTCTCAAATTACCGTCTCAGGTAGCGATASTGAATAGCAAATATACTCAAAACTAGTTGGTTTAAAGCTTCAAATTGAGGAGCAGTCAACTGGAGGTCAATCTAAACTGAAAAAGGATAGGTTCTTCTCTTCTRAGCTCTGTTTTACTGTAAAAGCTCCAATACAGAATCACTGAGACACACTAGCACCCAGACTAGCACTAGTCTCTTTAACCTCTGTCCTTGCTATGAGCCTCCAAGATTCAAGARGTGTCACAAGTGTAAGAGAAACACAGCAATCCAGGAAGAGCAGTTTCTTCCCCATTACATGGCTTGCAGGTCCCTGCCTCTATCCTCATGCTGCTGCATGTGACATTTTAATGCTGAAGCTGGAGAAAAAGAATTGCTGCACAGACAATGGACAAGAGAAAAAGARAAGTGCTTATGAGGATTTTGTATTTGTRATCTTGCTGCAACCATTGTCATGACTTATCCTTGCTCTTCCTGTGCACAGGCTACAAGCATCTTTGAATATCTCTCTAGCTAGCTGTAGAGTACAGTGTTTCTCCTTGCATTAGCTCAGTAAAACCCAACAAGGATGAGAATTAAACAGTCGACTGCTTCTGTTCCCATCTTGCCACTCTGCTTCTCACAGTCTCTGGATATGGGCTGGTCAGGAAGTGAAGTGCCTTGTTGGTCTAATGAAATGTCTGCTTTCCACAAGGTTGTGTTGAAATGCTCCCCTTGCATGGTACCCAGGTGTACGGTAGGTGTTAGGAGCACTCCAGYCTCATGATTTATACCACCTTCCATAGAAATTGCTCAGGACAGGAATGATTTCTGCTCCAAGCTTTCAACAGACTTGCTGCAATGAGCACCTCTCCTGCTGTTGAGATGTTGACCAAGCACCCACAGYGGCCGCTGAGGTGAATATCTACTCTGTTTTTAAAGCTTGCCTAGTTCATGCTCCCTAAATATGTAACTGAAACAGCATGTATTTCCTGTCTCATCTTTGATCCTGCAGTGACAAATGCTTATTTCCTTCTAACATGCATGATTGGATTAGGTGGTAAGAAAAATAAAATAGCACRGGAATTTTCATTTCCTTCCCAAACCACACCAAGAGAAATCTTTCCTATATCAAAGGTTTTGTGGACGCTGTGATATAATTTTAGAGCTGACCTGTTACTTTAAAGTATTCTATGTGCCTTTGAACTTAGAGATTAATGTGAYCCGGGATTTTTGCTTGAATATTAGATGAGTTTCATCTACAGTAATGCTTCCAGAAAGTAAGCTTGAAGTTCACCCAACAGTTCCTAATAATACAGAGTATTAAACTACTGAGTGCAAACATTTGCACAAAGATCTTACAAATTACATCAGATGACAGGTTATTGACCACTACACTGAAAAGTCTTTTCCAGTGCAATGTCTCAAAAACAAGGTAAGAACCCAAAAGGAGGTCTAGCTTACACTATTCCCAGATACAGCTGCATTTGAATATACAGTTACCTTGTGTGAATGTGCCAGAGATTATTAATATTAAATTTTGCACTTAACTCATAAATATCATAAAGTATAATTGAAGTATAACCTAAATAAAAGTTATGTTTCAGCTAAGATTTGGCCCAGGATAGAAGAGCTTTAAAACTTCTGAAATACTCTCTTCTATCTTTCTTGAAATTTCAAAGAAGCCCTTGAGAAGTTTGTGTACGTCATTACAATATATGGTRATAACAGTGATACATAATGCTTTCTATTTCTTTTGAGCATAAGACTATCTCTTATTAAATGCTTGCTCATTACTTCATACAGATGAGTCCTGATTTCAATTATGGTTGCTAAGCACTGCTCTAATTACTGGTAATGGCATTGGGTAGAACATATACTTTATGGAGTTTCTATAGGTTTAGTTAATGATGTACATTAAATATTTATATGAGCTCCTTTCCATACCCACATAGGTAACAACACCATAAATGAGTACCATATGACTCTCTAAATCTTTTCAGTAATTGCTGTAATACAATACTGCAAACCCTGTCTGTGTTTCCAGGTGAATCTTAGCGATGAAGTCCACTTGTCACTTGTAAGAAATCAGTGCTTGGAATGTGTGGGGGCCTTTGATGGGGAACATGAATCCCTTCTACTGCGGCGATGCATATTTAGGAAGCTACGTTGTACTGACTTAAGAGGACCTGAGATCTTAAGGCTTAAGCCCTCCAAAGCATTTAAAGTCTTAATGGAAATTAATCAAAGGCCGTTAGGTGCCTAACCACATTTGAGAAACTGTGACTAAATATTAAGTTACTCCTGAAGATAGGAATTTGATGGATTGTTGAAAGAAAAAGAAAGAAAGAAAAGATGAAAGAAAGAAAGGAAGGAAGGGAGGAAGGGAGGAAKGGAGGGAGGGAGGGATGGAGGAAAAAGAAACCCATAGTTGTTATTGACTCCTTCACTTGAAAGCTGCTTTGCAGGAGCCTTTCTTATATACCAGTTTGGTTTTTAGAGCCTTTGACCTGAAAGGAAAAAAATGGGTTTAATTCCTGATTCAGCCTGAAGATACTCAAATCTCCCATGTTCTGTGTTTTTTTTTTTTTTCTTCTGCATTAGACATTGAATTAATTAAAAAAAGAAAAGATACAATCTTGGCAGTAAGGTACTCAAAGCACTCTTATACCTGAGCTGAATACTATGATTAAAAGACAACTGATCCTTGATGTCCCATTTCTGGTAGGAGTGCTCTAACTACTGGGATAAGGTATCATACCATCTCTTGCTTGCTGATCCCCTAGCAGCAAGTCACTTGCATTAGATATGTCATGACAGACATTCCTCTCCCTTTGTAATTTTCTTTTTCTATGAGCTTTCAGTTGCAGGGTCCATGAACTCTACCTTTTAAGTAAATGTTTTAGAGGTTATTATATAGAGGGAGAGGTATAATATCACCRATACTGATCATAGTTTTACAAGTGACCAGACTGAGTTTTTCAGGAGGAGCAGGCACTACTGCAGCCAGGTTTTGTRTTAGATCTGACCAGGTTTAGGCAAGTGGTGGGAAACTATCTGTTGAAGCCAGGCAGCTCTGGTCATGTGCATGGTGCCGAGCTGTTGGCACAGAGGGAATTCTACCCTCAGTTAACAGAGGGGTCTCTCATCAGGAAGTTAGTGAGAAAATTTTCTCCGGATCACACTTTTGGATGCAAGAGCCTAACATTGTTTTGGATTTGATCATAAGTCGCTAAGGTATTACTACCAGTGTTGTTGTATTACTCTAGGAGGTGCTTTCTGAGTGAAAATATTGGATTTTTTTTCTCTTTCAGAATGCATGCATGATTGCCATTGTTCAATCTGCTGTCTCCATGCTAACACAACATCTTTTTYCTTTCCTATAAACTCCCAAATGGTTTCTTAATTAACTTTTCTTCAAAAGTTATGAAAAACGCTCTCCATGTTTGCTAAATCTTCTACTAAGAGCATTCTTTCTTCTTTTGCCAAAGCATACATATCTTAACAGCTCTGAAAGAAACAATTGATAGTATTAGCATGTGGTATARTATGTGATATGCTTGGTACACAATGTAAAGAGCAATAAAATCTTCTAGCTTGAAAGCTGACAGATAGGGTAAATAGACTGTTACACTAGAAACCCTCAGCCTTGATAAATACCACAATGTGCTTAAGATGCCGTCAAATCAAAACTTAAATTTGTATCTCACCTACTTGAGTGTTTCTCTCTTATTTTAATGTTTTTTTCTGTATGATATTGTTGGAAAATACCTTTAAAGTCAGACGTAACATAAATGTAGCTAAAAGATGTGTTAAACACATTAAACATCACTGTGAAAACATACTGTGAAAAAACCTTCTTTTCTGGATTTTTCAAGGCAGTCTGACTTTGGATGCATAATTTGAACGGAAGTATATACCAATTTACATGTAATTAGCATTTCTATTTACATGCAATGTGCAAGACTGGTGTAGTTTTATACCGCTTTTGATTATCGGCTGYGAACAATCCTATGTTGAGAGCATGCTGACATAATATGCATTTCTTTTTCCCAAATGCATATTCATTTTTTGCAATTGAATTACTACTGTCAAAGAATCAAGAGCAAGAACAGCCGCTGCTTTCCTTTGGTTCCACTGTGACTCTGTACCTCTAGCATATGTTGCCCTCTATCCTTATTGTCATTTATACTTGGGTGAAATGAATACCAAATGTCACTAGATACGAACGGAAGCCTTTCACATTTATTCTGAAATAGCTACAAAGGATACAGGACAGCAGAGAATCAGCCCAAGATTCAGCTTCTGTTCAAAGTGCTTTATAAATTCAAATGAAAGGAGAGAAAAAGACATTAAAATAGATTCAAAAAAGGGAAAAGTGAGGAAAAGATCATTCTGAATTAGAATTTCTGTTATCACAATGTGGCTTTCCCACTGTGAATCACATCTCTAGCATATGCCACTCAGAATAGCTCTGCTGATAGCAATGGAAGTATAAGACTGATATCAGTTTAGGATGTAGCCTAATATTTAAGAGCAGTATCTGCTCGCAATTAGCCAATAATTGTTTTAGACAAATGAAACCAAACACACATTACTTAAGTTTCCTCCATAAAGCTCCTTTCTCTTGACTATTAGCAGATGCCATGTATTTCCTCTGCCAAAACAAGTGTTATATTAGCAACAGAACATAGAATTATACATTTAAACTTGCTGTGAAAACATTACTTTAAGTAACTGCTGGCCATTCCCAGAGGCAGGGTACTGGACAACATGGATCTCAGGCCATCCAGTAGGGCAAACCTAAAGTTTCTATACAGTTTTCTTCCTTCAGCATAGTTCATAAGTATATCAAGGATTTTTAGCAGTTAAAGTAACCCTATAAGTTAGAGCATAAAGCTACAACTTGCCCAGTATAGCTGGCATTCAGTTAAACCTCTTTTTGCGTTGGCTTTAAACACATACTGAATAGAAAGAACACAGTGGGATGGAGAGGGACCAAACATTGAATACATGCAAGAGGGAAAAAAGACACACAGTTCACTCCACTAATGAGGTCAGGTAACAAACACCTGGTTATGACAGGGGGAAAGAGCGTCTCTTGTGATTTCTTTCTTTACAACAGAAAAATGCTGTGGCCTGTCTCAGGCACGCTCTGACACCAGCCAATCTGGCCATTAGCATGGCTGTTAAAGTAAAATCACAAGTCTCTTGTGCTTCCTTCTTTTCCAGCCATAAAAAGGTGAGGTTTGGCTCGTGCTCATATCAAACGCTGCATTTAAATATTGCAGTGTGCTTGCTCCTCAGGGAAATCACCCGCCAGGGTCACTGGGCTAATCACAGCTCACTTTAAATCATTGGAAATGGGGGAAAGCTAGAAGTGAGAGAGGGAAAACAGGCTGATACATTGGTAGTGACATTTCCCAGCTTTGTAACTTACTTTCCTTSGAGAGCTCTGTGTGCTCCTCAGCTGCTTAGAGAGGATGATTCCCCTCCCCTGAACGCCAAATGACTCTGAGCCAGAGACTCTCTGAAAAAGTTTTTCCAGGTCTTTTTGCCTCTTCCCCGGCTGTCCATTTGTTCTCTCTCTTTCTCTCTCTCTCTCTCTCTTTTTCTTTTTCTTTTTTTTTTTTTTTTTTTTTTTTTTTAGCTTTTATTTCTTTTCTTCCTATGTGGTATCTTATGGTCTGATTCATGAAAGCTTCCCCTCCCACTTTAGAAGTGGGAGCCCAGAAACTTAAGTGACACTCTATCAATAGCCACTCTGGCTGCTACAGAAAAGAGCTTGCTCATTTCTTCCCAGTTGGCAGGAATAGGAATGTAYCCAAAGAGACTGCATCTGACTTGCCCCTTGAATGAGATACTGCAGGAAAATACTGCAAGAAACTAAACTAAACAAGAACAAACTAAATAAAATAAAAGTATTGTTCCACTGAGACAACTTTTYCTTTCAGGATCTGTTATTTGCACTGATACCAGATATTAAAACAGCCTTGTTTCAAGGCATTTKCTAAATACCTGGACAATTGCTAAATGGCCTGGACAAAAAAATCACCCTTTAAATATACACATGGTCTTCCCATTATAACAACTGCAATCACAGTTTTGACTTCTTGTGATAGACAATCACTAATTACTGCCTTGTCCAGAAATACAAACCTCTCTTGAGTGCAGTCTCTCTCAGTCCCATCCAAAATTATCTACCTTATGCCAGGTGACAGGCCTTGTCTCACATCCCACCCTTTCAATAGCATTCTTTGATTTCACTGTTGCTTGGAGAAATACTCAGCATTTACTTCTCCTTATTAGGTCACAATATCACCATCTGCCCTAAGGCTGTGAATCAACGCTTCTCACTGCTGCAGCAGAAACCTGAGCACATCACAAGCCAAAGCAGAAGAGAATGCTGTTATTTTGAATCATGAGCTTCCCAATAACTTCAGCTGGATCTGAATATAYAACTCTAAAGTACCCTTTGATGTTAACTGTTTTTATGAATGWATTACAAATAAAGGTAAGCTACAACAATAAAAAAGGCGTAAATTTAGTAAAGAAAAGAAYGGGGGAAATCTGAACATACTGTTAGTATGGATCCACGTCTTTAGTCATTATGCTCCTTTTGCAATTGAGGCTAACATAAAAACAAAGCAGAAGGTTTTCACAGAATCGCAGAATCATGGAATGGTTGAGGTTGGAAGGGACCTCTGGAGATCATCTAGTYCAACCCCACTGCTCAAGCAGGGTCACCTAGAGCGTGTTAGACAGGATCGCATCCAGGTGGGCTTTGATTATCTCCAGAGAAGCAGACTCCACAGTCTYTCTGGGCAACCTGTGCCAGTGCTCCGTCACTCTCACATTAAAGAAGTTCTTCCCCATATTCAGGCAGAACTTCTTGTGTTTCAGTTTGTGCCCGTTGCCTCTTGTCCTGTTGCTGGGCACTACTGGGAAGAGTCTGACTCCACCCCCTTGRCACCCTCCCTTCAGGTACTTGTASACATTGATMWGATCCCCCYTCAGTCTTCTCTTCCCCAGGCTGAASAGGCCCAGCTCTCACAGCYGTTCCTCAYAGGGCAGRTGCTCCAGCCCTCTGATCATCTTCGTAGCCCTAYGCTGGACTCTCTCCARTAGCTCCGTATCTCTCTTGCACTGGGGAGCTCAGAACTGGATGCAGTATTCRAGATGTGTGACTTGACTGTTATATTTTGGGAAACTCCTACTCCTAGCTTGTTCCTGAAGGAAACGTGACCCAGCAAGTTCAACCCAAATATCTATAACATTTTGAGGAGCTTGAATAGTTTTACTGGGTTATTATATCAMCCAAGGCCAAAGCAGATTTTCCTGTAATAATCAATGTTTATAGGTAAATCAGAGAAGACTTCTGTGGYTCCTGCTACTTTTGTGATACCAGAATAGTATGAAGAGACAGAAAAAAACTCCAGAAGAAGTTTCCAAAAGACTGTTTGAATTGATTAAATTAATATAATGGGATCCCTCTTTGGAAGATTTCACAACCTGGAACTTTAGTGCTGAGGGGTGCATATATCTCCATATCTTCATTCTCCTGYATGTGTCTTCAGGTATTAGATGTCCTCTCACTGTCATGTAGCGTATGGGCAGCTCACATTTTTTCAGCTGTAGCTTTGAGTGTTTTACACATCCAAATCCCACAGCACTTACACAGCAGAGAGCACTGTTCTAAAATCATGGRTAGTTCACTCTCACATGAATAGTCACCAAAAGCTGCATGACTGCATATTCTTGAATAAAAATAACAAGATACAAATAGAATAAATGACAATACCCGAAATAAAATAGCATTATATAGAAAAAAGATTCCCCTAGCATATTTCAAACAATATCATAAAATATGCATTTTTACTTYCATCAAGCATGTACTTCAATTACTGTAACATTCAGTTTCTCATTTAATATTATACAAAATTAAATAAATTTCAATGCATTATATAGTGAATTCATACAGCCGATTACATATACACTTGTCTCAAATAATTTTTCTGAATTGTGAGCACTATGGAAAGTAAATTTTTTGTTTCAGTCCAACAAGCTTTGTTAACAGTAAGTAAATAAGAAAAACATTGGTAATAGAAAAAGGAGTCATAACTGAATTGATCTGAATTTGAAGCTCTTATTTCAGAGAAATGGCTGAATCTAGTTAGAGGAGTAATTTTGCTTGCTGAAATCAAAATATCAAGGTAGGAATATGAGATCTGATATATCCTTTAAATGGCATTTCTCTCCATTTCTTACCTTTTGCCATCATAGTTTAAGGTAAGATTTACATTCATTGATTGTTCATTTATTTTTCATTGTTATAGTTTACCCTTATGAATTACATCATAAACTTTAATATGTGTGAGATCGAGTTATTCAGAGTTTAAGTCTGTATCATAAAAAAAAAAAAAACTTTATTCTAATGCTATCGTAAGAGAAATGTTGGCAGTACTCAGTCACTGAAAAACAACTTTGCATTATCTTCATAAATAAAAAATAAAGCTTTTGATTTACCAAGATACATTATTCCATCTCTAAATTAACTTTAGAATATAATACTCTGTTGTGCCAACAAAGTTATCTATATAAATGAAAAAAGAAGTGAAAG
This sequence comes from Rhea americana, assembly GCF_003343005.1. Classification (NCBI taxonomy): domain Eukaryota; kingdom Metazoa; phylum Chordata; class Aves; order Rheiformes; family Rheidae; genus Rhea; species Rhea americana. The sequence continues at coordinate 2,860,595 of NW_028186867.1, read as the reverse complement.
TCCTCCCTTTTTTTTTTCCCTGGAAAGTTAGATTAGACTTACATTCATGATTTTCTCCATTTCTGTGCTAGTCCATGTCTAGCAGTCTTCTGCATATCGTAATCCTTACGTCTTGCTGATCAATACAAATCGTGTCTGTGTGCCTTCTAGAAAACACAAACACTTTTTTAGCTTTTTCATCAGTTACCTTGACTTGCTGCGTAARTGTTAACATTATATTTACTGTCATGAAGTCATGATTCATGTAGGGATATAATTTGCCCATATAAAACTATTTCTCTACTTAATATCATGACCACTTTGTCAAATCTTACTTGTTACATATTGGGATTAAAAAAACAAATAGCATGTGCGTGCAGCTAGGGCTACGCCTGCAGCAAGCATGTGGAATAAAACCATTGTTACCACGAACTGAGTATGTAGGTAGTGTCGGCAGAATTTCTTTTAGGTAGGCTACAGTAGTCTGAAAATACATTCCAAATATATTTTTTACATTTTTTATGATTGAATTATTTTCTTCATAAAGCTTGTTCAGTAACATTGATTCTTTAAAGTACTCCATAAGCGTAAACTGTACTTTTGTGAAGAACTGAGCAAAGACAACTTTGTGGAAAGAAAAGATATTTCAGTTCTTCAATATTCATTCCCAGATCTTTGCTTAATTCTAGACAGGTTTTTAGATTGGAAGCAGTCATGTAAAATCCAGTGAAATCTCCCTCTTTCTAGCTCTGTATCACCAGTTTGGACTGTATGTTGTATTAACAATACAACACCTACAGACTTCCTCACAGCTGGACTTCTACCCCAAGTGTAGGTTGCTGAGCTTCAAAAATTTCAGAAAGCTCTGAGACAGCTATATGACATACCAATTGAGCTTGTTACCATGCTTCAGAGCTCATTGAGTAAGAGTCAGAAAATTAACTACATCTTTCAGAATGGAAAGAAGAATCATAATATAAATGATCATAGTACTTCAGCTGACATAATTCAGTTTCTCACYGGAAATAATGATGGAGTACCCTGCCTTAATAGTGATAAACATGTTAGTAATGGTAAGTTTCTTTTGCTTCTAAGCCACACTGAGTAGTGGCTAGGTAAAAAGAAGATGTGTAATCACAAAGACCAGTATAATCTGGGACATTCTGATATTTTTTTGTATCTTTGCAAGCTTCTTGATTTCAGAGTATCAGCCCCTGCTTGATAGGAAACACATCTCTAAGTACAGTCTCAATTACCGTTTTAGTAATGTCAATCTGACTTCAGGTCACTGAGCTTATAAATAGCGACATGTTAGAGTATTGCTGAGACAATACATCACTCCAGCTCCAGAGAGTGCTAGGAACCAGGTCATTTGAATTTCCCCATGTCCTTCTCCAGTTCTGTTATAGCAATCCCAATCCCAATATTTACTTTTAATTTGTGGACCTCAGAGAATAAGATGATTTCAGAAAAATATTGTGCACAAATAACTGCTCTGTTTCATCTTCACACTTCTTTCCACAATTCTGTGGTTGTAACCCAGCATTTCCAAAGGCAGCTGGATATACATCTGTTAAAATATCTTCATTATCCTGTAAATATTAACAATCATTAAGATCACAAGATAGAGTAATATTTCTTCCACATTGGCTAACATCATTTAAAAATGGCAAGGACTCAAACAGTAAGGAATGAGATGGAAGGAAAGGAATTAGGAAATATTTTATTTTGACTGCAAATCTCAAAATCTCAGAGGGTACCAACAGGTATCCATTAGTGCAACAGAAAGTAAAACTACAGACAGCCAAACTCCATTTCTAAATCTAAGACACATTACTGTGCAGGTTCCATGTCCCAGAAGGACTGTGCACTTGTTTTAGAAAGCCAGTCCCTCAGGGACACAAGGAACAGATATTCACATCCCTTACCTTTAGGAAACCGACCGATAGGTCTAAATCACGTCAGTCTTCCCAGTTTCCATACATAGACAGTGCAAATGAGCAGGCTGTTACAAATATGCTCCTCCCCTGAATCATCGTGTCTGCAGAAACGCAAGGGAAAGCCGAAGTTAAGTGCCTAAAATTAGGCTGTGTGGATACCTCACAACAGTTCACAGGGAAGGTGGCTCAGATTTGCATAATAGACATTGTGACATTTCCTAGAAAATTTATTTTGGATGAAAACGCTCAAACATAATCTGAAGCAGTTTGATAGCTGAAGAAGAGCCTCTGATCTTAAAATTGGCCAATGTACCAAACATGTTGTGCAGCACACGATAATAAACCTTTTGGGCCTCATTCTGTAATGACTGCATTTTCTTTGACATTTGAAAGGAGACTGGCAGGTGATAAAACAGCCTGAAAGCGGCAGAGGAGCTCACAAAAGGGTTAACTGGCTACAGAACAATGATGTTTCTAATAGCTGTTGCTTAAAATTTCTCTGGCTCTCCTTTGAGTCTCTTTCATGAAATAATAAATGTATTTTTAAAGGTACGCAACAGTACAAAATGTAGAAATTAAACTATTGGCTAAAATGCCACATCTTATCCACAAGGACTCCCTTGGAGAACAAAATCTGAGGATTATGGGAGGGTGGAGAGCCAGTAGGGCTTACAGGTCCCCAAGGTAGTCAGTGATCAAGAGTGGTTACTGACCGGAATCTCTACTTCTTTAACTGAAAAAGCTTCTAGATGTAGTCTTTTTCAGTGCCTGGGTAAGAAATAGTTGGCCTTACTGGACACAGACTTTCCTCACAGTTGGCATTTTTCTCTTGGGTTCATATGGTGCTTTATTTCTAACTACACATAAATACCATGAAGGCATTCTTAGCTGCTGACAAAGGCTGCACTGCAGGTCAAATTTCCCCTTRGATAAACCCAAACCACATATACTCTAAGAGGTGTATAAGGAGAGCGTGCATGTGTATCCTGGCTCAGAGYTATCAGAAAATGGGAAGTTGAAGACCTGCTGGATGAAGTAATTCCCAAATAACTCCTCATTTGCTTTAACGAATGTGGAAATAAGCTTTTCTATACTAATACAGGGAGGAAAACCATATAACTCATTGCTGGCCTGAGAGCTGGGCAGATTTAAGGTGATTTGAATTTGTGGATTGCAGAGACTATCTTTGGCAGGTGTAATCAAAAGTGCTTAATGTGCTTGTTAACAAAGGTACAGATTGTGGATGGTTGGGGGGAGGAATTAAAAAGAATATAATTTCCAAAAGTAATTCCAAGTGTTATGCAGGTCTGATTTAAGATTATGGAAYTCTAGGGACTGACAATATGTTGCATATTCAAAATACTCCTGGGAAGTTTCTGCATTTTCCSATTTGTGCCCTCTAGGAAACCTAAACAGACTACTTTCATTATGCAACCTCTCTCRACTTACATATTGTGTCTAATGCACATTTACAATGCAACATGGATTGCCACCTAAATTCTACAAATATTTGTAATTTTTGTTGCTCACAGAAAAAGAAGAAAGAGAGAAAGAAAAGAAGAAGAAGAAAAGGGAGAAGAAGAAGAAGTCAGACAATTTTGTACTTTCTTCTCTGACTTCTGTGGGCAGTGTTTATTCTGCAAGTGTCAGGCAAACATGCCAGACTCTAATGACCTTTAGTCCCAAGTAGAGTCAGCTAATATACCTCCTTATCATTCTTCCTAGATGCTTTTGTAAATGTTAAGATTAAACAATGTCTACTTCTAGCTGCTGGAAGATGCAGTCTCTGAAATTTTCATCTGCCTGCAAGACCTATATGCCCCTGAYGTTTCTGTATTAAACTAACCCCAAACCCTTTACTTTTCCTCTATGCTTCCCTTATAAGACTCCTTTTTGCAGAGAGAAAGATACAACATTTAAACAAAAAACTATCCTTACACCTGCACTGAATTCTCTATAACTGCCAGTGTTGTCATACCACTTTTGGAAACACTGCTGTCTCTGAAGTGCTTAGGAACATCAGGAAATATAAGGTCAGCTGAGGGGGATATGCCAGAGGTGTCTGACMTCGTGAATGATAGGAAGAAAGTAAGACATGAAATGATTATCCTTTCTTACAGTGAAAGAGAAGGAGTCACGGACACAAGTCACTACGTGGCCTACAGTGTAAAAAGGTTCAAAAAGCAAAATTCAAAAGAAAAGTTCATCAGTGGCATTTAAATACAGTAGGCAGGATGTCACCACCACTTCAGAAGCTTTTAAACGTCCCAGATAGCTGGGAGCTAGGTCATACGGTCCATTAAGCAAAATCAGTAATTCAGGTTACYGAGCTACATGGAGCTTTAGCTTGAGCCAGCTAGACATGCATTTTCTTCTCTCCTTTCACACTGCAAGACAGGCAAGTAGTTTATTCTTCATTTCATTGAGACACTGGGCTAGGCACTGATCTCTGGCTAAACCAGACTACTTTTGCCCTAAAAAATGCTTAATTCCTGTATCAAGTCAGGAATGTGCAGTGCAGAAGTGCAGTTTGTGGCAGGCACTGACTACCCGTATCTGTGTAGGACTGTCATCAGGTGACTCACAGTTCTGGACTGTCTGCTGTTTCTCCTGTTGTTGGTCTGTGAATACTTCGCAGGTCTACAGATTTGGCTATAGGYATCTACATTTATTTGAAGTCATTTAGATTTTCTCTGTTGTATGAAAAAACCTCACCGTATTTCCTCATTTATTGCAAAATACCTTTCATCCAGCTGATTTAAGAAGATGAATTCTATTATTTAGCTACCTGTTGTATCTCCAATGATTTGTTGTAAGGCTTTATGCCCCGCTCTGTCCCACATTTGTAAGTAAGAGTATATTTTTCTGAGTAGGACATCAAATGCTTCTACAGTGTAGTATCTCTTGTCAATCCACTGCTATAGTAAAAAAAATCTCCTATTTTCTAAATCTTCTAAAACCCAAGTGTCCCTTTCTTTGTCTGCAGAATACCAAGACAAAATATATATACATATATATATATATATATTTTTCAAGTGTTTCACTGAATAAGCCATTACCTTGAATAAGGCTTTTGTAATGCCAATGCACTGTGACTCATGTAATTCAGATCTGAAGCTAATATGCTGTTTGAAAATGTACCCGCTGCTGAGATGATTCCTAAACAGGGARGTAGAGTAGTGATTATTAGATAGGACAAGACATGAGCTGAATTACTGAAATGTGCAATAAAGAGCTCTCAGCCTCTACAATTTTCCTGTCAAAAATGAAGCTTTTAATCAATTTAATCAGTGTAACAATATATTAGCTTAGCAGCCTGCCATCTCAGCATGTAATTTTAACTATAAAGAACATTCTACAAACACTATAAAGCCCCAAAGTGCTCTTTAAAAAAGTCTCTAAAACATAAACAAGGTTTTTAATAGCCTGTGTCAGCAGCACTAGAACATATCACAAATACAATGAAGAAGCTCTTTTTTTCCCCAAAAGAATTTTGCAGCACTTGCTAGATAATCTGACTACACTGACCATTTTTCTGTGGAGGCAAAATTTAACCTTGACTTGTCTTCTCTCCAAAATATCTCTGATTYTCATGCCTCATGGAACTACTTATACTAATCTTCATTAGTTCTCTCAGGGTGCTGAAATCATCCATTCCTAATTCCAACATACTAAATCACAAAGGAATGTTATAAAACAGTATTAAGGGCAGCAAAGAATCTTAGTCTCAAGTTGCAGTGTCAGAATAAATTCTCATAGGAAAGAATTACTGTGTATTATCAATAAATTGAAAGAAGGTGAAATCATTTTTATCATTTTGTTGCTTAATAACACTTCTATGACAGAATTACTGTAATTAACTTTCGCTTGTGTTTTCAGTGATCCCGTGACTCACAATGAAAAACACCTCCCCGGGCCTCCTACATGAAGACAAGAAGTCATCATGTATTTGAAAGTGAAGAAAGCCAAAACACTGTGCTCATATGCAAGAGAGCTAGACGTGATAAAGGCCATTTTTCTGTATGACCATGAATGCTAGCAGTGGTACTTTAATGCAGTATGGTCTTCAAAATGAGCTTCAGGTTCACATCATAAAAACACACTTCTCTATGTGCAGGTGACTATGTAAACTATTTTCTGTTCTTCCACCCTCCAATGCACCATAAGGCCATACTGTACAATTCTGGCAAAGGATCAGCGTAGCTTTGACCTCTTTCCTTTCTTTCCTCTTTCACCAGGGAGCAGTGACTGAATTTCACATAGAGATGCAAGCGGACTCTGAGAATGGTCTTTCCACTAACCTGAGCATGCTGAAGAGCCTTCAACAAACTGGCCCCTGAAGAAAACTATTTGTAACCTTATTCTATAAAAGAAGAAATTGAATTCTTCATCCTCAAAGGAAGAAACAATACATGCAAAAGGCCAACAGCTGCATCATCACATGTGAATCTTAAAAGTCTATCCAAATGGAGAAACAGATGTGAATTTGGAATAGGCTTAAGGACATATCTTCCTCAATGCGCTAGTAACAGAGACACAAAAGGCAGGAGATTAAATCCCAGGACTGCCATTTATGCTTATACAAAGCATATATGTAAACCATCAAATTAAAGGAGAGTCACTTTATTTCTCTGTGAACCAACCTGATCAACAAAAGAGTTCCACAAAAATTAAAGAACAATAAGTTGAAGGAAGTACATAGGATCAGATATCGAAGTCAATGMAGAGGCCACTTTGATAAAGTATTTTGCATACTAACATGTAACAGCTGCTTTACCTGTGAAGCTCAGTGGGATCCTGCATGTTTAACATTTCTTATCTGTTGTGCAAATTGATAAATTGCTTGGAGAAAGCTTGCTCTCACGATCAGTTTAGCAAAATAGGGTTTACAGAGGTTCAGTGAATTCCTGCAGATTGCTGCTTCTGTGCAATCAGCTATTAAGGAATGGTTTGGATTTGATTTCTTAGGTCTTTCTCACGTAGCTATCCTCATATGACCACACGTGAGAGTGTCCATCAACACTGGTGAAAACAGCCACAGTGCTATGGTGTCTATGGCATCACATGGTATCTATGACTTCTTTTTCTTTTTCTGTGCCTAGTGATGTGAATAGAGACATATACATATGTATGTATATGTATATATTTGGGTGCATGTGTATTTTGATGACATTATTTGTGAGAACTCTAATGAAACAACTATAAAAATATCTCAGTAATACAAATGATGCAATAACTGTATCAAGTGTTGCAGCTTCAACGCTATAAACCATATTGACATCAGTTTAATCTCCCTTGTCCTTCCAAATGTTTTAGCTACCCAGTGGAGAAGCAATATTTATTACAAACTGTATTTTTCTACTTAAAATTGTTCATTGTTGGAAAATGTTTATGTATATTTTAACCTATATTCTAGTTAAAGAGATCCAAGTTATCATGAACACACTCATAGGGCTTGCATGTGGATATTTCATAAATTTTGACAAGTTTAAACATGCTGAATAAATCATTCACTTCAAGGAGTTTGCATTGATCTACACTTAAAAAGTGTAAGTAATATAAAGTAATAAATAGACAAATAAAGTTCTGCTAATAGCCACTACTATGTAACTGAAATGAGGTGATCAAACCCCACAAGGTATTTTCTATTTACATGTTGTACCAATTTGATTGACCATAAATGATGTGTTTGTCCAGTCAAAATAGATCCCATAGCGTCAAAAATACATCTGGTAGGGAATTTTAAGTTTCTAGGCACTGTATCTCTTGTAAAATAATCCTTYATATCTATCAACAGTTAATTATTTTAGACAGCTAATCAATTCAATTATTATCCAAATTTTTCAAATCCTTGGCTTGTTAAGTCTTCATCTGCTGTAACAAAGAGCATAGTTACACAACATATTCTTTCTATGGAGAAATTAGGTGAAGAGGTCTTTTTTCTTTTCTCCCTATTCCAATGCACATTCCCACGCTAACTATTTATTTGCCATCTTCTCATTCGATACAATTGTTTATGAGGCTGTGGTGTAAACTAGGTCACTTAGACGATCTTGTTTAAAAAAAAAATCCCAAAATATTGCATTATTCCTGCTTACAGAGCAGGACAAGTAAGAGCACAGAAGATGGTAATGATGGAAGGCAGGAATGCCCAGTTCAAAGTGAGAACTCCTTAAACTAGGTTTGTCAGCAAATAAACCACAGTATATGGCTTTACCTTAACATCACACAAATACTTCAGTCACAAGACAAACAAGTATACGGAAGGATTCATCCTGGAAACTATCTTTACATGAAAAAAGAACTAAACAATCAATTCTCTAATAAATAAATAGGTAATGATTATAACATTAAATTGCTAAACATTATAAATTACATTATTAGGAAATATGTTCATGATAAATAACAAATGAGGAAATACAAATGGATAACTAGTAGAGTACAATTGTTTTTTATTCCCTAGAGCTTACGATTTTAGATTTTCAAATAAACATGCCTTCACAATCAATTTTAGAGAATCTCTGAAGCTGAGAACTTGAACAGTTGTTAGAATACGTCAGAATCATTGTTGCCTCTGCAATTTAAAATTCAGTTCTCTCAATATAGACCTTAACAAGATATTATTTTTCTCCAGTTCCCTGCCTCAGTTAGTCTACGGGATGGATGCCCTGTCACTGCAGTTCACTGAGTCACCCTCACCTCGTCGACTGCTATTCAGAACAAGCTACTGAAGAAGGTTTGACTGTCTGCTTTTCCACAGTATCTGAGTGTTTGACAAGCTTTACTGAATTTATTTCAATATGACTTTCAGAGTATRATAATATCTTCATTTTGCAAATGGATCGCTAAGGCAATGAGAAATGAAAATCAAAAACATTACATCATGCTGAGAGACTTGGAACCTGTATTTTCAAAGTAAATTCTACGCTACAGAACTTTATTTAATCAATACACAGGTACAGTCAACTCAGCTGTCGTTGCCCAGCTGTTATGCAAACTAGACTTGAGAGTCTAATGACCAAGTCTGACGAAAAGAAGATGCATCAGTAGTGACACCTCGTGAAAACCTACACTTCAGTTTGACAGAGGAGCTCTTTAGTGGAGACTGGAACAGAAATGCATTTGTTCCACCGGAGCTGAATAACACAGCTTTCAACTGCTGTTCAGATATATTCTCTGTTTGCTTATTCACCTGCTCCATCATCTGGTGYGTGACCACCACTGATATATATTGAATAAATCTGAGTACTTCAGTGGAAAATGAAGAGAAGGAAATAATATAGTGGCTTCTAGAGAAAACCAGCAATATCTTAGAAGATGTAGGTTTTATCTAAAGTTTTGGCAAGAAATGTTGGGATATTTTTCTACCCTTGCGTTTCACTTTGATATCTCTGAAGTCATTGCACAGTTTAAGATGCTGCCACCTGTAGCTCCGATACAATGGGAACTATGTTATCTGAACATCTCTTACAGTCCTTGGGTTTTTAAGCTGGAATTGATCTGGCCTAATTTAGGCATCTCAGAGGTAGATATTTCTATTTGAATTATCATCTAATCTCCCATTACAGTGTGTGAAGAGCAAATGGCCCAGTTGCAGAGCACAGTTCATCTCATTACATCATAACATTTAACATAGATCTGAAACACCATCTCTGACAGCGTTTACTTCTTCCTACAACCTATGATGGGAAATTTTGGTGTGTAACTCTGACAGTTCAAGTTAAGGGATGTCAGCTCCAGTTTTATTTATRAATGAGATCAGTTTCCCCACTACTTCACAGAAACACCATAAAACACTGAGAACAAGACCMAGAGAGGGACCATGTTGCCTAAACTTACCTTTTGATGGAGTCCAGYAACTCCCTTCTCCAATAGCTGAAAAAGCGGCTATGTTTGTTCAATCATATTTTTAATCATGGAATCTCCAAGTATGCACAGACAGTTGCAATTTGGGAAACTAGTCACGTAATACATSCCTAACTCCATAATCTATATGTGAGGTGATACAGTGATTATACTCTGAGTCAGCACCAAATCTAGATAAAAATAGAGGCCCCTGCAACACAGAGACTATTTTAAAACATTCTGGTAGTAGTAGCAGTAGYAGTTTCTTTTACACAATAGCTGGTGTTCAGAAAAAAAAAGGACATCTGGGTTCTACATGGAAGCAGTGTAAGAAGACTCAGACACACATGGCTCATTTCCCAGGAGAAGGCTTCAGTTACTGGGAGCTGGGTGTCAGCCTGGTTAACCATCAGCCAAGAGCACAGGGCTAGCAGGCCTGGGAGAGGATGGCCTGGTAGTGGTCAGCTCGCTTGCCTGGCAGGACTCTGCCTCCTAAACTTACACAGAATCTTCCTTTTTTTTTTTTTTTTTTTTTTCTTTCCCAATTCCAGTCATGAAGTATAAACAAAACCAAACTTGAAAACAGGAGCCTGAAAATACAAGTCTCCTTGTATAAATTCAGTGTCTAAGCATAAATGTAAAAGATTTGGGTTCCCATTTATTTGCTCCTTTGCAAATCTTTTCTTTCTTCTGCCACCTCARAGGTGGCCAAAAAAAGAAACATACTATTTCATCAATTCTAATGGCTCTCTACTCATAATTTGKTTTTTTAGATGTTACCATATCCGAAGCACCTAACACTCTTTCTTCATTATTTTGGTGATTAGATGTCCAACTGCTTTTCCTTGAGTCACTTGTCTAGGGCCAGGTGTGTAATTTTTTGATATTATCTATTGGAAACATCTAAGATTCCTCTCTCGATCTTGCTTAAAATTTCCAATGTTCTTTGAAAAGCACGAAGGGAATGTGTTTTAGAAATAGAAAGCTACTCCTGTTAAAGAAAAAAGAAAGAAAGAAAGAAAAACAAGCTAGCAATYGCTGAAAGACATTAAACTTTTCAGAGATTTTCTGATCTGTATTGAAACAAATTTTATCTGAAAGCACAATTTATCTTTGCACCTCCACTCTGTGAAAATCTATATCTGCACAAGTAACCTTCATTTCCCAGTAGAGACAAGGGAGAAARGGAAGCAGTTGTATGGCTTGATTCTTCTGACCTGTTTTAGACATCATTTCCTATACCTGTTTATTGACTTTGGAAGGATTATAGACAACAAGCTCAAATGTAGAGGTTAACATGTATATTTTTACCTGGTCAGATAAAACTGACTGTAAAACAAATACCTYCTATACCTTTGTATGTTCTCTATTTTCTTAGTATGTCCCACTATTTTTAAACTGCTTTTGAGCAGCTTCCTGGTTATTAATCACAAAATTGATTTGATGTGAACAATCAGGAAGAAGCAAACAAATCTATTTTCACTTGCSATTTGACTGGATTCTGCAGTCTGGTCTCCTAAGGAGTTTAAAAGGCATCCTGTTTAGCTTGTTGCTGGGTCATTAACATGTGTCTTTAAAGAAATACGTGTCTTTGTATAGAGAGAATTATATAGCTCAGGTATATATTTATACTATCTTTTGATGTGCTTTAGAAGTGCAGTTATAACAAATCATTCTAAATGTTACAGAATTAATGGGGCTTAGCTTCCTACAGTTTGCAGAGGGAATTTTTCCTCTGAATACTCCTCTTGCCCCATTTTATAAAACTTGCAGAACGTTAACATCCTTGAGACCTTTTCATTTCCACCTAATAAGTCTGGTATTGGTGAAGAGGCTCAAACACATAARTACAAGTGAGACAGAAACATACATGTACACAGTAACTATATGTGACCTAATTGCTAAGCTTTACAGAACATTTTTGTTTGTGCATTTGTTTCCGAGTTTAACAGGCAGAAACATTTATACTCATTATCCCTGCAGGTAACACATTTTATAAAGGATAGTACACTAAAATCTAATCAAGTAAATTGTAGATCAGGAGTAGCAGCAACTTTGAGATATAGCAGCTTGTCCCGTCAATACTTTCAATGCCAATGTGCTATGAATTCCAGTTAGATCACTAGCTCAAGCTGGTAACTGATTTCAGTAACTTCCAAATTACTTCAGATTTAAGGAGTTCTGACTTTTTGCTCTTCAATGGACCTTGGATCAGAATCACCCCTGCAGCATTTACTATCAAATCACCATACCAGGAAGGATATTTTTGTGGTTCTGTTGCTGCAGGCTGTATCTCTCTTCACAYAGTGCTTGTCAAAGAACTTGGCTCAAATAAATTAATTTTTTGGACTCACAAAGGAGTCACAAAGGAACTTTTGCAGTTTTTCTCCCACGTCTGCTAAATAATTCAAATTAAACAGCTGACTACTGAATTATCAATGCCAGAGAATAAAGGATTTAGTAGCCATTCAGTGATAATCTAGGTGTTTTATAACCTTTACAAAAAAWAGTAAAAATTACTTTTGCTACATAATATGCTTATTTTTCTTAATACATTGGACTAGGTTTTTCTTTAAAATAGAACAGAAAATCCTATGTGTAAGAAATTGTCAAGTTTTTAAGAAGCTCCAAATTACATTACACTGTAGCAGAAAATAAATCTACATTTGGCTGATTTGCTAGTTTGCTTTTAAAGAAAAGCCCACAATCTGATATAGTTGCAGAATTCATTGTTAGACAATTCTCTTTAGTAGGTCGACATATCAGCCTTTATACATTCTAAACATCTTTCTAGCTTCTTCCCTGAGGGTATTCATGGAGAAACTAGTATAAGAGATATTATAAACTAAATGAAAGTCTAGCAATAAATGTGCAAATGTTACAACTTCTGGACATTAATTCTCTAGAAATGWCAGCTACAGGCAAAGATTATGTGACTTACTTGTAAAGGACATCATTATATAGACAAAAACAGATCATCAAATTAAGCCTCCGAACAGTAGTATTTTAAAAGCTTAAGACCATCAGTTTTCCCTAGGTGTTTATTAATCCCTTTAAAAAGGAGTGATGGCTTTGGTTTCAATCCACTATATGCACAACAAAAAGTCAGATTCTTAGTATTAGATATAGCAAGGCAAAATTAAGAAGGAATGAAATGTTCCTTTTGTATTAAAACCTGGTAATTGGCACCTCTTCTGTAGTCCTGTAGTTGAATGCTGTCCCTCCAACTTTTTATCATTTTACAACAAGATCCACTCTGTCACAGTGTTTGAAGAGAGAGATTGCTCCTCATCACAGGAGGTGGAAACTTCTGGTTTCTAAGGTCTTGCAAAGCATTATACTGAGCTTTATGTGGCTCTCTGATTTGGTTAGAATGGCCTCATATTCACTCTCGGACTATGAATCTTCAGCGCATTTGGTTTATAACTGATCTCAGTTCAAGACTTTGTTCCCATGTCTAATCTTTTCTTAGCATAACCTGTCAGCATGGATTCTAGGTTATTAGCTTTGGTGAACATACCGACTCTCTATGTTTTAATGTAATAACAAAGATGGAAGATTTTCTATTATGGGAAAAGAAAACCCTGCAAGAACTAAAAAGACTTCTAGACTTCACTGTATATTTTTGTTACCAAAGCTGCAAATGATGCTTTCTGAACAGCATTTGAGCTAGGATTCTACTCCAAAATTAGTAATACAAAGAAAATACTGTTACCACTTTATGAGAGATACCTTAAATTTAACTTTGTATATATTCATACAATAASAGGTACAGAACATGTCTATACTCAGGTCAGTTGTGCCTTGATACATAAGATAAATATGCAAATAACTTTATGAAACTTCATGAATTTGAAGTTTTCTAATAAATCTCTTTAATATAAAGAGACTGAATCTCARTCACTTCRGCTTTGCTTTTATTTTGTTTAGTAATAAAGCATAACGTTTTTTTWAAAAAAAATCAGTATATCCAGAAGGATTTAGGCCTTCACCTAACAAACTGGTTTAAACGTTGGTATACTTACAGACATAATTTAGTAAGGAGTGATTCCATAAATTTAAAATCATATATTTCAAAAACTCAGGTAGCTTTTGTTACAAATCTCCATGAAATTATTAACTGCAAGAAATAGTGGAGAATTTTTTTAAGATTTCTATTACAATAAAAGCATGTAAATTACCTGTTTTCTTGGCAGAATAATAATACAAAAAACTTGAAAGAGCAAGTTTACCAACACACTTAAATTGAGCCAAATGTAACAAGAAAGTATGTGACAAGTATAATAAAACCACCAAAAATGATAAATAAAATTATGAATTTGTATTATAAATACAACTTTGTAAAAGACTGTGGAAAAGATAAAGAGGATATATAATCCCAGCTGAAGCTTTAAATCTTGGTAGAAAGAATTATATCCTTTTCAAGTAGCTGTCCACGTGTTTGATGCCCAGCCTGCAACATAGCAAAAGAAGCTAGCTTAAATACAGATAAGTGTAATAAGTGTATTCAAAGATAATAGGAGTCTTCCTACTCTGCATTATTTTAGACTTCATCTTATGTTTATTAAATAGTATGTTACATTTTATTTAAGAAATGATAAACTCAGTCCTCAGTGTGCTTTCTGCTTTTGAGTGTATAATTTCCTCCCTTGCAGGATTGCAACCTAACAATTTATTACGTTAAAGCAAAGCRGAACCATATTTGTCTGTAACAAATACTGAAAATTATTCCCAATTAATTAATCATCCACACCATCCAGATCAATATGGCACAAGAGTTAATATGATTCATAATATCCTAACTGAAATCTAGTCATGCATCAGGTAATAAGTGAAAAACATGTTTTCCTCATTTCTCAGTTAATATAGCCTTAGTTCTGCAGATTTGAGAAGCTTCATTTTTATTCTCTTTAAAACAATATAAATCAAAGGTACAATGATGAAACTGAAATAATTATATTGACACGAGGTTGATGCAAGAGAACACACAAAACTAGRTATAAAAGAGGTGCAAAGATTTATCTTCTGACTCTTCCTACCTGCTGAAAACCGAAGACCTAACATAGGTACCAAAGGCTTTTCATGAGTACATGCAGTGAGGTAGAAAACAGGATTCACAGTAACTATGCTGAGCAGGAAGCAGCTAGAATCCTCAGCAGAACRTGTCAATTCAAAACAGGGTGACTTTAGATGTCACCGTTGTCCTTTACCCCYCTTGGATTACACAGTGACATCTCTAGCTGCAATGCATAATCCTGGATGTTCTCCTCCAGCTAGTCCTTGTCACAAAATGAAGAAATACCTACAGATACAGATACATACGTGTATAGATAGYATGAGTATACACACGCACACGTATTGTGTGTGTGTATATGTAGCACATGCATGACATGCAATATTGGTGGATGAAAAAGAGGAATGACCACCATATTAACAAGTAGTTTAGGGAATCGTTAGTAACCGAGAAAGTAATTTCAGCTCTCCTTCTGCCTGAATAGATGGGTTTACTAAATTATTCTTGTCAAAGTGTTCCACTTTGAGGGAAAAATTAAATTTTCATTGGGCCAAAGAGACAAACACGTGAAAATATGTGCATGGGTTATTGGTAAGGACACACTCGTATAAGATGTGTGTTCAGATTCCCTTTGCCAGGTGCTGTGAGACCCAGTTATCACCTCACGATTTTTGAGGTGAAATATGCACACCTAAAAAAACAAGGTTAAGCAGCAGCTGAGCCTGGAATTTCGTGCTCTACCCTATGGATGCCCATACTAACACTAAAAGTTTACCACCTAACTCTTTCTTTAATTCTCCTACAGATGATCTGAGTCTACAGCAAAAAGGTTAACCACTTTGCCTGAAACGTCCAGTTTCCTGTAGGCCAGCACTCTGAAAATAAGATTAAGAATCAAATTAATGGCCTCGGCACAATGACTAAACAAATAGGTGGTATGCAAAAAAGAACAGATGCTCAAAGGAATCTTTTGAACAATAGTAAACTCACAATACAATGATTAAAAGGCTGTAACAAKTCCCTCACGTATTATTGTGCCATCACTATTCTAGTTCAGTCATATCTGCAGTACCTCTATACTCTGGGATGATTCCAGAATTCCAAAATATATAAGGAAAGACATAGCATCGCATCAATAATGATAGTTTTGTTATGCTTATTAAATCTTAAGCATAAAAYGTATCATCTTCCTGATATATATTTGCAAACTACATGGCTTTAAATGAAGAGAGTATTGTAGAGATTACTGAACTTCTGAAACCCTAAATATTTTTAAAGTGTATTTGTTGCACAAATTAGCTTACCCCAGATGTAACAAATTTTGCAGGCTCCTGTAGAGTCAGATGCCATTTTAGACATACAAAAATATGAACAAAACCACCTTTTGYCTGGTATCTGGATTTTTCACACCTAACAGAAGCTTTGAAAGCTCTAAGTACAGATTAGTAATGTAGTGGACCAGACAGTGGAATTTTTAAGTCCCCCTCTCAAACAGGGACTCAACCTCTCAACCTAATGGTTTGATTTCTCCTTTTTGTGTCAGTCACATCAGCCTGAGGCATAGATTTTGCATGTTAATCCACATATACGTACTCACTGATGGATGGAATTTTGTTTCAGGCTTCTTGATGGCCACCAGCTTGRGGTTCCACTTGAGAAAGCTAAACAGCTGAGGATCAAAGGTGCTTTTAAGAAAATAAGACCTACAGGTCACCTGGGCACACACTGAGCACAAAGAACATTAAGGAAGGGAGCCTGGGTGAAAATCGCTCGTTTTCAGTCATATCTCTTGTGTGTGTTAAGACCCCAAAGCTTACAAAAGACTGCTGGCTATAGACTAATTAGAGTTATAAATGTTGCTATTGATTTATCTACCCATATGTTATGCACAGACAGTGTATGCAGTTATAAAGTTCATTATGGTTAAAGTTATTACTGACTGGCATAATAAATTATATTTGCCAAACTTCAAACAAGGAACTGTAATCTAGAAGCAGAAATAATTATTGCCATAACTGTTATTATTAATACTCTGATTACAAAATTTGAACACACATTACCATCATGCTGGAAGGAAGAAATCCTATTCTAACAAAACATATGGTCATTACCTTCCAAAGATTTACACATGCTCGGAGAATTCAGCTCTCAGACTTCAGGGCATTTGTGAAGCCTATTGGAATGGACAAAGGCAGTGGAGAGTCTGTAACAGAGAGATCTGGAGAAAGCAAACTGGAAGATTGATCAGTATGGAGTCTTGCTTGGTGAGATGCGCCAAGGAGATAACTTTGTATGTCATTACACTAATAATACCGTGTTTAGCTGTTTTGCATGTTTTAGTAAGTTTTGACTGTTTTTAACTTTTCATCTTTGATGTAGTATCTGTAATGCTTAAAGCTTTTGACACATTATAACAGATGCAAGTTTGTTATGCAAATAGATTCAACACATTAAACTTTTGAGAAGTCAAAAAAGTGAAAAATGTCAAATGAACTCAAGACACTGATATTACTATTATTTTCGTAAATTATGTTCCACTAAAGAACAAAATATGCTTTTARCAATAACCAGAACTAGTTTAAACAGAGAATATTTCTGGACCATTTGGGAATTTGAGTACATTTCTAAATTTCATCTTGTTACAAACTCTTCATAAACTTGACCCAAATAAAAGTATTTGTGAAATAAATCTTGAATAGATTGAGTTTTGATTGTATTCCGTGGCGGAGTCACTTGGAGCATCTATACCTAAAAGCATGCTAGACTGATGTTACCTTTCATCAAATGAAAAGCAACATGAATTGCATTACCAAAAGACAGATGCTTATATATAACAGAAACATTAAACTATTTATGACAATTATTTCAACTCTATGCTGTGCTCTGACTTTTAGACTGAGAACAAACTTTCTAGGTCACATGTATATATTTTAACTGGAAAAAAAAAAGATCATTATAAAGAATGACAAGCCATAGTTAAAAGAATTCTCATTTTCCCAAGGTGAAAATCAAGCCCTGATTAATTGCTGAGCTGTTTTAAGGCAAATTTGCTGCTTGCCACTGTGGAAACATGCGTGACAAGCTGGGAGGCTAGAAAGCATTTTCAGATTTTTTTTCTCCACAAAATCTGTTTTGGGTGACTTAAACATAAGAAATGAGCATGGACTTTCTTTTGCCTRACTTAAACTAGTAAAAAGGTAACTCCGCAGCATAACCTAGTGGTATGAGCTCTCTCTATAGTCTATCTTGGACTACTAAGATAGGTGTTTAACACAGGTAGCTGGAATCACCTACTAATAGGGAATAACAGACAAGTTACCAGAAGAAAGAAAGAAAGAAAAAAAATTGAGATGAACCATTTTCTGAGACAGCAGTTCCATTTCAAGACTTTCTTCCTATATAATTKCTAATGAAAGCACTAGCACTATAAACTTATTAGAAAGCGTTATTTCCATCAGCTCATTTCAGTGACAGCAGTCACTGAGAATCCTTTCAACTATCTATTAATTTAGTTGAGATCTGAACAACTAACCAGTTCCCTAAGAAAATAAAACTGCATTATCTATCTTCATCATTCACCTCTTGTGATATCTCCTCCAATTTTAAAACTGTGTTATAGCTCAAAATGGCATATCTCCCACTAAGTGAAAATACGTTGTATCAGTTTAGCTGATCTCTGAAAAAGAACTGTTCCTGGCTGGTTTATTTGCCAGCTATCGGCTGCTTGGAAAAACTCAAAAAGCTGCAAATATGATAAACATTTTGATAAATTCTAAGAAGTTGGTGATGAAGTTTCTTCCAAGTTCTTTATCTGGTCATGAACAGGGCACTGTATGGGGATGGTGTTTTATATACGCTATCCATGTACATGGTAAGAATGCCTTGTCGGGGCCCTGGCTATTTCACAGCAAGATAAGCAGAAGTATATGCGCCTGGGAAGGGAGTAGACACAGCGATCAATTAGAAGCTGAGCAGATACACCTGGACAATGCTAGACAACCAATAGCGACGCTTTGTAAAGTGCGTGAACCCGTGAGCCTTCTGAAAGGATATATAAGCCAGATAGGTAGAATAATAAAGTGGATTGAACTTGCATCACATTGATGTGTGTGTTCTTTCCCRTCTTGCTGAGAATGGGCTGYGGCAATGCCTGATTGCAGAGGATATATAAAGCTTTACAAACACTAAAATCATTGCCCAGCTGCAGCAACTGTCCCTGTGAAACCTGAAAAAACTAGCCAAACATAGGGACAWATCAGCAGCAGCTGAGGAGAACAGCCCAGAAAGAAAGAGTAGAGATGCTGAAAGCTCATGCTCTCTCACTCCACAGATCTTGAGTTTGCTCAGTGAAGATCCAGCTTCCAAGTCAGAGAAACTGAAAAATGTTATASCCAATGGCCTAAAGATCAGAAACAGCAAATGAAGGAGATGACAAAGACGCGACCTCGTTTCGTTGTTTTAGTCATGTCTCGTATACTCTCAAAAACCGAAAGTTTAATGGGTGACTATATCTGTTGACTATGCCATTGGAAGACTGCCCTCTCACTCTAAAAAGTGCCAAGAGACAAATCTTCACAGTCATCAAAGAAAACAAATGCACATGTCAGTAGACCTGATGTACCATATCAATTTCACACCATAATCTCATATTTTATATGAAAATGCCTAAATTATTAAACTAAATGGATCTAGGAAATAGACTGATAAATTAGGTAGTGCTAGTTTCAGGATTTGAAACTTAATCATCTGTACTGTTAAACTGTTGCAATAGTCCCCAATAGTTTTGGTCTTCAAATTTAGCTCCAAAACAATTCCATGGAACAGACAGGAGTTATCACTGACCAGGAGGAGCCCTTCCTAACAAGATTTGGATGCAGTCACCCACTTTCGATGGACAGATTGATAATGTTATGAATGTGATCTGTTTCTTGTCAGCTGCCCTCAGCACCAGAAAACAGTCACATGTGATGTCCAGTACAGACACAGACTTTGCAATAGACATATATATCTTGCAACATCTGATTGGATATAAGGGAAAAATTTTCACAGAGATGATTGAACACTGGTACATGTTGTTCAGAAAGACTGTGGGTTCTACATCCTTGGAGATGTGTAGAAGTTGATACGGCTCTGAGCAACATGATCTAATTGGTCCTGCTTTGAGAGAGCAATTGGATTAATGACATCAGGAGATCCCTTCTGCTTAAATTATACCGTGATTCTGTGATTCATGTTCTAATTCAAAATCTACACCAGGGTGTGCACACAGATAAGGATAACTTCCTCTGCCAAGCTATTTCTTATGTTGGTGTTATGGATCAGATGGATTAATTTTTCATTGATTTTATGAGGGTAATTCATATAATTTGAATGACTAATGAGCATTATAGAAAGAAGACAAGAGCATAATTTTACATAAGATAAACAATAAGACTTTGTGTACCTACTGCATGGGGATACATCAAATCAGCATGTGAATGACATCTGGCAAAAGTGTGAGAAGGGACATGCAGAGAAGTGATATACCCAAACCATTAAACCAGAAAAATCACTAACTACCATATCAYTTCATGCTTACGGAGACCTTACTCAAATGGATCATTGCCAAAATAAACTACAATATGCATTGTTTTAACATATATATGAAGATCTTAATCTACAGCTCTGCACATGAACCAAGTCCACATACTGATGGCAAACATTACGCTTTCTAGTACTGGGACTGTTGATGGTAAACAGAAAAAGTTAATTAATATTATGGAGTATTGATCTCAATGATTTCCCTTCTCATATAAAGACTTTTGAAAATAAGAATGTTTCACAGATAGGAGATTAAAATAAAGGATAGTTTAAAAAAGTGTTTCCTTCCCAACTTGAGCTAGGAGAAGGAGTACCAGATCAGCTAAAGCAGAGACCAAAGGACTGTGGGTCTGATGGGAACTGCTCAACTCTGGCTCTTCAGTCTAGCTCCTTCTGAATCCTTCTCTCAGAATATTTTTGGCTTGATTTCTCTCTAGAAGTGCCTTTCTAACCTACCTTTTTCACCTGCTAATTTTGTCATTAATTTGCACATTTGCTTCCTCCTTCTGTTTTATCTAACTACACAGCTAATCTCTGTCTAAACACACTCAAATTATATCCCCAACCAAATGTCATCTACCACAATACTACTCTTTCGGTGTATTTTACTTCTGTTCTTTAGATTTTTCTCATCTTGTCAATTTGAACTGCAATACTGTCAGGCAAAGCATTATAGTAGCTATATTACCTAGTCCCATAGTAAAGGGACCCATTCCTGAGGATGAGGCACCAGAAGTACGGTCTTTAATAAAAAACTACTTATTTATGTAATATAACAATATAAAATTACTAAATTTATTATAGTCAAAATTGGGAAATAAAAAAAAATCTTCTTGGCTAAATCCTCCTTTTGAAAGTCTAGCTTTGCAATATATTCCTACAATCAGTTTCACAAGGCTATTACCATAAAACTTTAGGGGACATATTGAAGAACATTTTGTTATAAGGAAAAGGCTAGTAAAAGAAGGTGCTTTGTGGACAAATGAAATATTATAACAGAAAGAAAAAAAAGTTGAATCACCAAAAGATAATCTCAGATAAATACTACTGTACAGTAAATTATATGCAGCAAGATAAATGCATCTGTTCAATTATGTATGAAACCCATAGGTTTCCTACAGAGGTCCAGATTCTAGTCTGCATTTTAAATCTGATCATTTTCTTCGTCACTCTTTGATTATACAGCTTTAAAAAGGCATTACGCTGACAAAGAGGATTCATGATGGTCCTATTATTTCAAGCATTTAGGAGCAGCCTTTTGTTTTTGTTCTTCATTAGGTGAACTGACAGCTTTCAATTTATCTTTCCGCTGTGGTATGCTGTGTGTAGCCTACCTAGCCAGAGATGATTTCTGGGTACCTGCTGTCCTGGTTTTCTCCTAACCTAGTCCATTTCCTCATTACAGAGAAAGAATATGAACATTCAGTTAAAGC
Source organism: Rhea americana (assembly GCF_003343005.1). Lineage (NCBI taxonomy): Eukaryota > Metazoa > Chordata > Aves > Rheiformes > Rheidae > Rhea > Rhea americana. The sequence continues at coordinate 2,838,804 of NW_028186867.1, read as the reverse complement.
TTACGTAAAATATAGTTTAGCCTATCTGTCATTGTTTATTGTCAATTGTCWTTACCTCTGTCCAAGAAAGCTCTTAATTTTTCTTAATATTTTCATTACATTCAGCAGTACTATTGAACATCACATACATTCCTAAGCATGCTGCCAGATCAAGACTTTAAACATTACCTGTGATATAACAGCAGAAACAACAAAAACACAGTAAAACAGAATGCTGTCAGAACGGTCATAAGAGATATTTTCAAAAAGATAGAGGCTAGAACCAGAAGAATAAATGAATTTAATTTTTTTGCTCGTTACTGTAGCTTGGACACAAGACTTAAATTAGAGGTGGTTACACTCTACTGATACTGAACTTTGCTTGAAATCTCTCTCTTCGGAGCATTAGATGGCTCAGTGTGGATATGGCTAGGCTAAAAGTCTCTCTAGGTATCTCCATACTGTGAAATAAAAAAGGACCAGAGACAGGTCAGCAGTGGACCGGGGTACCGTTACTGCCTAATTGCTAACAACACTCGCCTCACCRTTTTTTGGAACACTCCAGCTAGCTCTCTCCAAGACAAATTTCTTCCAGAGGTGGTTAGCCCTAAACACTGTGGACTCGAGCCRGTTGGCCAACAATCAGCCTTACAGCAAAATGTCAATCCTCAGACTTTTATTTAGCAGMCTAGGTGGAACGTCAGCTTCCATGACGGGGAAACCRCTCAGAAAATTAAGTTTCCTTTCCTCTGTGTCTTGCAAAGGATCACACACCTATCCTTCCCACACTTGTTCTCTTCATACTTCCTCTCTTGTCCTAAACGTTATGGACTCTCTTTAGCTCGAAACATGGATTTCTCAGCCTCTCTGTCCTTCTACAGCTAAAATAGGTTGTCATTCCTCTGCCTCTTCTTGATTCTTAGAGCTTCCAAAAACTTTGGAAAGTGAAGGAGCTCCAAAGGACTTTTTATTTTTTAAGTAGTCCTTTCTCTCTTACAGGAGATTACATAAGAACAACACAAAAACAGATATTTTATAGCATCATCAAGTCCAGAAGTTATTTCTGTTCTTCTGGTCATATTCTTAGCTGTCTCCCAAAGGCTCAAATCAGATTACGAGGCCAGAAAAATTATGAGGTCAGTTTGTTGAATGCTGTGTGTTGCGCTCTACATTTCTACATTAGTCTTACTAAAATGAATGATGGCCAACTGAAGTATAAAATCAATGTTCATATTCCTGTAGTGATTCGAAGCTCTCAAAACACAGCTAAATAATGAGAAGGAAAATAATTCCAAAATAAGTAGATCAGCTTCTTCTGCCAGCTATCCTACTGAGATGTAATATCATTTCTTTCAAGATATTTCCCATAATCATATACTGGTTACTTCAACCTGTTAGCAGTTCCCAGATAACTTTTCTCCTTGTGCCTGACATTGAAAATCAAACTATTTTCTTTATTCATTTATAATCACTCGGCTGGTCTCAAGTATGTGACTAGATTCTGCTGTACAGTTTTAGATACAAACTATTTCTGAGTATGCACAGATGGAAAAATTCCTGCTGGACTGATTCTAATCAGAAAGATAGTTTGAGCTTGAAGAGCCCTGAATATACCAAGAAATAGCTGCTACATTTCTAGCACAAAACAATACTGCTCTCAGGAAAGAAAAACAAATAAATAAATAAAGGAAGAAAGAGAGGAAGAAAATAGAAGGCTTTTTTGTTCATGCACTAAGCAGTATATTGCTAAACAAGGACTTGAACTGCAAGATGACATTGAAAATATCTCAGTAAACAGAGAAGTCAGCTATAACTTTATTTAACTGATTGTTTTGTATGCAGAATAAAATGTTCTGGAGTGAGTGAAATAGAGTGAGACAAACGCTTGCCATTCAAAATGAGATAATGGTAATAATGGCTCTTAAAAATCATGAGAGATCATTCTTGAAATTACTGGAAAGTGATATGCATAATTATGGCAGATTAAATGAATTAGACTTCTTTAACACAAGGAGACTGGTTTTATGCCCAGAATATGTGGGTAACGACATTACATTTCCTTAAATTATTGATTTGTGTAAGACAACTTGTACCTTAGCAGAAGTAAACTAGTAATTAAAGATATAATATTGGCTTTAAATATGTGTATCAGTTGTTGTCAAAAGCACCATTATATAATCCAGCTAATAATAATGGTCTTGGTATCCAAATGTAACCAAAAAATTGCAACTCAAGGAATCATAAGCTAAACATTCTCACTAGTATGGATTTGGTATGCCAGGAAACTAGTAAAAATAACAATGCATATACAGGCAWGTACTTTTAAAATTGTTAATAAAAAATCCTAAGAAGAGTTCATATTTCAGTAYTGGTGGGTGTCTTTTCTGTGTAACTGGATGAACATACAGAAGCACCGATTTTGACCTCTAAAAATATCTGTCATTAGGWACAACCTGGAGAGTTGCAGAGGATCCTAGAACATGATGTCCAATTTTATGCATAATAGCTTTAGCAGAAACTTTTAGGCACTGACTAAGCCAAAAAGACATAAAGATGGTATATCTACCCAACTATCCTAAGCTGTGCAAAAGCGGGACAATTTTCTTYAGTTCACCTAGTCATATGGAAACTACAGCTCCCTTCAGGGAGTTAACACTTCAGAAAAATTTAAGTTCAGACATTGTAAAAAAGCTGAACTTTCCACAGAAAAATAAACAAAAGTTGCCAGGAAATGTAAATAGATACTGATAAATCAAACTACCCAAAATCAGCTTTCAAGATAGTAATTATACTACTTCAAAGTAATAGATTTTATAATGTCTAGTATTCAATCAAGATTGAAGTAGAAATTTTATACAATTGTCTATACTCTTGGAATCCTACCAAAGCAACATTTGTAACAAATAAGCAAGTTTAAAATGTGAAAGTTTCTACTCTCAGTCAAGACAGAATGATGATTCAGTTTCAACACTGTAAGATAAACGTCACCTTACAGAAATAAGATTGAACTGGTTCAGCAGTACCTCCRTTCAGCCAAATGCTTTATCAATGTTTTTTCAAAGTAATCAAGATGACAAAATGATTTTGGTGATAGCAGCAACTGAGGTTATAGGTGAGCTTAGTTTCAGTGCTTCGGTAACATATGCACTCAGCTTGGTCTATGGCAATCAGAACAACATATGTACACACAAGAGTAAAGCCAATAACATAGAGAGCTTCTAAGTGTTGCAAAAGAATTCCTGTCCAGAAATCCAGAAATCAGACTATGGTTTGAAACTTTTCCAGATTTGTAAATTGTTCCTTTTACTTATGAACATTTTCCACATCATTATAACACACAATCACTTTTATTAAAGTAAGCTGAACAAATTTCTTTTATATATTCCTTTACAAATTAACTTGATTTCTGTTTGGAGGGAGAGATGCTCCATCTATTTCCCTCTAGCTGTCATGGGGCCCTGATGACTGAAGAGCCAGGCTGCCCTAGAAGGAGAACAGACAGGGGATGACGGTGGGATGAGAACTGAATAGAGGAAATGCTGTTCTACCTTGCGAAGAAAGAGTTGATAATCTGAGAAAACAGAACATGATTTTGTAAGTTCATTCAAGCAAGGCAGATACTTCGTATAAATGTTGACGTGCCTTTAGCAGTGAATCTAAGTATTAATTTATTGTACATACACATGGATTTACAGGGTTACTAAGGAGATGATACTTTTTAGTCATGTGAACAGAAACACGAAAATGGCTACATAATCTGTGCAGACTAGGATTTCTTTTAGCCCTAAGCATGCAAACAAAATTTCCTTACACCATTTCTGGAAAGTCTTTTTATTCATTTGTTAGCACTTTACACTTTTGACTTCTAACTGAAAGTTTGCCACAGAAAGATCCCATCATACTCTTTTTGAATTATGAAGCAAACATGAGAAATATTTCCTTCTTAAGATTCTGCTATACCTCATTTATCTTGTTATTGTTTTCACCCTATAAAGTCAAGTTTTTCCCAATTCCCCAAGGTAGTACAACAGTAACACAGCAATATTTGCTGAAAGCTCTCAGATAGACCTCTTGCACTACAGCTCCTAGCTGGCTGGCACAACCATGTGTCAGTGCTTTTAAAATATGTGTCTCGGCAGGCTCTATGTACATACACATTTATAACATATAAGCTTGCAGGGTTTGGGGGCTTACTTTCTTTTATCACAGATTGCCACATTAATCATAGGCTATTTTCCCTAATGGCTGCTGCCGGGAATTTGGGTATGTTGGAAATCCTGTTGCGATTTGAGATAAAATATTCATGTCAATAACAGCTGCTTCTTATTATAATGATATGTAGATTAAATAATTATGCAGTTAGTTAYATTACATGGCTATTCTGGCAAATTTCCCTACTATTTATGATAGGTCAATAGCTGACCTGGATAGGTCTTAATTATGATTTTATTTATCTTTCAAATGCAGCCCTTACTGTAAAACTACTGTCTGACATCAACAAATACTTTCTTTGGATCAAAGTTTCTTGAAGTGCTTGAAGTATCCATACTTATCACCTTTATAGAACCTTATTCCAGTGACAAACCAAACACAGGATGTTCTCACTGGCATGCATATCAAGCACGTTTACGCTTAATTGTAAACTGCTGGACTGTTACGTGAACACAGATAACCRTTTCTATTGTATCAAACTTGAATTCTGTCCACTCACAAAATTTCAACAACTTAGAGGTTTAAGCAGAAGTCGTGTAGTAGTGATTCTGTTCATTTATTTTGGTTCAGTTAGCTAAGTTAGCTCTGAGAGGTATCCCAAGTCAGACTTTTGAGATAAATATTTGGAGAAAACCTAAAATGGTGGCATCTCTTCTCATCAATAGCCTTCTCAAGCTATTTTTGATTTAAACTGMAAAGAGATCATGCTCCAAGTGAATTAGGGAATAATTAGTTAGTTGCCTGGGAGCTAGATGAGGGATAAACAGGTGATGTATGTAATAACTAATGAATATTTAGAAATGGACTAGGAGATGGATATGAACATAGACTGACAAGGATATTGGAAATGAGCTGGTAATGCCAGAGATAGGCCTAATCTGTCAGCCAGCATGTTTATCCTGARTAATGCAATGGCATATCTTCGGTTAGAGAAATTGAGGGAGTCAGAAGAAGGCCCCAAGAATACTGTATACRTTACATACTTATTATGAAAAATCCTTTACCCCATGAAAGTAGAAAGGCTCTTTTAGGGGAGGACATATATAAAGCAGAAGATATCTGTGGACAATGGTCTTCCTCGGCCTTGCTTTTTCCCTAGAAGTAAAAAAGAAAGCTAGAAACGGTAACTGTACAGTCTAGAGGATYGTATCATTTCCTGGACATATGGTCTCCTTGCTGAAGAAGGATGAGTTAGTGCAATATCTCCTTTATGGACCAACATAGATCCTGTTTCCTGTGAATGTTTTCAATGGACRACTCCTGGAGCGACATTTCTTCAGGATGTAGATAATAATACAGGGATGTTAGCAAATGGATGTTAGTATTTTGGGGCCTAAACGGTTTTCRACTTATTTTTTACTGTGATGGGAAAACACTTTTGTGCTGTTCTTGATACTGCTTCTGTAAGAAAAATAGATATAAACATGTCTAAAATAGTACGCCTGTGATCCTTTTTTCTTACTTTCTATTTTTGCTTTAAAGAATTGGGCAATTGGCTCTGGTAGCCCAGATATCACCTTCTGCTTGAAAAAGTGAACAGCTGATCTCAGAAATGGAAAATGCCTCTAMTTAACAGGCTGTGCTACTTATCTGATGAAGATTCTGTACCCCACAGATGCCTTTGGCATCTATTGTCTGAAGCCTCTTCAATGTTTTCCTGTGAAATGCAACCTTTCCCTTCTCTTCACTCTCAGCATCTACCAGCTGTGATGACTGCTCTCAAATATGATCTCTGGTCACATAGAAGTATTTCCAGGCCTTTCTTAAGGCCAGTCGGGAGACAAATGCATACTGCCATTAGTCTATCAGTATGAACCACTTCCTATCTGGACTTTTTCRTGACTCCTCCTGCCCTTTGCAGCCTGAAGAATACATTCTGGGGCTGGCTATCTGGAGAGATGTCTTCATCTAATACACTTGGTCTTTTGATTGAGTGTGAATTCTTCACCAGTGTATAAGCAAATTTGTGTAGGCTGCAAAGATGTTCCCTGTGATATCATGATGGAGATTACCATTTTGTCCTAGCTAGATAAGGGCTTACATTGTAGAGCTTTGTAAGGTGCAGTGTGTCTAGGCATAAATTTGATTAGCTTTGCCTACGCAGTTAGTCAAYTCCAATGTGACCCAGTAAATCAGAATTTTTTTGTGAAACTGTGATGCTACAATAGGGACTTCCACGGCATACAAATGTTTCCTAGGTGTTAGATAAAGGAGGAGAGAGAGGTCCAAACTGTGCCAGAAAAGGGTATTAGAAATTACTCATAGACCATAACAGTCATTTTAGTGGTGGTCTTGGACTTACTTATCTTGAGGAGTTCTGAAGCTGCTGMGATAGGGGATCATTCATGACCCACAGCCCAGACTGAAGAGAGACAACCATCTTTTCTCCTCATGTTAGTAAAGGCTGTTACATTGCCAAAGAGCTTAATTAGGTGATTTTTGATGAGTGATAAATGCATAGGAACTGTATCAGTTGGCAAGGAGAGACAGAAGTGAGACTGGTTTGTGGCTATACTGGCATGAATTGCAGGTTGTGATAAGTGAAGAGCTGTTGCAGCTGACTTAATATGTTGGTCAGGATATGAATACTGACAGGCAGGGCAAGAGGGAGTAAGACCTAGATCTGCAGGTGGAAAGGACTTTACACAAGAGTTAGGAGAATGTGTCACATTCTACTAGACAAAGCTCGGTGTAGACGTATGTACATATGGGCTCTGCCTGTGTTTCACATTTTTTTCTTGATATTAACTTTCAATGTAGCAAAAGAATGAGTGGAAATTGGAGTGAATAGCCATCTCAGACATATATATGTCAAGTCTTTCCAGTGGACAGTACCTCCAAAAAGTTGAGGGAAGAAAGTGTGGTAACTTCATATGCATTCCTCAAACTGAGGGAGATGCCTGACAAGGGCCTCTTCTCCCCTGGCTTTACTCCATCATGGATAGACCTTTTTGTTGGCAGATATACATCTCTTACTGCTAGTGGAGTGCAGTTCTCACAGTTCAGCATGTCCAGGTTCCTGCTAAATCATAGTAGACTGTGGCAAAGAATGAAGAATCTCTCTCTCTAAACACCAGGTCTGGAAAGGTGACTGTGGTTTGTTATATGTCAAGGCTTTGATCAGAGAGAGTGTTTTTCATCAGCACCTCACAGGTATTATTTTTTGCTATCTTTTCTCAGTGATACCATTTCACACTTCATGGTGTCAGGGAAAGAAACAGAAAGCGCAGAAATATATCTAAGATCTTTGTTGCAAAAAGGACTGATAATAGACATGATAAACAACTGAGGTTTGATATAGAAGCAGGAGAAGAGCATACTGACCATAACACAAGTGCATTTTGCAGGCTTGAGGCTGCCCACATATCCAGAGAAGTTTTTTGTGAAAAAAAAAAGGAACTACAAACCCAAGAGGACTGCCAAGGAGAGCTTTCTGGCTGACTGCCCTGARTATATTCCATGGCAGCTAGAAGGAAATCCGATTTGGAGAGTCATCTTCAGACCTCCATCTGTCTTGACCACCTAATATTTCAAGGAAGGTAAACACAGGCTTTATGCTGAAATCCTGCAGGCAGTTCTGGAGAAATTCATTCAAATGTAGTTCTGCACGCTTCAGAATTAATCTGAAGGATGAGATACCCTGAATATACCTCACTGTTGCTTGCAGTATTGTGCAAGAACACTCTCTATTTTTCACAGGGGACCAGAAAGCAATTCAGAAGGAAGCACTTCTTCCAAGCTCAAGAGCAGTGCATCCCTATGAGTAGGAAGTCTAGCAAAGGGAGCAGGAGACCTGCATGGACAAGCAAGGAGCTTCTTGCAAAATTCAAACAGAAGAAGAAAGCACACAGAATGTGGAAGAGGGGACAGGCTACTTGGAAGGATTATAAGGATGTGGTCAGAGTATGCAGGGTTGCAGCAAGAAAGGCTAAGGCCCATTTGSAAGTAAATCTGGCAAGGCATGTCAAGGACAACAAGAAGGGCTTCTTCAAATACATTGGTAGCAAAAGGAAGACTAGGAAAAATGTGGACCCATTACTGAATGGGGCAGGGGCCTTGCTGATGCAGGATACAGAGAAGGTAGTTACTGGATACCTTCTTTGCTTCAGTCTTCACTGCAAAGGGCAGCCATTAGGAATCCCAGACCCTAGACACAAGAGAGAAAGTCTGTAGCAAGGAAGACTTTCTCTTGGTTGAGGAGAATCTGTTTAGAGATCTTTCAGGCAAACTTGACATTCACAAGTCCATGGGCCCAGATGGGATGCACCCACAAGTGCTKGGGGTGCTGGCGGATGTTATTGCTAGGCCACTCTCCATGATCTTTGAAAGTTCATGGAGAACTGGAGAGGTGTCTGAGGACTGGAAGAAAGCTAATGTCACACYAGTCTTCAAAAAGGGCAAGAAGACCCAGAAAACTACAGGTTGGTCAGCCTCACCTCCATCCCTGGAAAGGTGATGTAACAGCTTGTTCTGGATGTCATCTCTAAGCATGTGGAGGAGAAGAAGGTGATCAGGAATAGTCAGCACGGATTCAACAAGAGGAAATCATACTTAACTCTTTTCAGTAGTGCCAAATGACAGGACAAGAGGCAACGGGCACAAACTGAAACACAGGAAGTTCCATCTKAATATAAGGAAACACTTCTTTACTGTGAGGGTGACAGAGCACTGGAACAGGTTGCCCAGAGAGGTTGTGGAATCTCCTTCTCTGGAGATATTCCAAACCTTCTTGGACGCAATCCTGTCTAATGTATTCTAGGTGACACTGCTTGAGCAGGGGTTGGATTAGATGATCTCCAGAGGTCCCTTCCAACCTCAATGTTCTGTGAAGCAGTCATTGCATCCTGAGAGTAGAGGGTGGAAACTGAGAAAGAAATTGAGAACTACAAATCACATTCGATTCCCAGAATAATAGTCTAGGACTTGATTCACCAAAGTATGTGATAGAAGTCATCTATGCTCTRTTTTCCTAACACAGACTATATTTTGAAATTGTCTGCTCATGGAAGACTTATTTCTTAGTTAAAAAAAATTACCATTTCCTTTTACTTTGCATTTATTTACCAGAAAAACTATTTTAACTCTAAAATCACCATAGGGGAAACCTCCATCATGTTTAGAAGTACAGAAGTTTGTTCAAATCCCCATCTGCAGAAGGTGCCATTAAAACAGAATACAGTAACACTGGGGTAATTTTTTTTGTTTGACTATACAACCGTGTCCTCCTTTAAAATAKGAAGAAATATCATGGTATTAATGTAATGTACTATAACCCTGAAATTATGCTTCTATATATGAGTTCTATATGTGAGGAAATGAGAAAAACAGAAATTTTGAGAATACTTGAAGTGCTAAGTAGCCCAATGCAAATTAAAACAGCTGAGACATAAAAAAATATCCTTAAAACATTCAGCAAGTAGTGATAGATTCAGATGGAGGAACAGTCTGAGTGAAACATGAAAGTTGGGCAACATGGAAAGATGTTCCCTAAGATAGAATATATATGATCCACAATTAACCATAAAACGAACATAAGCATCATAATAACAATAATAAGCAGAGCCTGGCAAGCCAACTTAAGAATTTTTGCTTGAAAATGTGTCCCACATGTCTAATTTTGAAATTATGAACTTGATTTTACTGCTTTAGCCTTCAACAGGATGAATTAATACCCCAATTTTTAATGCAACCCTCCAAGCAATGCAGATGTACTCTAAGTGTGCATTTGCTGTCTCATTTTAATGATAGAGCAAAACTGAGATTCATCTGTCTCATGCTGTTTAACCCATTCTGCCTATATTCAAATTTTAAACTTACAACAGTGATTCTCCATTCTGTTCAGCTGCCACATCAGGCTCTCATGTAAGGATTTGGGGGAACAGATGGCTATCAAAGTTTTGATGAAATAGTTTCATCAGAAAGTAAGGATTTGTCAAAACTGAAGCTATGGACATCCWCCACTGTTAACGAAAAAAAAAATCAAGATTCAAAATTTAGCATAAATAGGAATGATGATGAAAATGTAGGTTTGAATCTCTTCAAGAAGAAAAGGCAATAGAATTGGTTTCSCGAATACTGGAAGACTGCTGTAAATGTAAAGGCAGTAAAAAAAAAAAAAAATCAAACCCTTCTATTCTTGTCAACATTTTGAAAATATTGTCTGTTTTTTAAAAAAAGAAAATTGCTTAGTTTCTAATAGACTGGAGAGAAGGTTCATTGCAATAAACTTAGAACAGAAGCTACAGAAAAAAAAATAGGAGTTAAGAAACACTATTCTCAAGGTTTGATACAAGCTTAGTTTAGGCAGCTCTTCATTCAAAATGCTACCAGTTCCAAATTAAGTTCTGTAGTGCATGGCTCTCATGCCATGGCCATGGCTTAACAAAAAAAAATATTAATAAATATAGAATATTTATGTAGAATAATTAATATAGACTATTATATTCATCCTCCCAGATAAGCTCAGGAAGTGTGGGTTAGACAAGTGGACTGTGAGGTGTATTGAGAATGGCAGAGAAAGGCAGAGCTCRGAGGGTTGTCATCAGTGGCACAGAGTCTAGTTGAGGCCTGGGGCTAGTGGCGTCCCCCAGGGCTCAGCCCTGGGTCCCATCCTGTTCAACTTAATCAGCAATGACCTGGATGAGGGGACAGAGTGCCTCCTCGGCAAGTCTACTGATGATACCAAGCTGGGAGGAGTGGCTGATGCACCTGAGGGCTGTGCTGCCACTCAGAGAGACCTGGACAGGCTGGAGAGCTGGGCAGAGAGGAACCTCATGAGGTTCAACAAGGGCAAGTGCAGAGTCCTGCACCTAGGGAAAAATAACCTCAGGCACCAGTACAAGCTGGGGGCTGCCCTGCTGGAGAGCAGCTCTGCAGAGAAGGACCTGGGAGTGCTGGTGGGTGGCAGGTTGACCATGAGCCAGCAATGTGCCCTTGTGGCCAAGAAGGCCAATGGTTCCCTGCGGTGCATTAGGAAGASTGTTGCCAGCAGGTCGAGGGAGGTGATCCTGCCCCTCTACTCAGCCCTGGGGGGGCCTTATCTTGAGTAGTGCGTCCAGTTCTGGGCTCCCCAGGACAAGAGAGACAAGGAGCTACTGGGGAGAGTCCAGCGTAGGGCTACAAAGATGATCAGAGGGCTGGAGCATCTGCCCTGTGAGGAACAGCTGCAAGAGCTGGGCCTCTTCAGCCTGGGGAAGAGAAGACTGAGGAGGGATCTTACCAGTGTGTACAAGTACCTGAAGGGAGGGTGTCAAGGGGATGGGGACAAACTCTTTTCAGTTGTTCCATGTGACAGGACAAGAGGCAATGGGCAGAAATTGAAGCACAGGAAGTTCTGCCTGACCGTGAGGGGGAATTTCTTCCCTGTGAGAGTGACGGAGCACTGGACCAGGTTGCCCAGAGAGGTTGTGRAGTCCACATGTTTAACCAAATGTTAAAGGTAAGATATAAACAGAGGGAGATAAAATATATTTTTTTAATTCTGCAAAATATATCTATTTACACTACATATACAAGATCCTAATATTCATAGCTTCCATAGTTTTAGAAAGCAGAAATTTGATATAGAACATCTAATTTCAACATTTAAATATTTATACAATTCTAGCCGTGAGAATATAATAATTTTTCTTTTAATTTCAAAGGTGCAGCATTTTCATCTGTCTTCTCTTCTTTTTGTTCCAGATAATGACCTAACATTTAGAAATTTATTTTAAGTAATAGCGATTTTCAACTGGAGATGAATAGGGCCAATGTCATAAGCTGGAACATTTTGCAAGAACAAACAAACAAAAATAATAAATGTGATTTCAGTTGTATTTTTCAGAATGCCTAATATTCACTTCAAATGCTTCCCAATTACACAAATTATGACCTACTGCCAGCCTCCAAGCTCTGATGGAGAAACAGCACTGAATAGTATAATCCTTAYAGTGTTTCATCCAGTTTTGGGTAAAATGTTTATATTACCTATCCTACAGTATACTACTGAATATTATCTAGACTTCTATATTCACAGAATTGGTAAGGTTGGAAGGGACCTCTGGAGATCAGCTAGTCCAACCCTCCTGCTCAAGCAGGGTCACCTAGAGCATGTTAGTCAGGGTTGCGTCCAGGCGGACCTTGAAGATCTCCAGAGAAGGAGATTSCACAACCTCTCTGGGCAACCTGGTCCAGTGCTCTGTCACTCTCACCGTGAAGAAATTCCCCCTCACATTCAGAACACAGACACTCACATTTTCTACATAGTAGTACTGGAAAAACTACTACCATAATAGTTCTTTCTATTGAATACATTGCAATGAAAGCCTACGGCTCTATGTTTTCCAATACATGATTCCGTTCTATAATTTTGCTTACTTTTTAATGAACTTTCAGCAATTATTAGTGTTAGAGATCCAACAATCATTGCTGAAAGCTAAAGGGCTCCCTTCAGCAGTACCACAGCCACRTATGTCAATAATGCTAATAAACACAAAGTTATTTCCATCCTGTTCTATAAGTTTATCATTTATCCTAACCTGACATAATATGAACTGACAAAAACTTGGTGTTTGCTGGAGGTTGTTTCTAGCAAAAGTACAGCAGATTTTTATCTTGTAAACTTATAGTGGTCTCTTTAAGACAAAAGATTCTCAAATAAGGGTGGTCTATTTTATTGGGTTTCCTGCGTTTAGAAGAATCTATCTTTGCTCTATCCATTTGGGAAGTTAAAAAGCCAAAACACAGGTGGCCAGGAAAGACTAGACTAACCTTTTCCAATTATGAACTGGCTGGGTCATTGGGAATGCCTGCTGGCGTACATTATGTTATGTAGGGCAACTGTTTGATGGTGAATGCAACAGTGTTCAAAGTCAATTTTTAAATACATATGGATTTGCAAGAATATTAAAGCGTATGACAAAAACATTCACTTTGTACTAGAACTATCTACTATTGGGTCATGAATCATTAGGATATCCCTGGTCTAATACTGGTCGTTTGGAGTTCCTGCATATTCTCAACAGGAACTACAGAGTAGCACTTTATACTTCTTCCAACAGCCACCATGTGTTTTCAATAAGAACAACAATCTGCAGGTGCAGTTATCTTTTGCAGCACATAAATTTTAAGGAGATTGAATTCTTTTTCTCCCCTAACAAAGACCTCTGAGACTTGCTATGCAGTTGAGAACTAGCCATTGAGGCAACACCTCTGACCTTCAGTGTAACATGCAGCAGAGGAAAGTGAACTCCCTGGTCTGTACAGAACACCTGCCTCAAACATCTGGAAGCAGCAGTCGGGAATTTAATGAACTGGCCTGTTCACAGCCCTGTGATTACAATAGTTCTGCAAAGATTCTTGAAGCTAAGGCTAAAAGTGCTCAGGATACTATGATTTATAATACTAAAATGTTGACCTTTTATAGACTTAACATGATAAAGCATTGTGGCCTGTTAAAAACACCAGCCTGTTGACTGTTGCATGCTAATGCTTTATTTGCTTAGTGTTTTTATTCTCTCGCTTATTCGCACTCATTTGGAATATCCAGTGGAGGGAAACCAGGCTTTATACGGTTGGAGAGAAAACTGCTAATTTGGGTTACTGAAAGAAGACTACCAGATCATTTTGGTGTGCTTTAATATGAGTATAGTTTATTAAAATAAAGAAAATTGCACACTCMTGAACAGCTCCACTGTGCTGCAAAAGGCCATTGGGATAGACTAAATCTGAATGTAACATCAGCCAACTGGGAGAAGATTAGATTTTAGACCTATCTCAATCACTGATTTTGTGCTATTTTGGAGTTCCTCTGTTTTTCTGTTCCACTGTCTGTAACAGTAGAGTTTATACCTTGTTCACAGAGTGATTTGAAAATCATGGATTAAACTTCTTTTTTTTTTCTTTTTCCTTAGAATTTGCATAGTCCAGGCCACTGTAAGGATGTCACATATGGATGTACACAAAATCTAAACCAAGCAAAGTGTACCAGAATGTAATATTTCCACTCTTGTTCCCTTTTTTATAATGGGAAACAATATGTATTTCCACCCTTTTTAATTATTTCAGGAGCATAGTCCTTCTATCTTACCAGGAAAATGCTTTGCTTTGGGAATACACAAAGCTCCCCTGACATGTTGTGGGTCACTGGTCCTTACTGGGCTCTATGTGTGTAGTAATCATACCCTACTCTGAGTAATACATCTCGTACTGAAGTAAATATTTCTGACTTGGAAATCACACTGGAACCAGGGAACAATACTTCCAAGCATAAAATACTACCCAGGATCAAGTTCAACGTGTCCTTGCTATAAGCACAGTATAACACTTCCTCCATTTCAAAACTTGTAAAACAATTTTCTGCAGTGTCTTTGCCAAACATAAGTCTTTCTCAGTTATCTAGAGCGTTCTAATTGAGTCATTAGCTCTTCTCACTTATCTGATCATTGCTGAGCTTATCTTTCCTATTTGGCTGCAACATTTTCTTTGCTTCTTTCAAGTATACTGGATAGACTTTTTCACTGTAATAAGACTGATAAACCTCTGAAGTCCCTAGGATTAAGGAGAGCTTACCCTTTGTTAGCCTGTGTGCTTGGAAGTGGATTCCCATAAGCATTCATGTACTGAAAATTTCAGCGCATAACTGCAAGGTGCCTAGCCTTATTTCTTCTGGTAATTTTTTTCCTAAATCTCTTGAAAACTGGGATTTATGCTGTCATGCATAGTGACACCTGTAGTACTGGATCCCTTATTCTCCTCAACCAGGAAATCTGATGGAGCATACCGAAGTTCCCTTTCTTTTTAGATCCTGAATCTTCTAGTTAGTTTATCTTAGGGCACAGGTGGAAGGAGGCAGGTAGGAGACTGAAGAGACAGGTTCACCTTAACATGATATATGTTATGATACAACCACTATATCTGGGAAGTGCTTGCAGGTGTCACACATTCCCAGGTCAGATTAACTTTTAAATTAATTCACTCTGCTTTGAGTATTGAGCAACACTTTCTTGTCACAGAAGGAGGAAAATCTATTAAGGAATATTTTCTTTACYTGTATAACCTTCTACAAAAGTTGCTTTCCAGATCAGTTTTGAATATGCCAAACAGTCATATYTTTCTTTTCTTTTTAAGGCTCCTAAAGTTTTCTTCTTATTGTTCTGTGATGAGACCTATTCTAACTTATTTAGRCTACTCCCTTACTCTAAAGGAAAAGATATACACATGTAGGGACTGAATCATCTGAAAAAGGAGTTACAGATTTCCAGCTAATTCTATCCCAAGAGGGCTCTTTTCTAATGCTTCTCTTTCCTACCTCTGAATAAAGTGTGACTTAATTTTTATATGACAGAAATCCATATGAAAATTAATAGCAAGACAATACTTTCTCAGATGAATCTCAARTCTCAGAGGCATCTATGAGAGAAAAGAATTCATTGTGCAGGAAGTGTATTCACTCAAAAATATACAAATAAATAATAATAATAGCTCAAACCTATTGCTTCTTTGTTACCACAGCATCCAACCTACTTTATCCATTATCCTCAAGTTAGCAAAGGRTTATGCTTCACTTTACTCTTGCTTCTATTCATGTGAAAAGGATCACTTTTTTCTCATTCTCTGGATTTTATTCTGCTCTCATTCACAAGCTACTCTTTCTTAGTATATCCTCTAGCCCAGTATAGCTCTGGTCCTAATTAAAATCTGAGCTACCATGATACAAATAATAATCCATTCCCAGTATATCTGGGAGAAAAATATAGTTTATGCACAGTAATACTCCAGAATGCCAAGAGAATGTGACAGAAGAGAGATGAATTTCAAATACTTGTTCATCTGAAAACTTATCTTTTTCCAAGKCAAAAACAAGCCAGTTTGGAAAATTCACCACTAGCATCCTGGGTACTGTTTAAAAGTATTTGATTATTTCCATAAATACCATTCCTTTCCATTTTTTTTATCAGCCTATTCTTAAAAATAYATAGCATCATTAATTTTATTCTGTTCTTTTTRCATTTTGGGGRAAATAATATGTAAGATAAATGTTTTTACATTCTTTTGTAGCAATACCACAGACTTGAATGAATTAATATTGCCCACTGGACTATTGTTTTCCTTCCTTTTTTCCTCAAAACAAACTTTAATTTTGAGACTAAATRTTGAAATTATGAAGCTCAAAGAGAYGATATCTTTCATAATGTCTAACAAAAAAGGTGTGTGTTGGGGGGCTTGGGTTTTTTTGTTTTTAATATAAGAACCATCCATAGTTTAGAATTGAAAAATTCAGGTTTTTTCACGGTGAAATGGATGTCAGTTCTGCGATTCATCTTACAGGCTACCTGGGGGAGATGGCAAAGATGGCCCTCATATCTCAGTAGTTGAAAGCATCGACTTAAGCAGTGTTATTGACCAYGCCATTTATCTATTTGCACATGGATGCTTTGGTTATATGAAGCATAGCAGGTCAGAGTAATCCTCTGTGGCAGGTTGCACATAGACCACCCTGCTTYGGGGTGGATCATAGGAAAATGAGAAAAAAACAGTCTCTTCTCAGGCTAGTCAAGGACTCATATAAARCTCAGGAAGAGTTCTTAGGGTGGGATTCATCTCTAATAACTTCGAAAGCTGGTGCTGTATCTAGGCTAGCTTCTAGGATTCTAGCATAACGTCCAGAGACACWAGAATTTTTGAGTAAGCACTGATATATGATAAGGTAGCAAAGCTCATCTTCCTCTCCAAGTAATCAGGATGCTAACTCTTTCCTTGGGCGTAAAATAAGGAAGAATGACTATGCTGGATACCCAAGAGAATCCTGGCAGGACATGCAATTTTCATATGAGCTGCATGATCCCCACTAGAGTCAACATCAACAAAAGAACCAATTCTTCTCATATGACAGTTGCAGTGCTGACTCTGTTTGACTTTATTTTGAAAAACAAGACCTTTAGGTGTTCTTTTGCATGTTTTAGAACTTAAACACCTATTTACTTTTTTTTTCTTATTTAGAAAAATATGCAGGTTAAAACAGTATATATGCAGAAGAAAAAGACTTTTTCATGAACTACTAGAAAACTAATATTGTAAAACAAAATCAAAGCTTTTATACAATTAATTTCAGCAATTTTATCATCTTTCTTGACTTACAAGTTCCTCATTTCTTTTCCACATAAAGCAGAGGGAAACAACCAACTGCAAATCACATTGATAGGATTCTACTGCAAAAAGCATTCAGAAATGAAAGGCTATATTGGGAAAAGTGTATGAAGTAATTAGCACATTGAGTTGTTCTGAAAGCTACTGGCACTGTATAGATATTAGTCAGGCTTTGGCATCACTGATTGTTATTATTTGTTATATAGTAGTGGATTTCTAGTGAGGTTAATGAAAGGGTATGGCACTAGTAGTTTGTAGAAAAGATTTACTTTATGAAGCTGATTTATAATGACAGTTCATCTTGGTGGCGAGGGTAACCTTTACTTCTAGTAAAGCAAACTGCTAGACATGCTTTATGCTGATCTATCAGCTGAAAATATGACTTTGAAAAACAGCTACTTCATTTGTCATCTTGGGGTGAAGATGAATCTTCTTTCCACAAAAACAAAACAAAATAAAATGAAATAAACAGGCTCAAAATGTACCTGTGAGAAATTTGAAACCTTTCTCTTTAAAAGGAGTTTCAAATCAGTTTGTTGATTCCTGGAATATGTCTCAATCCTTTTCCTGATTTTCTCAAGTTTTTATCTTCTGGGTTTGAATGAGCTTTTGAATATCCCTTGCCCTCATCCAAAACTGAATCTTTAATTTCATCTTTTGTTAGCTTAGATATCTGAGAATTATTTGGAAATCAGCAAGCCTCTCAAATCACAAGGTGTAAGCTATCTTCAAAGGGGTTTTACTGGAAGAACAGACATTTCTACTTGCGAAAGTTTGAGAAGGACTATGCAAGTAAATCACTTTCAGAATAAGTAATTTTTTGCTGYTTTCTCTTTTTCTTTTTTTCTGCCAACAYTTCCCTAAGCACAAGCACATCTTGAAAAAAATAGATATTGAAATGGAATGAAGTTTGTATAAAGTAATTTCTGAACTCGGATGGAATGCATGAATTCCAGGAGATACAWGGTGCATATTCATAGAATCATAGAATCAGTAAGGTAGGAAGGGACCTCTGGAGATCAGCTAGTCCAACCCTCTTGCTCAAGCAGGGTCACCTAGAGCATGTTAGACAGGGTTGCRTCCAGGCGGGCCTTGAASATCTCCAGAGAAGGAGACTCCACAACCTCTCTGGGCAACCTGTKCCAGKGCTCCGTCACTCTCACAGGGAAGAAATTCCCCCTCACGGTCAGGCRGAACTTCCTGTGCTTCAGTTTRTGCCCATTGCCTCTTGTCCTGTCACATGGRACAACTGAAAAGAGTTTGTCCCCATCCCCTTGACACCCTCCCTTCAGGTACTTGTACACACTGGTAAGATCCCTCCTCAGTCTTCTCTTCCCCAGGCTGAAGAGGCCCAGCTCTCGCAGCCATTCCTCATAGGGCAGATGCTCCAGCCCTCTGATCATCTTTGTAGCCCTACGCTGGACTCTCCCCAGTAGCTCCTTGTCTCTCTTGTCCTGGGGAGCCCAGAACTGGACACACTACTCAAGATAAGGCCCCCCCAGGGCTGAGTAGAGGGGCAGGATCACCTCCCTCGACCTGCTGGCAACAGTGTTCCTAATGCACCGCAGGATACCATTGGCCTTCTTGGCCACAAGGGCACATTGCTGGCTCATGGTTAACTTGTCATCCACCAGCACTCCCAGGTCCTTCTCTGCAGAGCTGCTCTCCAGCAGGTCAGCCCCCAGCTTGTACTGGTGCCTAGGGTTATTTTTCCCTAGGTGCAGGACCCTGCACTTGCCCTTGTTGAACCTCAKGAGGTTCCTCTCTGCCCAGCTCTCCAGCCTGTCCAGGTCTCTCTGAATGGCAGCACAGCCCTCAGGTGCATCAGCCACTCCTCCCAGCTTGGCATCATCAGTAGACTTGCCGAGGAGGCACTCTGTCCCCTCATCCAGGTCATTGCTGAAAAAGTTGAACAGGATGGGACCCAGGGCTGAGCCCTGGGGGACGCCACTAGCCACAGGCCTCCAACTAAACTCCGCGCCACTGATGACAACCCTCTGAGCTCTGCCTTTCTCTGCCATTTTCAATCCACCTCACAGTCCGCTTGTCTAACCCACACTTCCTGATCTTATCTCAGAGGTTGTTATGGGAGACAGTGTCAAACGCCYTGCTGAAGTCAAGGTACACAACGTCCACTGCTCTCCCCTCATCTACCCAGCCAGTCATTCCATCACAGAAGGCTATCAGGTTGGTTAACCACAATTTCCCCTTGGTGAATCTATGCTGGCTACTCCYGATCACCTTCTTGTCCTCTGCATGTCTGGAGATGACATCCAGAAKGAGCTGTTCCATCACCTTAYCAGGGATAGAGGTGAGGCTGACTGGCCTATAGTTGCCTGGGTCYTCCTTCTTGCCCTTTTTGAAGACTGGAGGGACATTGGCTTTCTTCCAGTCCTCAGGCACCTCTCCAGTTCTCCAGGACCTTTCAAAGATGATGGAGAGCGGCTTGGCAACAACATCCGCCAGCTCCCTCAGTACCCGTGGGTGTATCCAATCTGGGCCCATGGATTTGTGGATGTGTAGCCTGCCCAGAAGGTCTCTAATCCTATCCTCCTCAACCAAAGGAAAGTCTTCCCTTCTCTGGACTTTCTCTCTCACGTCCAGGCTGCAGGATTCCCGAGGGCTGCCCTTAGCAGTGAAGACTGAAGCAAAGAAGGCCTTCAGTAATTCTGCCTTCTCTGTATCCCTYGTCACCAGGGCCCCCGCCCCATTCAGTAGTGGGACCACATTTTCCCTAGTCCTCCTCTTGCTGATGATGTGTCTGAAGAAGCCCTTCCTGTTGTCCTTGACATCCCTTGAAAGACTCAATTCCAGCTGGGCCTTAGCCTTCCTCGCCGCATCTCTACATACTCTGACTGCAGTCCTATAATTCTCCCAAGCAGCCTGTCCCCTCTTCCACAATCTGTGTACTTTCTTCTTCTGTCTGAATTTGGCCCGGAGCTCCTTGCTCACCCATGCAGGTCTCCTGCYCCTTTTGCTACACTTTTCTTACTCATAGGGATGCACCACTCTTGAGCTTGGAGGAAGTGATGTTTGAATACCAGCCAGCTCTCACAGACCCCCCTTCCTTCTAGTGCCTTAACCCTGAGATTTCACCAATTAGGTCTCTGAAGAGCCTGAAGTCCGCTCTCCTGAAGTCCAGGGTTGCAATCCTGCTTGTTGCATGACTTCTTTCCTGCAGGATCCTGAACTCCACCATCTCGTGGTCACTGCAGCCAGGGCTGCCCCCAGCATTCACATCTCTAACCACTCCTTCTCTGTTGGTAAGGACAAGGTCCAGCAGGACACCCTTCCTCGTAGGCTCCTCCACCATTTGTGATAAGAAGTTATCATCAGTGTATTGCAGGAGCCTCCTGGACTGTTTGTGCCTTGCTGTGTAGTCCTTCCAGCAGATTTCAGGGTGCTTGAAGTCCCTCATGAGCACCAGGGCCTGTGATCGTGAGGCTACCTCCAGCTGTCTAGAGAAGGCCTCATCAACTTCCTCTTCCTGGTCAGGTGGCCTGTAGTAGACACCCACAACAGTGTCCCCCATGCTAGCCTGCCCTTTGATACCCTTAAGCTCTTAACTGCCTCCTCCTCCTACCCCCTAGGCAGAGCTCGATGCATTCCAGTTGCTCTCTCACATCAAGAGCAACTCCACCACCTCGCCTTCCTGGCCTGTCTCTCCTAAAAAGCACATAGCCATCCATGGCAGCATTCCAGTCATGAGAGCTATCAGTGCAGCTCTGATACTAGGGAATTGTTAACTTACTTACAGATAATAGAAAATATTAGTATGATCAGATACTAGGGAATAAATATTAAGAAAAGGATGTTTTATCATTGCCTCATTCCAGTTGGTCAGATTAGAACAAAAAAAAAAAAAAAGAAAAAGCTTTCAGAGTATCTATACTTTCTCCTACAGGAAATCATGCAACTTCCTACAAAGGCAAATGATGACATGACTTAGGTTTCTACAATTTTATCTCTATTTGGACATAGTTAAATGTTGCTTAGCTTTTGCCATAAGCTTCAGTTCCACTGAATAATACAGGATTTAAGTATATCCAGACATACTGACCTGGATGTTCAGAGCCTCAGCTAACATAACAGTACCAAAGAAACCTCATGAGCCAAGAAGATTGTAGCTCCATTTAAGACAAGGTGGGTGACTTGTTGCAGAATGCATAAACGTAACCACATTTCTCCTCTCCTCTCTCCCACCAAAATCTGAGGTCTAGTAAATATTTGCGGTAAGTTTTCTACTCTTATTTCTATGTGGGGTGGGGTTGGAAGACATTTTTTCCAATGTGAAAATATGTTTGAAAACATTTACTGTTATTTAGATATACTATCAACTCTACTAATGGGAAAAAATGGTATGAGAGGAAAGCAAGGTATTCCTGACAAGGCAAAAATATATATATTTTTTTCCCCAACAGCATACACTGGGAACTCAAAATCACTGTAAAAAAMTGTATTATTTCCGGCCTTTTTTACTTTTTTTGGTCAAACACAAGATAAACCATGATGCTCAAAGAAATTTCTCTTCAGTTTATCCTTCAGATTCCGGTAGGGATCAATCATTATAATCATTAGAAATAATTATAGATCTCAGGCTCATCTGATCATATATTACAACAAGTGCAACTAAGACCAGTTTTCTTTCACACAAGAAACATTTATTCAGATGTCTTATAAAGAAATGATTTCCAAGATATACATTGAAAGAGGAAAACAAGGCTTATATTTTTTCTCCATTTGATATGTTGCTCTTGGGCAACCTGGAAACCTTGCTGATTTTTTAATATTTCTAAATCACTTTGTCCGTTACTTATAAGCTCTTTATAAGCTGATAGAAAACAAAGTAATTCTGAGTAATTAGGCATCTACTGTGAGTTATTTTATGCTATCAGCTCCTAGTTACATCAAAAAAAATCTTTCAAGAATTTTACTTGTTATGAGGGTGAAGTTAAGTCTGAGACTTTCTATTTTACCAAAATGCTATAGTCTGTGATAGAATAAGGTAATAATTCTATCAGTGTATATTAGGTGACATCATTTTTTCTAATGCAAATATATGTAAAGCAACACTCTATACATATTTAAGATATAAATGAAAATTATGCTTTTCATGATTTTGTACAAGCTTCTCATTAATATGGTAATGTCCTAGCAAGAATAAATATAGTACTAAGAATCAAAAAAAAGATTAAATAAAGTAAATTACACTGTCACTGCCTAAATTTTTTATGGATGCTTTCCAGGTGACTAATATGCCTGACTTTTAAACAAAGCAAATATGGACCATTTGGAACTACTTGGAAATCCTTTCATCATTTGCTTAAAAGAAATGTGTCCCAAACACTTCAGCACATCATTCTCTGGAAACCATTTACCCAATTTATGAAAACAAGCCCACTGTTGGGAGTGTGGCCTGCATCTACGAGACGTAATGATACTGCCTTATGGTTTGTTCGTTCTGGAAACAATCAGTCACACACGTGCCGGGAATAATAGTTACGACATGTTCAGAAAGTACCAAACACCAGAGACACATGTGTCTTACTGACAAAGTGGGGAGTAAAAACTCACACCAAGAGTCATCATGTTGTGATAGTCACAAGATATTTTACTCCRGTCATTGATAATTTCAGATCAATTTTTGAGATCTAATGCATCATAGTTCAAAATTTTTAGGGAAATATGAGTAAGGTAAATCAGGCTGTGGTGAAACTAGAAGTGAAAGCTGCACAGCAAATGGAAAGCAAACGAACAGTTTATATGTAATAAATTCTCAGAGTAGCTGGAGGTATCAAGCAGACTTCACTAACAAAGTATGGCCCCATTTCAACAAATTCAAAAAGTAACTTGCTAGAACTTGCAACAACTTGTTAGTTGTTTCTAACAACTTGTTAGAAAAGAAAAACCACTCGGTCAGTATTTGTTAGAAATGATAGCCAGGAGGTATCAGAAGCACAACCTGTTTTCCTAGGACCATTCAAGGAATTGGGTTGTACAACTTCAGGAAAGCTGACAAAATCACTTAAATAACATTTTTTTGAATAAATATTACTGATAAGCATTTGTTTTTCTAAAACTCTCTAATAAAAARTCATATCATAAAATGGGCCACTAATTCTACCTTCTTCTAAGGCTTCTTGCCCAGTTAGCAGAATGAACTGGTGGAAATTACTGTACAAAGAAAAAAGCATATTGAAGGCCATATCAGTAGTAGCTAATGAGAAAAATTTTATTAATAGCTTGCCAATAGTTTGCTTGTTCCTGTGGACTATGCACTTTGCTTTTTAATCCTTCTAGATTGCCAAGCATTTCATCCCTTGCGGGAGCTGGAAGATGCTTTGCCTTCAGTGATGACGGAAAGCCACAACATGCTAGTTTATTGATAACAGTCTCTTGTTCTCTTTTATAGTTCACAAAATATGTATGGGAAATATTTTCCAGTGCTATGATTAGCAGTAGAGTCTTCCCTTTAGCATTTTGATGGGAGAAAGTGTGTGCCTTCAGTCCTATGATTTAGTTTGATGTACATTGAGAATAACTACATGCAGGCTAATAGGTTGAACCTGATCTAAAACAGCATGTCAGAGTCAGATTTAGTAGGTGAATTAACTAGTAAAATATATTTTTATACTGAGTCAACAGACAGAAAGCACAACTAACCTGTTACGGGCAGGGCACAGAAGCTGCAATTTAGGGGCCTGCTGATCGTCTTAAGATAAAATCCGTGAGGAGAGCTCAGACCTGGCCTCAGAGGGGGAAGGGATTAGTGTATGTGAGAAATGTAAAAGGCAACAGGATTATGGTGCATGTGTTGCATGAGGAATCGCGGGTTAAGTACAAGCAGGGGTGTCTGCTGGTCAGCATGCCCCAGCAGGTCCTTTACTCTGCAAGGAAAGTAACCTCCTAGGAAATCTCTGCTAAAAATATGTTAGTAGCTGCGGTTGCATTATGGTTCATCCCAGAAGCATTATGCATTCCCTGTGGAGTGCTGCCTGTATTCTTTCACTCTTTAAACTGAGATATATATGCAATTAGATGCAGGTAAAGTAGCGGAGGACTTTGTGGCTGTGCCACGACACACAGCCCCACACCACCTGCAAAGCAACGACGAGTTGCAGTGGTCCCGGTCAGCCCTGCCAGCCCTGCTGGAGACCTGGCTGCCCTCCCTCCCCAGCCCCAGCCCCAYTGCACACCAGCCCAGTGCGATCAGTTGGCTCCAACCACACCATGGCCCCTGCTGTATGTCCCACCTGAGGGAAGTGGGGTTTGAGTGCCRAACCTCAAAACAGGTAAAACAGAGAGTTCACAAAAGGCCACAGGAAGAGGTCCCCTAACATCTCTCAGGGTTTGATTTGTAGCTACTCACCTGCGCGCTGCTGGGAGCACTGGGATTCAGCCTTGGAGCTGTAACCTTTCCTGGCTCTGGGGCCAACGGGCAGCGATGGGTCATGGCCACGCTGCCTGGGGACCTGTAGAGGGCTTCTTCTGTTGCCCTCCTGTGCCATGATTACCTTGCTGTGTGGGGGTTTTTCTTTTTCTTTTTTTTTTTATTTGAAGTCTCTCGAATGATATGAGGATTACGCTGTGGACCACTACAGTGCTTTTGCTACACAGAGATTGGGCGTATTGGGGTCACCCACCAAGATGCCACGGGAAGGAGTGTCAGGGCGGCGGAGGATGCCAGCTGCCATGGGGCTGGGCACTGCCCAAGGCAGGGGGAGATGAATGGTGCTGTTTAATATGAGGCTGGTTCAACCTTTTCCATGCTGCCACTGGAGAGTAGTCCCAGGAGGAGGTCATGCAGACCTCAGGCCGTGTCCTGGCTCTGGCTAAACCGGAGCAGCCCTGCGCAGGGCAGGGAGCGAGCAAATAAGCCATGGAGCTGATCAGTGCCCAAGCTCTGGACCTTTCATACACAGTAATATAGAGTTGAGCATATCYTATGTAAAAATTTATTAGGCTTTGCCTACCTTTGCTTCACCTTTGGTGGTTCTAGGCCCAAGAAGTGAGAAGCAGAGGCAGTGATCATGGTGGTCATAAATTAAAGACACAACTCAAGGTCAACACAAAAAACACTGAATTCAGGTTCCTAGTTTTTGAGTACTCACCTTTTCAACTTAAATATATTTTAATAAGTTTGGGGGATGTGATGGAATACAAATTTCCATCCAGTTACATATAGCATAGCATAAAATTCAGTGTGCCATTTATTGTGCTCACTTAATGGAATTTGGTGCATCAGTCACCAAGAACTGTGTTTAAGTAATTATAAATTTACTTTAAAGAGGACTTCTTTTAATAAATCTTTCCATTTGAAGGCCATTTTGCATCAGCCATATTCTTTTGTCAGCAGCATTTGTGATAACATATGCAACAATAAATTCACTCTAGTCTGACCTGAAAAATTAATCTGGGAATCATGATTAAACCCCAAACTAAAATGTATTATCATTTTCATTTAGCAATTACGTAATGCTTAATTTACTGGAAAAGGAAAATAAAAGATATAAACGAGTGGCACCATGAGTTATTATTTTTGTTATTGAATTATTGTGTGTATATACACRCACCCTTATACATATATATACATATACATTTTGGCATGTAAGTACAGATATTCACCAGCACGCACACATATGTATGCACACTGGCTCTACATATAAGCAAGCTTTATTGATGAGCAAAAGTTATCAGGGAGAATCTCTGACCTGGGTCAAGCTGAGTAGGCAAAATTGAAAGGTCACTGAGGTCGAGACCTCTTTCGATTAACCCCGTGCCATGTGAACGGCATCAGATAATTACTGACATAGGTGTCCCTGGCGGATGACTTGTGTAGGTTAACATTTAGACGTTAGCTATCAGTGAAATCTACAGCTTGCATCTACAGTTTCTTACCTGTGAGGTGGTAAATACCAGTACTTAAAATACTTTTAACTATATAAGTTTCAGTTTGTAAGCAATAAATTAGAATTACGGCCAAAGTGCTGTCATTATTCAGCCAAAATTCCCTTCAAGGCTTCAGAATTGGGGATAAGAGTGCTACCATATTATTAAAGGAACTAGCAATATRTCTCTACCCAAAAAGCACTGAAGTCAGTGCCAGATGATGAGAAATATATGGGTATTCTTAAATTTCATTAGCAGGCAATCAATTTTAAAGAAATACACATTATTGWTGTATAAATTATATTATTCAGTCTGCTACTATAACTGGTTTTATATGGCTAATCTGTTATATCATTCATCAGCATCTCAATTTTACTCAAAAGTGTAAAATTTACAAACATTTTTGAGCAAGTAGGCCATAAACTGTTTTTTCACGGAACTAGGGCTCAGGAGATTTGTTTTATTCCTTGCTCTGCTGGTATCCATGGGTTAAGAAAATTTCATTTCCCTCCTATGCCAAAAGGGGAAAAAGAGACCGAAATGCTTTTCTAAAGTATTAATGAAATTTACTGATGCAAGTGAAAAAAGAGAACTGGGAAAGGTGTATTTTGAAAGATTTGCTTCTTCTCAGTTATAATCTTCCACTTTCAATGACCAATGTTAAAGAGAAGTTAAATGTGAAAGAGACGTTAAATATTAAAGCCTGTTAAATTGGTTCTTAGTGTCATAGAGCACTTTTGGACTTCTAGCACAGCACAGCTGAGTGCATGCAGAAGCACTGCAGCCAAGCACTCAGAGCCACAGCTTTTAATTCTATCCTGCCCTAATCAGAAAATTGCACCTCTGTTAGTAAATCAGTTCAGGCCACAAAAATATTTGTGCTATGCTGGCTTCAATGTTGAGTTACATAAAYTCAAAGCTGCAGAATCACTGCTACAAAATGCAGCAGTCTGGTAGATGCGCAGGCTGCTACAAGCAGACCACCTTGTACTTTGTACTGTAACCTGTGTGATGGTTTTCTCTCTGTGTCAAGGTGTTACAGCCCTTGAACACACATCTCCAGCCTCTGCAGTTGTCCCTGTCTCAGCTGAGGACCAAGATGATCTGGAGAGCATCTTTTTCTGTGAGTGAGTTCCAGCTCCAGGACCTCTCTGCTGGAAGTAAGACCAGCTATGGTGCAAGAAGCCAGTTACAATTATGCTCCCTTCTTTCACAGGGGAAAATACATGAGAAACAGCCCTGCTTCCAAGCGAAGGTGCTCTACTGCTGGATGTGTGCTTCAATAACGATGGTAAGAACCTGAGGCCTGGAAAAGGAAAAATAAGAAGTTTAGAGCACTTGAACTTGCAAGGGAAGACAATTGGATATGTATATGTACGTGGAAGAAATGTAACAGCTCTGTTGAGCTCTGGAGCAGTTCTGTTCCTCTAAATAGCATGAGTACTAGCAAGGTAAGCTACTGCCACTTTGAAAAAAGAGAATCTAATTCTTCGTCAATTTATTAAAACGACTGCCATTTCACTGATAACATCAGCATCTTCTAAATAGCTATCTCCACAGATAACAAGTACAGAGATGTTCATAGGAGTGAGAGAATRTGTTTGACTAAAGCAGGCTTTAGACTTTGGATCTTTGTAATACGACACATAAGACTCCCTGAAAACCTCACTTAGTCAAAGCACAATAAAAAAAAAAAAAATGTATTGGCTTAGCTTTCATTCAATATCTCCTCTAAATGCAAACATCCAGCACACAAACAGAACTAAAGCAGAAATATGAAAAAGCTCCAGAAAATATCTCAAAGCTATTCTGATTTTTCTTCCTCCCTCCCCCACCCAAGCCTCAGGAAGGCTTTTTCACTGGGAATTTTAGGGAATATTTTTCACCTAAAAAGCCATTTTTCCAATATTTTTTTCAGCTGAAAAGATTAGCTTATCTAAGCAGAAGCCTTTGCATTAAAAGCTTTGAATTTCTATACATCTAGGATAAAAAGGTTTATCAGAACAAGAACACAATTGCCAGTAAGACGTGGAAGAACACAAAAGACTATCYCACAAAGCAAACTTGCAGCTGAGTCTCCACCACTGCAGGGAGATATCTTAACAATAAAAARTTACTTTTTATGGACTGGATGTCAACTTCTCCAAGACCAAGTTTATTCCCATGCAGGATAAAATATAGATATTCTCTGACCAATCCTTATTTTAACATTTTTAAGTGAAGGGCTTGATAAAGTAGAGAGAGAAAGAGTGGTATTGTGTTTTTCTGTGGGCTCTTCAGTTTGGGTCACACTTCACTAGCTACACTGAAGTAAAGAATAATTTCCCTCTCAAAACATGGAGAGAGAGTGAGGAGAAAGCTTATAACAGCCCTAGCCCATGTTTTATTGCGAAGCAGGGTAGGCAGCAGCTTTATTGACCTCTTTTGACCTTCTGACCTCTGTAAACCACAAGTTTAAAAAAATACATTTGCTCCGTGCATTTTTCCCAGTGAATGGAAGCCATTTTCTAACCTCTTGCTATTTGTTAGGCATAGTTCAGTCCAGAGCAGGGAGAAAATAAAAAGTTCTAAAAATAGCTGGTGGCATGAAGTCTGTAGCTTTGCTATTGCAAAAATATGTTTACAASCAGTCCTTTTCTTTTGCTTTGTATTATGAAATAAACCATTATTCTTCTTATGAGCTTGAGAAAAGAATAAAAGACTCTTTTTTCTCCACTGAAGTCCTCAGTAGCTTCCCATAAACTGCAATGAAAAATAAGATTAAGGTGTATGAACATTCTGCGCAGATTTTTAATTGTCCGTTTAAAATTGAAACGCAACATATGTCATTATCAGTTCTGAACCTCTAGAGACAAAATCCCTTTTACCATCTGATGTCCCACCTTCTTGTTTTCAGTGTGGGCTTCAGTGACAGAAAGCATAAACTTCATGCCTGAACTGGATCAATGAAAGACTGAAAGCACCTTATTAATTATCACAATAAAAGATTGGTATTTCTCTCGCACATAGTGTGTATTTATATTTAACTGTGRCAGTATGGAAAGATATATCAAATTCCATTTAAAAGTTTTTCCCTTTTCTACTAGAAGTGTGTCACAAGGAATTGTTTCTCTCTGTCCAGTTCTTTACACAAGTACTGAGTTTTCAATGTTCAATTACAGTTATTTTTGGTCCTTGTTCAAAGCTAGAGAAATTGTGCTCTATTGCTACAGCAGTGCTGGTCCTCAAAAGWTCTCCTTTTTTATATATCATAAATAAATACTTTGTTCATTTCGATGTTAATTTTAGTTCATCAATGTGTTGCCATTATAATCTCAGGGCTACAATCTCCCAGTATACAGAAGTGTTGGTAGAAACATTCTCATTCCTATTGCACTAATTTACCAAGCCCCCGAGTCAGTGTCAAATTATAAATGTTAACAAGTTTTCCAGCTACTAGGTTAATTACGGAAGTCATGAAGGATTTTTGGCTTTGTTCTAAGAGTAATACCAGCACACACCTCAGTCGCACTTTTGATTTTCAAAGATCTCAGAAACCACGTATATTCTGTTTTCACTACAGTGCTGATAACATCAGAACAACCCAGGGTCTGTGCACAGTAATATAGTTGCTAGTCAGAGCTCTYTTATCTGTAGCAAATGATGTGCATGGCACTCGTAAAGTTTACTGTTTTACAAACGTGCAATAAAAATCCATCATATATTTTAGTGTGAAACAGACATGGTCTCAGGTGTTTCTGAGTTGTTATGTCGATTTATCCACTCCTGGATGAAAAGTAAATACTAATTGCTCCCAAATGGAACTTATGAGCTAAACTGTTACTTAACTGGAGGAACAGGTTGAAGGAAGGATAATATTCCCACTTCAGACTTCTGCAAGTTTTCCAGGCCAAAAGCAAAAGGAAAAAAAAAGGGGGGGGGGTTCAGATGTAAAGCAGGATAGAAGACACTTATTATTGCATAGTAACAACTGATGGGCCAAAACAGTCTTGGGACCAAAAATCTCTGTATCTGATTAGAAGGGTCCAGTCTCGGAAAAGTATTCAACACTTCTGTAGACCAGGCTGTTTGCAGTGTCTTGAATTAATATTCATTAAATCACTTGTTATCTCCTAAAGCTTAGTTTCCTTCCCAAACAAGAAATAAATCATAGTTTTCCATCAACAAATTATGACATAACGGGCTTTGCTGATGTTAATTAGATGTCCAATATTATCAAAGAATCACTGGGGTTGGCAGGCACCTCTGGTCCAGTCCCCTGCTCAAGCAGAGTCAGCTAGAGTAGGTATGATCTAGCTAGGTATTATGGAGAGAGGTATGATGATACTTTTCTTCCAGAAGTATTACAAAGCACTGTATGCCCAATCCTTGGATTAAAATGAATACATAGAAGAGAACAGGGGGAAAAGGTATACATTTGAGATGTTAGTCTGACCAGAACGGTGTCTTTTAAAGTTAATTTGATTTTTTCCATACTAGACTAAAAAACCTGAACAACTCATCTTCCAGATGTGCATATTTAATACTGTTCAGCTTTGCTACCAGAAGACAGACAATCAAGGGATGCAACCTCAGTAATTATAAAGCACAATGCAGCAATTGCTCTGTGCTAATTAATGCTAATATATTAGTATGGAAATTGTCTGCTGCTCTTTGAATCCAAACTTCACCCATAGTGAAGTTCTGGTGGATATCTCCACTACCTTTCTTTAGGTAGAAATACATTTTCAGGGAAATTTTAAATGTGTATTCATATCACACAGACTCCGAAACTGAGTATACCTCTTAGATCTCATACTAAGATATAAGTACCTTTTCTGATTTTACTGTTATGAATTAATTCACTGTGTTTTGGTGCACATTCTCTTTGCATTGCTTTGTTTCTCTGAAGTTGGATACTTCCTGTTCCTGCAACAAAGTACGAAAAAATCACCCTCCTCAGTAGTATCAATAATATCCTTGTTCATTTGTTTCYGCAGTAAATAGCCCTGGAGATAAAAGACACTTGGAGGCCTTTTCCAAGCTCCATAGTGTTTTACTTTTGATGGAACTGTATTGGGCAATGCGGTATTTGTAGTGATGGGAATATATCTTAACTACAGAAATGTTTAGCTGCTTCTTCAAATAGGAACTCAGATCTCCACAAAAAGCTGCTGCCAGATCCCTCATCTATTAGTTGAATTTTTATGTTCTTCATATTTAGCCATTCACTTGTAATCTTAAAAAAATTTCATTGACTTCAGTCAGAAATTTAGTAGGTTCCATCCTTAGGAATATRGCCCAAAGACTAGAAGAATAAAAATAAGGCCTTATCTTTAGAATCAAACTGTTTATTCTGTAACCTGACTTCTTCTCATTTTCTTTCTTCTTCTTCTGGATATAGCAGCTATTGYAGAAATACAACCATTTTATTAGAACTCTTCTGATCCTTCAGTGTCATTCAGAGGGTTAAATCCTAACATCTGTCTGGCCCTATTTTACCAGTTTGTGAAATGCAACTAGAAAACTGCRTTAACCTCTCAAATGAGTATACAAAACTTGAGTGTTAGCCAGCTCTCCCACTGCAGAACACTCTTTATGAATAACCTTCACAGAGGAAATGTGTTTCACTCCAAAATATCTTCAAAATCTTTGCTTAGATCACAGAATTCCTGGCTTCCACCACAAGCTGATGAAATTTGGAGGTGACTTCTAGGGTTCAGGGGAGAGCAATGATTGATTAATAGCTTTATAGTTTTGTTTTGCTTTTTTCTCTGTCTTGGAATATGCAAGATAACAAATTTCAATATAAACTGTGCATTAAACTGCTCTGGAATTTATTCAGGTCCCCAAATATAATCGCTCTGAACTATCATCATATTTTAAATGTCCAGAAACAGTTATGTTCACTGTTCAAATTTCTCCTGAAGTAGTAGCAGCAATTTTCATAAATGTTTTATTATATGATTAATATATTAATTTATTATGGAATTAATGTTACTGCTCATCCTTTAGCAGTATCCTGTAAAAGAGGTTATAAAGTATAGCAATAACATTTAGACATACCTAACTAATTATACTACAGGAACATRCTGAAATTCTACTGCAGTCAACACGAGTTCATTATCCTAGAAAGATTTTTTGCCATTAAAAATATTGTTTTGTGACTGCTGGCAGCGATAGTGCTCAAAGACAGTATCTGCAGTTTTTGGATCATCTGTATAAAGTTTTGTACCCTTCTGAATACCAGTTTTATGCTAACAGGACTGACTCACAGCCTCATTAGTTTCACCTGATCASTGAACATACCCTTAGCATTTAGATATGTATACCTTTTGCTTAGCTTGTGCTGAGTAGATACTTAACAATACAACTTTAACTAGACAAGGTTATTTCCCACTTCTGAAGTTAATTTGCCTCCTGAAGGTAAGCTTCCTATTAACTGTGAAGAACATAGCATTTATATCCAGTTATATGTATTTTTAAGCAAATTCAGAAGACAATCTTTCATTCACTAAAAGCTTTCGGTATACACACTTAGAAAGCTTCGGGAGGTAGGGGAGAGGTAGTCTCATGAGCCTGGAAGCTTACCTAAGATAGGAGTATCAAAGTGTTCAAAGCATTTACATCAAAGCCCTATTTTTTTGCCATTAAAGACTGTGGAGGTAGGTTTGGCAGACACTAAGTCTTGCGTTCAAAGCCAGAGGCAAATGCATATATCTCCAGGCTTATTCTGTTCATGTTTTCATTAATTGCAAAGAATGTATTGCTTTAGGCTTACTTTATACTATAGATAACAGAATCACTTCAAGAGAAGTAAGAATTCTTTAAATCACTCATGGAATTATCTCAGATACAGACAGTGAAGAATTTTTTGGTCCCTATTTTGCTATGAAAAAAAACTTCAGATTTCTCTTTATCTTTTATAAGAAAAAATGTTCCCTCTTCAGTAGAAGATGGCTCATTTATATTCTCAGCAACTCTAATGGCACAAATTCTCCAAACTGCTCTGAGATGGGTGAAAGAGTTATGGAAAAAGGGGGGAGAAAACTGAGTGGGGGATCAAGTGATAAGAAAGTTATTTTAGCAGACTTTAGACTACAGTAACTTTGTGGTTGATTATAAAACTTTTATTCTTGAGTCTGACATACCTGCAGTGACCCGAGTTGCCCACATTAACAGTAGCAGACTRGCAGTGTCTCTGTTGGATCCCCAGTTATGTGTGAGAAAGGACAACAGAAAGAAAGGCATTTGTGTTTATGGACTTTGTTATATGTGGGAATTGCARTGACTAATAAAAAGGAACTGGGGAAATGAGACAGAGGAGTGGTAGAAAATAAGCCTGTGAGCCTGTTGAACCTTCAAGGTGARGTGTTCTTCATTCCTGCAGGAGGAAAAGAAAATCATGGATTTAGACAGCCTTATTTTCACATGCTTCTTATTTACCGTCCTCAGTCACAGCTAGAAAACGTCCTAATCATACCAAACTGCAGTTTGAGTTGGGAAGTGATGTTTAAAAACCTAGAGGTAATGAAAAAGGGATCGCTCATCAAGGTTATCATGAGCAGAAAAGCCTTTGTTTTTCAGGGTCTCAGGYGATTTGGGGTTAAGCTATGGAGAGTCCTGCAGCATGAAGCTGATTTTTCAGAAGAGACTGTTAAAGAGCCCTAGTAGAACTGGGGAAGCTTAATTAAAACCCTTCCTTATCCTTATCTTAGGTCAACAGACTTGATGTGCAAAACTTGTGAAGGTAGCAGCCCCTCCAGCTGGGATGGGATCCATACGCAGATACCCTGAAACACCTGGAATACTAATGTGGTAATTAATACTATAGCTAATACTACAATTTGCAAGTGTAATCTGAGGTACTTGGAGTCGTGTGGAGAAAGTCAAACAGTTTAACCATCTTAATTAATTATATTCCCACAAAAGTGTAGACACTGAGCTAAATACTTTCTCTCCAGCTGGACTGGAAAGATCAGGGAGGAGCCAAATTCTTTAGTCTTTCCATAAGCATTAAATTATTACTAGGGTTTTTCAAATTCCAAGCCCCTATTTCCCCTTACTGAAGATTGCTCCATTTAACACACACAACACCGAAGAACTCTCGAAGGATGAAAGCCATGCCTGTGCTTGGGGCAAAAAAGGAAAAGATTTCTGTTTTAGGCCAGAGCTTTTAAGTATACAGGACCCTGCACTCAGTATCATTGTCAACCACAGAAACCTACAACAGGAAAGAAGAAACAACTCAATAGAATAACATAAACATATGCTAGGGAAGTGAAGGCTATATTTAAGGAATGAGGGAAGTACATGTTTTGGGTTAACGTTAATTTTTCTGTAAATTCTTGGGAGGTCTAACTGTACACCAGGAGATCTTTGGTTTCTCAGGATCACTAAGCTTCTGAATGCTGCTTCACACAAAAAAAATCCAGTGCTATGCACTATAAAGTTGTGCTAAGTAGAAGTGAAGCTCTCTGCAGGGGTTGCTCACCATTTTTTCTGCATTCCAGTAAAGCCACTGTTGAAATACGTTAAGGAACTGGCAGCTGTTTTTTAGTAGGTGGATGGGTAGAAAAAACAGAGAACTTTTTGTGAGTGTGTGCCTAAAAGACAACCATTGCAACACAGGGATTACAGCTGTAAAAGTTGTGAATTTGCTTCACCCGTGCCTGTGTGCATACTAATGGCCTAATTTGATTATTTTCTAAAGAGAGTGTTGRTTTGTTGGTTTAATAATCAATGTTTTGAAAAGGAGAGATTTTCTACAGCAGGGATTAAATTCTCCRCCTTTCTGGGTTGGGTTTCCTTTTTCTCTGCTTCTCCCTTTCTTCTTCTTATGTGAATCTTTGCTCTCTCCCATCTCCACATCCTATTTACTCACTGCTGTTTGAATCCTCCATCTCTTCATCACTGCTTTTGGTGCTGTTCTGCTCCCATCTTTCACCATTCTTTGTTTGCTATGAATAAGATGTGATCGTAGGTAACACACCTGGTGTACTCATTTCATGATAGCATCAGAACAGTACTTTCCCAGCAATGTGAGACCGACAGCAGACAGAGCTTTTTGTTGGATTTTCCCTTTTCTTTTTTTGCACATCTTTTTGAATATTTGGCCTCAAGTGAAAAGCAGGTTTTTCCTTTTGCATTACTGTTGTTCTGAACAAGCAAGGTTTCAATTTCTTTGAAGATAAGGGGACAAGAAATCTATTATTTGGCCCCATCTTCATTATTTTGCTGCATCATGACAATATTCACACTTCTCCTCATGCTGTTAGACCATTTCTCTCAAGGCCAAGGCAATACAGATGGTTAATTTGATTCTCATCTAACTTTGGTGTTTATTTTAAAATTGCAAACATCTTGTGTTATGGGAGAAGACTCTCTGGTAGGAAAAGCATTTATCTCATAACCATCTTCCATCATTTTAGATTATCAAAATCGGAAATGTTCCTACTCATTCTACCTTCATCTCTCTTTTCTGAGAGTTGTTTCAGAGCTACTTCCTCTAGTTAATTTCTAACCATTGGAAGTTAACACTTTTTTCCTTTTAATTTTATTGGCTCAGAATCACTYTGTCTTGAAAATATCACATCACCATCCCCTTCAGACTGTTTGCACTGTTAACAATGCCAGCTCTCTATTTATTGCCTTTTGCAGTCCTTTTCTTTGCAACTGTTACCATGTGTTTGCTGTTCCCATCTGTTTGCTGCACATTTACATCTCACTTAAAAATCTGTCTATTTTCACATGGTTTGCAGATGCAGAGCTCTTTTTGTTGGTTTGCTTATAAGTTAATTTGCTATTAAAAAAAAAAGAAAAAAAAATACCTGAAGTGATTGCTTCCTCTCAGCCATCATYTTGTAGGGTAGGAAATGTAAATTAGTCTTCTGTATAACTACAGAATCAAGCATACTGTTAGTGCTAAACAACTTATGTGATGCATTTATTAACTGGCCTAGAGAAATATATTTAGGAGCAACAGCCATAAAAGGCAATCACAGTTCCTTATTTTGCTTGAAATAGGCTATTAGCTACARAATCTCAATTAGAAGTTTATCTGTGGCTGCTTTGGAATAAACGTATAATGTCGAGATAACGTGGAATGCTATTGCTATTTGTATACCCCCCCTATCCAATCAAATAATATATTAAAAAAAAACTACAGGCCAAATAAAGCTTTATCATTGTGGCAGATTTTATTCATGATTGTATTCATAGAACTCTGAAATAACACTCCCTAGAATCCTAAGCTGATTTCATCCATTTGCTTTTGAATTTAAATTAGTAAAATTCAGGCCAGAAATTCATTAATTCTCTTTGGAATGAGGCTTTTATAATGCTGAAATATCCTGGCAATTATGAGTTTTGTTTATAATAACTTTATTAATAGAAATGAATGACACTTTGTATTTGGTAGATGTAACCTTTGTTAACCTTTGTCTTAGAATATGTGGTATCTTTTATATGGAGAGTATTTTCCCTGTTATTATTGGTACCCTTTGATGCTACTTGTACACAATTTCTATGTGTAAAAACTGAACTTGATACAATACCATTTTAATATATTTTTAATATATATTTTAATATCTTCAAGTTTTAGACTGTGATTTTTTTTTTTTTTTTTTTTTTTTTTTTTTTTTTTTTTTTTTTTTTTTTTTTTTTTTTTTTTTGAAGCTGAGCATATATGTGTTACCTTCTTGGGTCCAATCCAAGGAACAATCAGTTTACCAAGAAGCAGTAATTTGGAAATAATTCAGAGTTCTCAAAAAGATATACACAAGAAGTTAATTATTTTGCACCATGTGCATATTGTTTATGAAAAAATGGGGAAATTCAGAATTATTATTTTTTGTTCCAACAATCTGTCATCAACTTTTGCTCTTTTTTCTCTTTGAACTACCAAATTCTCTGTATGCTGTAAT
The DNA here is from genome assembly GCF_003343005.1 of Rhea americana. Taxonomy (NCBI): domain Eukaryota; kingdom Metazoa; phylum Chordata; class Aves; order Rheiformes; family Rheidae; genus Rhea; species Rhea americana. Next base: position 2,801,692 of record NW_028186867.1, on the reverse strand, counting down.
GAAAAAGAGCTACTCTGAGACACTGAGAGAAGTGGAATGAAAGAAGAACAAGAGGCAGTCAAAGGTTATTGTTTAATGAACCTTTATTAACCTCCTACGCATTTCTTCTCATTATGTTGATTTCAGTCTTCGAACAGATTTAAAAAATATTCAGAGAAACTGCCTGCCATGGAAAAGTTTGGTCTGCGAGGAATGTGGAGGCATGCCAATTCCTTGAGCATGCAAAGAGAAAAACATAAGAAAAACTAAGACTGCTTACCAATTAAGACCTTGTAATTCAGCAAGCCAGAGCCAACTACAAAACAGCCCTGCTGAGATAGAAATACTACATAGCCTTGCAATCCTAGTAAGGCATTACAAGAGCCAGTTCTTATATGAAGACAATCTTAGAATAAAATTAATTTGTGGCTAGACACATTCACAAAGGAGAGTAAGGCCTGGGAGGAAAAGAACTGTCTCTTTTTTTAGTGTAACTACGTGGTGTAACCCAGTAAAGGCTAAATAAGCCATTATTAAAGTCACTACTGAGCAAGAGGATGAATATTATAAAACAGACATTAATTGGTAGGGTCAAATAGTCAAAATGTTGATTTAAAATAGCTGAGCCCTTTTATCTTCAAAGAACCGCAGCTCAGGGAGCTTTGAAGCATACTAGGACTAGAGCAATATCATTTCCCTCAAGACAGTTTCTCACTATAGGGACATGGCTACAAGGAGTAAATTTATTGGTTGCATCTTTGCTGCTACTGACCAGAAGAAAACCACACTCTATTTGTTCAGGTCACAAGTTTAACTTCAAAATTTCATCCTCAGTGATCTTGCCTTGTGGAATGAAAGTGAGACTTATTAATTTGTTCTTGACCCGGAGGAATAACTGTCATGAAGAACATTGTCCTCTTAAGTAACCTAATATTTCACTTGCCTATTTGATTTCTAGCAAGAGTACAAAATCTTTCCTGACTAGATTTTGTCAGGAAGAACGTGCCTTTTTCCACCTTTTGATGTCAGTCTAGCTATTTTAGATTTCAGTCCAGATACCCTTGCATTCCTCTTTCATTGTATAGAAACAGTTCTGTTTTTGTGCAAATCTCTGAAATAAAATACAGGGCTGTCTTAATAACATTACGGTAGATGAAAATGAATTTTGAGCATTTATTAAAAGAATGAGTTAGTCTACACTGATTTCTAAGACACAGTAGTAGGTGTAAGGACATTACTAAGCCTGTCTGTATCCCAGGCCTTGGCCAGCCACACAGAGCTGCAAAAGTGACAGAAGTGTAAATATGTAYGACACTATGCAAAAGGAAAATCAGGATTCTGATCTAAATTTTGCAGATTAGGCACATGTCTGCTAAAGATGAATAAACTGTGTGGTCCTAACTTTCACTTTCTCATTTCAAACACATCTATGCCACACAGAAAAGGGTATCAGTCCAATGTCCTCAAATATGTCATGTTCTCGCTAAATTTTTGCCTATTCAGCRAAAGTGGGTAAGGATTGCATATTCATTTCATACACTTAAAGTTTTGTCAGTATGTGTGCTTCTTCTTCATCCTGAAAGTAAGTGACTGGATAGTAGCATTTGTAGATAACACTAGTTGTACTGTATCCACAATAGTAGTATTGGGGAAGGAAAGCAATAAGATTTAATTACCTTATTAAATTAACTAAATAGGGGGATTTTTGTGTGTTTTTTTAATGTCTAACAGAAGTCAGAAATTCTACAGTACACTGTGAGTATTTTTCTTTTGGAATTCACTGCCTTTTCTTTATTTCTGTGGAGAAAACATGTAGAACCTTGAAGATAAAAATATTTGGCTATGTGTTATAGGATGATGAGTAAAGAGTAAATACCCTACTCAGAAGAATTTATGACTTAAATTGATAAACATAGAAACCACTGTAATCTGTATTTCACTAGTATAAAAATCAGAAAACAGTAAAAGTCAGTGATTTACCAAAGGTTMTGTAGAAAATTGTGACAAATTGAATTCAGCTAAGATTCCTCTACCCCCTAGTCTTTAGAAAGATATGAGCTTTCCCTTCTGACAGGAGAAGTATCTACCAGCACCTCTATTTTCACATCTACGGTATTAGACATAGACTCAAGCTTCTTTAATTATAGGCAGTTATGTGGGTACATAACTAAATGATAATGCAATGCATTTGATTATTTGATTATTGCCTTTTCCATATATAATAAAAAAGCATTAAGGTAAATATCATACACAGAGCTCACAGAAATRATTTGTACAAAAATGGTCTGGCATGGAGAAATATTTAGTGATCTTYTAGTCGGCAGTATCTTCTAGTCAACACTGATCTTTACTCAAGTAGTAATATTTCTAGATGACGAATAATTGCAGAAATATACACAGAGCATCTATACCTTTGAGAATCTTTGACTTCTTATGTGTTTTTGTGTATTTAGCCAATATTTGTTCTTCCCTTACCATTTTTTTTTATTTACTAAGAGATATCAAACTGAAAGACGTCAGGCATTTTTTTCCAAAGTTTTCTACTATTAGCAAAATTTCCAAGACATTTTTGATCTAAAGCAAATGTTAATGTATGACCTTCTGCAATGRCAGTTTTAGATCATGAGGGGACAARCATAAGCTACCCCTGGTATCTTTCATCTGTCTATAAGCATTCTTCAAAAGCAACTGTGAAACTATATTATGTCCATCTTTGATGACATTCCTGGAAGAGTAAGGTATAACTCAGAGCTGAGTAAGGGCAGCAGAACAGAACCTTCACTGAATGATTTTCTAATTACACAAAAATGAATGGGTTGTTGGTTTCAGGAGGATTTTTTTTGCTTTCCCTCAGAGTAAATGTATATCCTAGAAGAGCAATCCTATGTAGCTAAAATAACATATTTTTCTTCACTTTTAAACAAGAACTAATCAGTTGCTGTTCAATAAGATTCTTATCAGTGGTTAAGGTATCTGAAGCTTTCAGTCTTTTTTTCAGTGGTCACTGGTCTCTACTAATTTTACTGATACTTAGTGATTTTTTTAAATAGGATTTGCTAATTTTTAATAGGATTACTTATGGATGTAAGAGCTATGCCTAGACATTAGGTTTACATGTGTAAAAATGATCTTTGGAACTTATGACAAATTGCCAAACAAGCCTTTGGTCCTGTACTATTGCACRTGTAGAACACTGATGCATTAATAATGCAGACAAAACTCAATTTAAAAAAGCTACCGTATATACAGCAGATTCTTAAGATCTCCATTTCAGACTAGAAACACTTTTTACACRGTACTTTATATTCACTGAACTCAAAGGAACTGCTCTTGCAAGTAACATGATACCATTAGSCCTTTTTAATTTAAACAGCAGCTTTCTTTTAGAAAAAGACTCTTTCTGAAAGCAATTAGAAGAATTCCCATATTCCTATACAGTATTGTTTGAATTGTGTACTACCTGACATATTTTCTGAAGCAGTATTACAGTGTATCCAGGGTTAGAACTTGAAGTTCTATATGGAATGAAAATGCAGACAACAGCTGCTTTGTTCTAATGCTTCTCCTAACAACAAGTAATAAATAATATTGGAAGTTAAAGAAGATAATTGATTTCACTCCTCAAAGGAGGGCAGCTTTTACAGTTACTCCTCTCCAGTTTCTGAATATATTTGAAATATATATTTTCTCGTGCCAGTTCCAAATATGTTGTACCATCTTAAAGATGGTGTTCTTCTGAAATTGCATTACATTACGGTCCRGTCCTGCCCATGTAAAATTCAAGGTAAAGTTACCACCATTTTCAATGAAATGATTGTTAGWCTCTAAATTAGGTGGATTCTTCTTTCTATCTTGCCATTTCCCTAGTAGATCATTTGGGAACCAGTGGGTATAACTTCCCTGTTTCTTGAAGGACGCACTGCAAAGTGCAAAGCAGATACATAAGCATTAATGAAAGGAACTGAGAAAGATCTTTTCAAACAGCGTATTATGCCATGTTCACTTTCTCCTCTAAGGKAAGCTGACATAGTGATCTCCTTGAGTACTGAACCGAGAAATGGCACTGTACTGCTACAGAACATTAATTGCTTGTGTTCCTGAATGAATCTTCTTCTCTGTGACATCTTGCCAGATTCTTCTAATCTATTTTGGTAAAGTTTTCTCGATCTTAGCTACGAATATACCAAACTTACCCAACCTGATTTCTTAAAGGTACTGTTATTATTTAAATAGATAATTTACAGTGTAAGCTTCCTTGAACTTTAATATCCTGAAGTAATTATAATAGATAATGGTGACACACAGGCTTCACCTGGGAACCACAACAGTCCAAAGGATACTCTTTGAAGGCACAAAACATTAATGGGGATTGATAAAAATACTTTTTCTTAAACTTTCAAATATAAAATACCATAATGTAAAGAACAATGTGTTGTGGATAGGTCATAGAAAGTGCATGTCGTGCAATGACACAAAATGTTTACAACTGGTAACTGTGCTGCTTCAAAATGAGAAATAAAAGTAAAGTGAGATGTAAGGTGAAAATATATAAAGTAAAAATAAAGATTATTAAATATATTAATAAAGCAGAAAGACTTTTCCATAATTTTCACAGTTCCAGGAATTCCAGCATACAGGGTCCTCAGCATGAATACTGGAGGAACAGTGACAAACTAAATGGGGTAAAAWTATCCCTGTCCACCACCTTATTTTCAAGTGAGTTCTTCTGGCTTTTTGCTCAAACCAAGCTTTGTCTCATGTCTTTATTCATCCTCCAATGTTTCCTGGACACCTATTTCCGTACTAATGAAGCTGGCATGAACTGTCAGTATAGCTATTTGCCAAACTACCATTCTCATTCTTCTCTTACAATCTTTCTAACAGTTATCCTAGTCTTGTATTATAATATATACTATAGTCAGACCTAATAAACTAAAATCAAATGATAAGTCTATTGTAGTAGTTTGTTGTAGAAGTTGCCTTCATCTCACGAAATTTTGCATCTGCTAACAATTCTGTCATACACATCATGAATATCTTAATGAAACCTGTATTGAGAAGGGATGACTCCTATACTAGAAGAATCCATCATATTTTAAGCTATAACAAAAATAGAAAGATGTGAAACTTGAATTTCCTTTTGCTGAGTCATCTGATAATACGTATCTGTTTTTTCTTATTTCAGTTTTTCACTTTTTTCCATCTTTTAAAGACATTTAAATATTTTTGGAAGTGTTTGTAGGACACATTTTCAAATGTAATTAAAACAGGATCTCTCCATAAACCTACATAATAAACATTTGACAAACTCAGTCATTGAATATATATATTTTTTTTAAGCCTGTGCATGGTGGCTTTACAGTGCACTGCAGCTAATATGGGAGACTGTCCACATCCCTTTTTCTTTAAACAGCTTCTGTCTTCCTCACTTCAGCAACCAGTTGGGAGGAGAGATGGCTTTCTCTGAGGTATCATTCTTGTACTGCTATAACTATTATCAATACACTTCCTTGAGCTGAGAGTACCTGATGGCACTGCTGGGTACTGTCCACTCAGCTGTGCTGCATCAACCCAGATATCCATCTCTCTTAACAGCAGAGCTTTGTCCTTTAGGAATGAAGTAGAATCATAGTGTTTAGAGATTTAGAGATGGCTGAGACCTTCAAAGGTCATCCACAAGCGCCAAAGCAAAATGAACTATGTTTAAGACAGAAGTTTATTTAAATAGCTCTTAAACCCTATGAAATTTCCTCAGGCAAAATTTTCCAGTACTTCATTGCCCTCACTAATACATAATACTTTCCAAATATTAAATTTGAGACCATTAGTTATTCATCGTCTTGTTTCTTAAGGCAGAACATTTCTAAATAGTTGGAAGTAAATGTCATTTCTTCCCTCATTTTTCTTTTCTCTAAATTACCCTATTCCGTCAGTCCTACATTCTTTTGTCATAGGCCATGTTGTCTGAACTCTGATCATTCTCTCTGTTCTTTAATTTTTGCAAAACCTCTCTTAAAGTGAAGTTAATTCTGGGAACAGTACTCCAGCGGAAGCCATACTAGTGCCAACAAGAAGGAAAATACATTTTAATGTTGTATAACGGCCACATTCCTGTCTAAATAATTCAATATTGTTTGTCTTTTTTTCCTTTTGAAACACTACAATGCTGTTGGCTCACAGATAACTTCTCACCAACCAGCGCATGCTCATCTATTTGATGACTACATAGCTAAGTGTTCCCCAATCTATATTGYCCAGTAGGTTATTCTTGTTCTAGCAAAGTACTTCTTACTCATTCCTGTTAAACACTATACTCTTTTAATAGATCTTGCCATTAAATTAAGATTACTATGGATTCTAATCCTTCCCTAAGATGTACTTCCTTCATCACGGCTGCAAATTTAATAAGAGCACTCCTTACTCCATCCTCCAAAATGTTGATGAAAACAGTACATAATCCTGGACAGAGCAGGAATCTCCGAAGAAAATTAGCAGACACATTCTTCAATATTTACATATCCCATTGGCAGTTACCTCTTAAACATGTTGCATATACTCTATTTTCATCTGAACATCATTTTTCTGGCTTGATCCTAAGAGTAGGAGATGGAATCAAAAGCCGTGCTAAAACTAAGATACATAAAAATCTGCTACTCTGTYTTAAAGTCCTTTTATGATGTCAGAGAAAGAAATTATACTGCTTCTATGCAATTTGGTTTTGATAAATCCATGTTGTCCATTACTCAACTCTTCGTATTATTAACATTACCTTTTAAGTAAGTTCTTATAGGTTGGTTATTCTTGTGCTTTTCTGGGTCTCTCTTTCATTCATCCTTCAGTTAATTCTAATCAAGACATTTTTGAATAATGCCTTATTTTTTTCTATCCTTTGTTAAGCTTATTTTCTTTATACTYCTGCTCATCTATTTTTTTGCCTACRTACATCCTTACTGACCTATCCACAGCCAGGATGCTGTCTTGTATTTAGTATCAGTTAAGAGTTTTCCTGTTAGTTTTCCCGTTGTAATTGTCCTTGGTATTGTTTCTTCAGAGAAATCCAGCTTCTCTATAACACCTGGTTCCTTTAGCCTGTCCTTCTAACAGATTTTGCCTCCTGAATCTACAGGTGAGAAACATCAGCACATTCCAAAAACTTTCTGGGCTGTCTGTTTGGGATCTGTATCATCCTACTTTATCTTCTGTATAGACATCTGCGTCCAAGTTTGTCATTCAAAGATCTCTTTTTGTCAGTGGAAATCAACAGACCTCTCAAAGGCACAGCTTCTCAGACCTCAGCACCTTGTCAGCTAGYGCCTCGATTGACTAGAACGGTAGCCTGCTCAGGATTATTCTGATTTTCATCTCCAGGACTCTCACCATGAGAGTGTCCATGTTCTTTTCACTTTGAATTCCCTGCAGTATCAAAAGAGCTCTGAAAATTTACAGRAAATTTATTCTTCTTCGTAATCTGTATCTCACAGCACCTGTAAGCATCACTGACCTTTAAGAATATTTTCCTGCGTCTTCCTTGGTCTCCTTCTTGCCTTTTCTGGGCAAGCCATAACTTTCAATATTAATGGTGTGTCACATCTCACAGGCTTTTATCAAGTAAATTTCAATTAAAGTAGAATGTTGCCCATATAGTAAAACATCTGGTTCCTCCTATATTATCTAAGATGTTTGGTGGAACAACCCACTATTCTCTTTTCTGTCCTTCTTCTGACCTTATGGTAAATACCTCTATTTCTGCCAAAATACAGTCTTTTRTCAAGGGCAGGATAGTTCATGCCTATCTGATGGGTTTTGGGAACCTGTCTCAATAAATCAGTAAGTTGATGTTAGACAGAGATGCAGTCCCTCCTTGTGCCATGGGGTTTATGGAACATTATCCCATGGTCAAGACAGCTGAAGATCTGCTGGAAGCACCATCTGCTCACTCACATATTTGTCTCTATGTCACATCTGTCCCTGAGCCTTGACCTTTGATCAGCAGAATTGACAAAAATGCCACCTGAGCTCCTGACCCCTTCACCCTCCCATTCCCAGAGCCTTATGGTAGCTTTTAATTTGCCTAAGCGCATTCCCAATAGTATTATTAACACCCTCATAGATTATTACCATGGGATAGTTTTCAGTGGGTTAGATGAGCCCTGGGAACATTTCAGTAACGCCAAGGATCTGGGTTCCTGGGAGGCAGCACGTCTCCCAGAATGTCAAGTCTTGTCAACAGATGGGTCCTACTGTCACTCTCATCAACACTGTCATTGACAGCTCTTATAGTCCTGTCACAAAATTGGTGTTACTGGATGTTTTTCATACAAGCTCATCCTTTAAATTAGCTAACTTCATAAGAATTTCACGTTCTTCTCTTCCACCCCCCGCCCCCCACATCCTTACTGTAATTCTTGTAAAATTATAACTTTGCTATTTACAGAGAAAAGTTCAAAAACAGAAGTCCTGACTGGCAAGAAACCAGAATGTAAATTAAAATGAAACAAAACAAAACAAAGCACATATTTTTTCTTTTTAAGCAAGCCTATGATTTTTCAAGCATATTCAAGTTTGGTAATTCCAGGGATTATTTTGCTAACCACAATTAAAACTACAGTAGAAATAAAGAATACAAACTCATCCATCCTTAGAGGCGAGTGGTTAAAGAGAAGATAAATGTCTTTAGTAATAAGTTTTTGCCTTAACTAAACCTCTGACTGCATTCTTGAAATACTTCTTGAAACTATACTTTTATAAACAGTGAATTTTTTACAGTGGAATTAATCAATTTATGCAGAGTGCAGGGATCTATCCCACAGACAAAGTCCTACTTATGATAMATTTTAAGGAATACCTAATATGACATCAAATCAACCTTCTGACATAATGATTAGCTCCTATGAGGATTTATATTCCTCTTTATTTAAGTCTATAATAAGAAAGGAGTTAAGGATAAGAAAAYGTTAGGGAAACTCTCTGAAATTAATTTGGAAGCAAAAATATTTTATAGTGCAGATAGTATTGTCCCATTATGTAAAGAAATTCTGCTCATCTCTATCAGAATTTACTAATATGTTGTTATTTTCAGATCCTTGATGGCAGAAATTGACTTCTTTTGAAGGAAACTACATAAGAGAGAAAATGAGCCGGAATTCAGCTTTTTAAAAGATATTTCATAGCTTGCTCCTTGAAATGTCTAGGAGGAAAGAACAAGATCCCCAAAATCAGAGAAAGGAAACTGCATGCAAATTTGTGAACAACAAATCATCTCATGAAAAATGCAAAGAGGAATAAGCTAATATTGTTGGATCATCTATATAAAAAATAATGGTGATGTTCTTTAAAACAAACAAAAGATTGATTCCAATTTAAAATACGTACTATGCCCAAACAGATAAGTCTTTTATCACAAAATACTCAGTGCTCAARAAATGAAAAAAGCTTTGAAAAGTTAGCATTGAAATAAGCAGTTCAGCTTTGAGACTGAGGAACACATAACAGATTGGTTAGTAATTGGACTTAAAAAAGCACATTACAGTTAATAATTGAACTTCTTAAATGAGTAATATGGAAGCATGACTGTCTAGCTCAGGAAAAAAAATCAAGATTTCCAGTGAAGAAGTAGGCTAATATTTGTTCAAGAACAAGCAAAGGGAAAATCCCAGGAGAAATAAGGAAGCCCATAAAAATGCTTTTAGAGGGATGGATTTCCTTTGAAGGAAATGTGGCTGTTAGGGACAAACCAGAACACAGGATGGAGGAGAGTTGTTCAGAAAACAGAAGTATATACACAACGTGTAAATGAAAAGTCAGAAGGCTTTTCTGTCAAAGAGAAGGAATTACAGGGATCACCATCAACAGTAAGTGCTTCATACACCCGACGATTTATTTTCAAAGTCAACAATGATGAGCAGGTTGTGCTTATTAATCTCAAACCTTGCAATACTGCTGTTAAATTTAAAATGGATTTAAGGGCAGAGATAACTGATTTGCAAAGAGACTTTACAAGAGATGATCCTTGGTACTAGATGGAGCAGTTCTAGATAGAGCTAAGCAGCCCTGGGAACAGATAAGTTGACTTGCTTAGTTCAAAGTCTACCTCAGTGACAAAGGGAGGGGGATTCCATTTGGCACACACTGCGTTAATGGGATTCTGTACAATAAAATGCCTAACTAAATCGCAGCCATTGAGATGGGGCCTAAAAACAGGAGGAAGCAGCTTGACTTAAGTAGGGCAATAATATCCTCCAATCCATATAGAATTTATTGAAAGAAGAGACCTTATTTTATGAATTTTGCTTAGGCATTTTTGCCATTTGTGTTGTTCATACGAAAGGAAGATTTACAGAACATAGCAAATAAGAAAGCAGTAGGCATTATTAAACTGACAATGTAGTGTGCTCTTAGTGCTTATAYTAGTTATCACTTAACTAAGCCATAAACATATTTTAACTAAATGTCTTAAGTGTGCTAAGAATTAATATGATGCTAAGAACCAAACGCAGTATTCTAAGATATCCAGTCTCATCAGAATGCTACAACAAAAGGCTTCCCAAAATTTCAGKTTTTTTTTGATCTCCATTACATATTAGGAACATATTTCATTAATTGATGAGATAGAATTTGCAAGAATTTTCTCTCCAATCAGTTTCTGACTGATTTACTCACTTCTTCATTTTACTAATTTTCTATCAGTTCTAAAAATGGGTCATGTGATATACAAAGGAAAAATGAGAATTTTTCTGTTATTTAATTAACCATTTTTCACTATTGACCTCATTAGAATGCTTCCTGTATGCCTATATGTATTTCTTTTTAATAGCTTTCTCCCAACAGTGGCTTATCAAATTCTCCTTTTTCAATTTCATGGATCTGTTCATTAAAGGAGAAGCTAAGAATTCCCCTATCATGGGAAAGTTTACTGGGAGAATGATACAGCACAGGCTGCCAGAGGCCAGAAGCAGCTTTCTTTTTGTTGATCTTTACAGCATGCTGGCTCCAAGGCAGTGCCATAGCTATTGAATTTGTTGGCAGGCTAACTATACCTGGGCCCACAGAGCAGCCAAGATGCACAGCAAAGAGATGTTCAGGGAGACCAGCATTCACATCTGGCCTTCTTCCATTTCTGGCACCAGACCTCTGGTGAGCTACACTTGCAGATTTTTATTTAGTCTCTCCTTCAAAAGTCTTTAAGAAATTCCGTAAGTTTTCTTCTCTTATCTATAGCTATGGGTTTTTAAAGGGTGACCCCTGCTTGTTTCTGAGTATCATGAAGTAACTATTTAAGAAGAGCTGTATTTACTTGATCTAAAAGTATTTCAGTTCTTCCACATTCAAGATGATTGTAACATATGTTTCACAATCTCTGGAAATGGYTTTCTTTCAGCTGGAATGCAGTAAGTCATTCATTTAGACTTGTTAAAAAAAACAAAGACAACCTATTATTTCAGAACTCTAAGCTTCAGAAAATTTCCAAAGTCACTGTTGCTAGAGCCTCGCTTTAAGTTGCTAAAGGCAAGAGTGGTACCTCCTTCTTTCAGCTGAAGCTAACTTGACTCTATAGGCAAAACTGGAAGCTGATGATTACACAGAAAGGCTTTTTCCACTTCACAACTTCCCAGTGCTAGGACAGTTGATAAATTAGCATAAAGCCTCTAGGTCTCTTCATTGCTTATCATCTTCTCTTGTGCACATATTATCTCTTACTTTTAATATTTGGCTCTCAGTATTCTGTCTACAACAGGCCTCCACAGAGAGAGAAAAACTTACGTGAGATCTTACACCTTTCCAGAAGGACTGAGCAAGTAAGGAACTGGACTTAACCGCAATGTGTGAATAAGCTTCTTGGTGGACTCCAAATCTGCCTTTTGGAGGAACCTACTTCTCTCTTGACAACCACCTTGTTGAAGGTCCTGCTTTTGTTATCTCAGCACCTCATTACTGCAACTTTCACAGTGCATAAAAGCAGAGCCTTCTCATTTGGCTGTCTCAGCTCAGACAACACAAGCGGGATTCTGTTTGTTGCTCTCTCCTTGAAGGCTCCTTCCTTCACCTTCCTTCAAGAGCTACAGCTTCCTTACACACAGTGCCAGGGTTTGCCCTAGCTCACTAGATCTTGATTTACTCAGCTTACCTTTCCTATGATCTAACATAGCCATCCTCCTCTCAGCRATAGTGTTTGAGAGTATGTTGAAGCCCACACAGCTCTCCATGCTGTGCTAGATGATGTTTGTGGGTGTTGATGTGAAATAGGGTAGACCCCCAAACCAGCAGATGTGAGGACCATCAAGCTCTGATGCCTGCAGAGGATGGCTCGCCTAGTATCTGCCTTAGTAGGTAACCTGCTAGAAAAAAGGCAGAGGAGGGACAGCAGAACATATGTTCACAGGAGTGGCAAAACAGTGACAGCTATTTGAGCTCAGGGGTGTACTTCCACACATGTCCAAATTCCATGTCTCAAAGCTCTGTTCAGACATAATTAATCTTTGAGGAGCTGAGGRGCTCCATATACAGTTTGCACCAGCAGAAGACACAAAACCCTTTCAGAGCAGTGGCCAATCTTAGTCCTAGCTGGTATCCCAGCTAATTTTACACTGAGGCCCTGGAGTTTTAGTTCTGCTTCTGCAAGTAGCTGGGTTAACAGGGCAAATCAAGGTGCTTCCATGGAGTAAGCTTTCCATAAGCCAAAGTTCAATAGAAGAGGTCAACGTGGATTAAATTCACAGAATCAGAGAATGGTTGAGTTTGGAAGGGACCTTGAAAGATCATCTAGTCTAACCCCTTCTTCAAGCAGGGTCACCTGGARCATTAAGTTCTGTGTGCCAGTCTTGTTTGCACCAAGTCCACCCTTTCCCACACTCACCTAGTCTCTTCAGAAAGGTTGTTTACCGGAGGTGTGAGCCTCCTCTTGCTTAGGGTACAGGAGCTCAGGACCCTTCCAGTTCAACAGCAGGTGCATCTTCTGCCAGCAGGCATGGCTGTTCATACCATTTGCTCCTTGTCTTGTCCAGGTTTGTGAATTCATTGTGAATCAGTTACAGTCTCTCTCTCCCAGCTCAGAGACTGCCCCTCAGCATCAGAGAGCACCTTTGTTTTGATATCTTTCTTCCCCAGTCATCCCACACTGCTGCACTGGGAGCCTTGCCTTTCCACAGCATTTTCACTAAGGCACCCCTTTCCTTCCACCCCCAGGCAGCCACTTTTGCTCTCTGCCATCCCTGAGCATCATGGTTTYATTTCTGCTTCATCTGCAGAGCCAGTCAGTTGTCGGGCACTCTTGGCCCACAGTCACATCCACCCGTTCACAGTTCTCCCAAAGGTGTTGGTGGTCTCCTCAGAAGCTCATGCCCTGTTACCTGATCAGTGTTACCTGATCAGGGAGGACCAACAGTTTGGCAGCTGTGCAGARACTCAAACTGACAACCCATAGTATACAAGACAGTGAGTACAACTGGGCCACAACCATTGTCAGCAATCTGTTTATATGCTAAGTTCCCTTGCAAGTCCTAATTCATGTCCTAATTTACAAGCTTAGCATTTATCTATAAATCTATCTATATATAAATATATATATTATAYATAAAAATACCTATATACATCTATATATAGATATATAGATAAATATATTTAGCATATATCTATAAATCTAGCTGAACAACTTCCCCATTTCTCAAGGCTTGTAAGGTAATGTATAACAAAATAAAAATACATTGGGAAGCGACAGGTTTCACTTTCTGCTAGCTTTGAATTTCCCAAGGCCAGTATAAGAAGAGTTTCATCCCAAATCTAATAACTGAAGACAAAAGATTCCATAAGCTTCTTACTCTACAGGAGTATTTTTCAATYTCTTTGTAAATTGACAGACTCATTGAGCAATCAAAATTGTTTATGCCATGTGGTTTTCCATATGCTGCTTTTGTTGATAGCAAAGATGAGTCACTCCTTGCCTTACTGTTGTTTCACAACTAATTAGTAAGACAGGAAGGATACGGAATCTCCATCCTTGGTGAAACACGAAAGAGCAAAGTCCCAATCAACCTAGTATCTACGAATGACAGCATGTAACAAATTATTCTAGAGATTTAAAGATTAGTTAAGAGAACAATTTTCCTAGATAAATTCTGACAACAATTACAAAAAGCATACTGTTATTTAATCATGGCTTCCCAATAACTGTACACACAGTTTCTACAAGGTAGATTTTTGCAGTCAAAGCTTGAATTCCAGCAAGTGAGAGATTCCGAATCTGAAGTGTTCAATCAATTGAATTACATTACTTTGTATGAGTTTTCTGCTGTGTGACTCTGAGGATGATATTAGACAAATGGTAATTTTCCAGAAATGAAAGAATAGGGTTCCTTTCTTGTTATTGGTCCCACATAATTTATAAAGCTACTTAAAAAATTACAAAATGTAAGATTGCCTTAGAGAATTTATTAAAGGACTGAGTACATTTTATTAATGACTGGGAATAAAATCTATAAAAAAAATTTAGTTTGTGTCAGCTCTCTGCTTTCTGATATTATCCAGACAAAGAAGTTTATGTTGCCCCTTCTGTATCTCTCTCCAGACTCCTGGTATTTATCCACATCTCATGTTTTGCAGATGAAAAGATCATTTTGCTCCCCAAATGATGTAGTCAACTAACCTGAACAGACGTTTTAGCAGCACTTACTAACCCACAAATATGGCTGATACCTATCAGTTCAATGTGCTTCTACATGCTTGCTACAATTTGCTGTGGCTCGCAAGCCTGTTGTTTAAATTGACAGTAAGGTTTTACTATTCTCCAAAACTATATTATGTACATAACAAACTCAGTGAGATTCAGCAGCAGATATATTTTACAGCAAGAATAAAATTGCCGTGCTGGTAAGGGACACTTTATTGAAATTGGTTCTGAATACATGACTGTAGATGTATTATTTTAATGGCTTTGTTTTCTTTTATTGGAAAGGTAACACAAACCTGTATCTTTATAGCAATTAGCAGGATAGAAAAAAAGAAATATGTTATGTATGTCCAAGATAAATAGATGAGACAATATCTGAAATTGAACATGCAATAAAAACAATGAACAAAGTGATCCTCTATAAAAAGAAAATAACGTGAAGAAATTCAGACAAAAAATTGAGAGAAATTAATTCAACCTTCAGATAAAAAAAAATACAGGGATCATTCACTGGTGTATCATTACAGTTTTTAAGCTACTGTTTTACTGTGGTAACTCTGCAACTTGTGAAGTAGTGTAGCCAAATTAATAGAATACTTTTTGATAAGTGATATGAAAAAGAATCTCTGCGTTCCACTCAAAGTAAGAAGACTGCATATGGTTCTTAGTTGTCTTCAGTATGATCCAATAAACACCAAACAGAAAGAATAGCTACCAAAGGAGTTCTGTGAGAACCATTAGCATCCACCAATAGCTTTGTGCAGTTTGTGTGTGTGTGAGTGCGCCACATTCCTCTCTTAWGAATTACAATATAATTGATTTTGGCTTGTAGATATGGCCATTGAAAATCTGAAATATTAATATTTGAAGGAAGTACTGCAGTAAATCTCATGAAAGAAATTTAAAAGATTATTTTGAATGTTTGCAGGTAGCTATTAAGAATGGAAACTGGATGCCTGCAAAGAAATAAATAAATCAGTCTCTTTGTGCTGCCTATTGTTCTTCTGTCCCCAGTCTTCCTTCCTTTATCTCGCATTTAGGTAGAAATGATAGAGGCAAAAGTGCAGCCAATTACTCTGCA
This sequence comes from Rhea americana, assembly GCF_003343005.1. Classification (NCBI taxonomy): domain Eukaryota; kingdom Metazoa; phylum Chordata; class Aves; order Rheiformes; family Rheidae; genus Rhea; species Rhea americana. Next base: position 2,785,970 of record NW_028186867.1, on the reverse strand, counting down.
TCTAATAACTATGTGATCAATCAGGCAACATTTTCTAAATAAAATTTTAAAAGTATGCAGTGTGTTGGCTAATGCTTAATATTAACCATCCAACCCAGAGTTAAGCATTAACTATTTTGAACATATTCCAAATATACTACCAAACAAATTGTTGAAAGGACAAGCTAATCCTATTTGGTATACAAATATATTTGCATATATATATATAAAGGAATATTTGTTGTTCAATATTCCCTTAAGTCTCCTGAAGAATGATAGCACAATATTTCTAAAGCTGATCTGCTTTGGAAAAGAAAGAGACCTCCTATATGAAGCTTACTACTAACTAAATGAATAAATCACCATCACAGGGGAGGAATTGGGTACAGCAAGCATTCATAAATTTTTTATCTTCTGAGCCACATGGCACTCTCTAAAAATGTTTATAGCAAGAMTTATATTAAACATCAGTTGTACTCTATGCTCCTACAAGCACCTTCTGTAGAAGCAGGAAGGCTATCAAACATGAACCAGATGAGGACAGAGCAATTCACTTCTGTTGAATCACATCCCCTTCCAGTCAGCAGGAGTTTCTCATATTGGCCGTCCTTCAAAGCTTATGTTCTCAGTGTTCTCCCCGTGGTTTCTTTTCCCCTTACAGGTGCTGCATTGTCATAGATGGGCTAACAGCCAGCGTCTTGGCTCAAGGCCYTCCTCAAGGAGGCTGGCATTTATCCAGATGATGACAATACAACACCTGTAAGAAGGCAACAGAAGTATAGAGGCCTTTTGTACTGTAAAGAGCTTTCATTGCATTAAATGATTTTTTCACTAACTAGAATCTTAGGATTCTCGAGTGCATTCCAGTTTTAGATGCACATATACAAGCCACAGAAATCAAAGCCAAAATGATCAGTACAGTTCATTATATAGCAAATTTGCTTTATTTCATATGATCCACACTCTCCAATCATCGTTTCTTTTAATCCAGTGTTGAATAGAACATTTATTTGAGATTATGGAAACGAATGGATATTTTGAACTACGTTGAAGCAGTAGAACAGTTGCTTTATTTACTATCACRAATTACCTATCCAGAGTGACATATTAGGCAAATCCTTGTAAGGGTTTACCCTACCATAATGGGACAACCTTTGGCATAGTCCAACTTGGAAAGAAATTTAAGTATACAGGTCTTCCTAAACATTATTCATCTGTGTAAAAGGAAAAACTACTACATCCTCCCAAAAAGTTACAGAAAGCAAAAATGGTAAATTTTGAAGTTTATGTAGCTATTCCAGTTAAAAAGATCTAAATATTAGGCAAGTCAAGGGTAAGTAAAAAGCACACCCTTCTTACATATTTTTAAGAGATTTACTAAAAATATTGCTTCTGAGAATGACCGCACAACTACAACAATTTTAAACAATTACATTTTACGGCTTGCAGTAAGATAGGTATTTGTATTTATTAAAAATATATCACTTAAATCCTGGGATACTGGACCATAAAAGAGAAAGTCCTCCAAATCTGGTGTCCACATGGATTTCATCATGATTCTTAACAACTAAGACAATCTTGACTTACAAGAGCAGGTCACTGAGATATATCTAGTAGCATTTTAATTATTTTAAACTAATATTAAAAAGGGTGAACAAAACTTCATTATGAACTGTTCCGTTACAACAGGGAAAGGGAAGGCAGGTGCTTGAGTCTGATTTTTCATTTCAAGAATTGCCTTTTGACATAAAAGAATAAAATTATATCTAAATTTAATCTAGGATTATTTTGATCACTTCCTAAAGAAAAAAAAATGATGTAAAAATAGTGAGGAAAAACGGTATAATTTATACAAAATGAGACATAGATGTAGCCAAGGTATGTGGCACGACATTGACTTTTCTTAGATGATGCTAAGTCTCCAACTTAAGAAAAATAAAAGTATAAACTCTGTATGCAGGAGATAATGTAGCAGAACTTCAATGTATGATAGTTTATTACCTAAACATTATGTACAAATTCTAAACGGGAAAATAATGAGTAACAGAAATCAGACTCTTTACATTTACATTTTTTTTTACAAAATATTTTTACAAGAAGTGTTTTTTTCTCTAAATAACAGGACAGACACATACGAGATCAATCTTTTTGTATTACATACATAAATAAATATTGACTTTAAATGACTGTTATAGGAACATAATTTCTACAGCCAGGTTGGATAACAGATAAGCATTTCTGTTACCTCTACTACAATATAATTAAGAAAAAGGAAAAATTTTACATATAGACCTCTTTAATTACTTTGTAAATTGTACCTTACTAATATATTCAGTAGAGGTAAGACAGTCGTTACATTTCATGCCCACAATTGAACAATGAGTTTTGGCATGCAAAACCATATATAATCATCAACATTTGCAGGTATTCATTTACATTTTTTAAATAAAGGGTATTTTAATTATTTAAAAACACATGCAATGATTATTAGCATCATATTCCTGGTTACAATGCACAAATTTGCATAACATTATTTTTAGTAATTGATGTTCACAGGTACCAATCAAAAGGGTAGGAATATACTTGGCACATAGTATAAGAAAATTAATTAATAAATAAGTCAATATCACAGCTACATTTACATATACACAAGACAAAAATAAAAATTTCTATGGTGGTGTACACAGAATTTAGAACAGTGTGGGTCCCATATTATGGCCCTGATTTAAGAAAGCATTCAAAAAAATTCTGATATCCATGTTTTATTCACGACATTGCTACAGCTCATTCTTAACTGTTAAGGTGTATGTCCATCCCACTGACTTTCCATACAAGCTTTCTTTTCTCCATACCTTCCTAAATCAGGGCTTAGTTATCCAAAACTCTCCCTATTCTAACTGGCAACTTGGAGGTGAAAGTACTGTGGATTCAATTTACTCAGCATTTAGGTCTCTACTCACTCTTGCTAACATCAATGGTAAAATCCCATTCACATTAGCAAAGAGCACTTCTTTGATTTTGTGTATGACCCTGCCAAACTTTAATCCCCTGTCAGCATTGCCACAGTACATCCTCAAATCTTTCCAAAACCACTKAAGTTGAGGATGCTCAGCAGTTCAGAAGTCAGACCTCTTGTGTGTATTAGTTCATTGTCCACATGCCATATATATTCTTGATAAATATTCAAGATGATATACAGAGTAGTACAACATAGGTTCTGTCTTATTTGAATTTCTCCTGCTCTATAAAAACAACTCAAAAACTATCAAAAAGGAAATAAGAGGAAGAAAACGTTCCCTTCTTAACCAATATTCACTGTAGAAGAAAACAAAAAATTCAGTTGCATAAAGCAGTTAGCAAAAATGGCATAATTCTATAAATCTCCTTTCGGAAATAAAAATAAACAAAATGTATTTCGTCCAGAAGTCACCCGACAAATCCATCAGAATCGTACATAGTAAATAATATGTTAGTGTAAAGGCGCAGAGTATCTAAAAACATCCCAATATCTGTATTAAAACTATATTACACAACATCATCTGAGAAAATAAATCTTTAGCTATAAATCAAGTAGTGAATTACAACTCTATTGCTGAATTAAATGCTTAATGTCATTTAGACTAGTAAATTAGGTCAATACCCTGTACAATTCAGTAAACAAGGCTTAATGAATCAGGCACTAAAAGCTTCAGATATGCACAGGTAAATTCAAAGAATGATCAAAAATCACTCACATTTGGGAACTGAATGTCCATGCATAAGCTTGGTTCTGTTTTTACTTTTTTTTTTTTTTTTTTGCTTTGCTTTGGAGAGTAGAAAGGTGAGTTAGTAAGCTGATTCTAAGAAGGAAAAAATGAATTTACATCTTAATGATCTTTTTATAACACTCCTACTCAATACAATTCCACTCTATCAGCTGTCTTTTTTTTTTCTTTTTGATGGTTAGAATCTATTTTAATAAGGAAAATCCCTCTATTTTGTTCAAAAATATATTATTACTTTTAAAATTAAATGTTTCAGAAGAGAGTAATATCAGCAATCAGAGCAATTATTTTGATCCATTTCAGAAGAACATGGCTTCCACTCAGCAATCAAGACTGGCATGATCACTCAGGGATGCAAACTTCCAGTTTATCTCCAACCAGGTTTGGCATCATTGTAATAAAGACCAACATCCACGTTCTATGCTTAACAATGTCACTATGAATGCAGCATAATTTCATTAACATTAATCAAGTCACTACAGATTTGCTCCAGTACAACTCGAATAGACTCTGATTGAAAGATTTGGATAGAAGTTTTCAAAGAAGCCTGAGGTAATTACTTGTGTCAGGATCCCAATGAATTCTGCTGTCAGTGAACAACATCAAGCTTTCTTTTATCCTTACTTATGCCCTGTACAATCTAAACGTTCAAGTAGAGCTGCATACCAGTCTGATTCAAATTATGTTTTTTCTTTGTAAAGACTTGCAGTACACATGAAACATTCCCACACAGAAAAGAAAAAAAAATCTCTGAAACCCTTTGCAAAAAAATTGAAAATAATCCTTTTACACCACAGAGATTTTGTGGAGATCATCTGTGTATTTGTTAATATATTTTAGAAAAAGGGAGATGACAGAGTGGTATAAGAAGGAATTAAAAGTTCCATAGCCCCTAATATTTTTGAAATAACTGTTAAATGTCCAAATCACATAGCCATAAAAATTTTCTGGAAAAGTCCTTTGTCATTGAGCACATATCAAAAAAAGATATTAAGCAAAGTGGAAAGAGAATGGAAAAAAAAAGTTCTTTAACAGAGAAGACAGAAATGTAGAAAAAAAATAGAATGAGTAAGTGGTAAGAAATTAGTTTAGCACTCTTCAACCTCTGTGGTATTAGCCAACATGCAGCAAAAGCTATGAACTTCTTCAGTATGGGGAAACTATAATATCTTGTGAGTGGTTTGCAATGATAATCATAACTATGATCCTCAGTTTCAGGCATATACATCTTGTCTCCTTATTCACTTTTTTCAAGTCAAATTTTCCACTGTGAGAAGGAAAATATAGTTAAACTAAAATCTGAATTCCTCTCACTGAATAGATCAGGCAGATATGATGTAAAGGTGAGTTTGCGGCATCTGCTGCTAGAAGCTATGAAAGTGGATATCTACATGGAGACAGGTTTAGCTCAGTCAGTTAGAGCACGCTGCTGCTAATGCCAAGGTTGTGGGTTAATTCCCATATGGGGCTATGCTGAGGGTTGGACTAGATGACCTCCAGAGGTCCCTTCCAACCTTACCATTCTATGATTCTATGCATATGAGAGCAGCTGCAATGTATTGAGCTCTGTCCAAGGGTGGATGAAGAGCGAGACAAGAGCTTATGGGTAAGGATTAAAGCGCAGGCTAACATGGGGGACACTGTTGTGGGTGTCTACTACAGGCCACCTGACCAGGAAGAGGAAGTCAATGAGGCCTTCTACTGACAGCTGGAAGTAGCCTCACAATTGCAGGCCCTGCTTCTCATGGGGGACTTCAACCGCCCTCATTCCTGCTGGAAGGACAACACAGCTAGGCTCAAAGAGTCCAGGAGGCTCCTGCAGAGCATCGATGATAACTTTTTCACACAGGTGGTGGAAGAGCCAACGAAGGGAGATGTCCTGCTGGACCTTGTACTAACAAACAAAGGACTGATTGGAAATGTGAAGGTTGGGGGCAGCCTTGGTTGCAGTGGCCATGAGATAGTGGAGTTTAGGATCCTCGTGGAGGAAAGAAGCCAGTAAATAGGATCGCAACCCTGGACTTCAGGAGAGTGGACTTTGGCCTCTTCATTAAATTACTTGGAGGAATCCCATGGGTTAGGGCTATAGAAGAAAGGGAGGCCAAGAGAGCAGGTTAACATTCAAGTATCATTTCCTTCAAGCTCAAGCAAAGTGCATCCCAATGAGCAAGAAGTCCAGCAAAGGGAGCAGGAGACCTGCATGGATTAGCAAGGAGCTTCTCGCAAAACTCAAACAGAAGAAAGTACACAAAATAAGGAAGAGGGGACAGGCCACTTGGGAGGAATATATGAATGTGGTCAGAGTAGGCAGGGATGCSAGTAGGAATGGCAAAGCCCATTTGGAATTGAATCTGGCAAGGGATGTCAAGGACAACAAAAAGGGCTTCTTCAAACACATCAGTAGCTAGAGGAAGACTAGGGAAATGGGGGCCTGCTACTGGGGCAGGAGCCCTGCTGATGAAGGATACAGAGAAGGCAGAATTACTGAATGCCTTTTTTGCTTCAGTCTTTACTGCTAAGAACAGCACCCAGAAATCCCAGAGCCTGGAGACAAGAAAGTAAGTCTGGAGCAAGGAAGACTTTTTCTTGGTTGAGGAGAATCAGGTTAAAGATCTTTCAGGCAAACTTGACATCCACAAGTCCATGGGCCCAGATGGGATGCACCCACAGGTACTGAGGGAGCTGGCGGATGTGGTTGCCAGGCCACTCTCCATCATCTTTGAAAAGTAATGGAGAACTGCAGAGATGCCTGAGGACTGGAAGAAAGCCAGTGTCACTCCAGTCTTCAAAAAGGACAAGAAGGAAGACCCAAGAAACTATAGGCCGGTCAGGCACACATCTGAGGAGGATGTTCTGGATGTCATCTCCAAATATATGTAGGAAAAGAAGGTGATCAGGAGTAGTCAGCATGGATTCACCAAGGGGAAATCATGTTTAACCAATCTGACAGCCTTCTGTGATAGAATGACTGGCTGGATAGATAAGGGGAGAGCAATGAATGTTGTCTACTTTGACTTCAGCAAGGCGTTTGACACTGTCTCCCATAACATCCTCCTAGATAAGCTCAGGAAGTGTGGGCTAGATGAGTGGACAGTGAGGTGGATTGAGAACTGCTGAAAGGCAGAGCTCAAAGGGTTGTCATCAGTGGTGCAGTCAGTCTAGTTGGAGGCCTATAGCTAGCAGTGTCCCCCAGGGCTCAGTACTGGGTCCCATCCTGTTCAACTTAATCAGCAATGACCTGCATGAGGGGACAGAGTGCCTCCTCAGCAAGTYTRCWGATGATVCCAAGCTGGGAGGAGTGGCTGACACACCTGAGGGCTGTGCTGCCATTCAGAGAGACCTGGAVAGGCTGGAGAGCTGGGCAGAGAGGAACCTCMTGAGGTTCAACAAGGGCAAGTGCAGGGTCCTGCACCTAGGGAAAAATAACCCTAGGCACCAGTACAAGCTGGGGKCTGACCTGCTGGAGAGCAGCTCTGCAGAGAAGGACCTGGGAGTGCTGGTGGGTGGCAGGTTGACCATGAGCCAGCAATGTGCCCTTGTGGCCAAGAAGGCCAATGGTTCCCTGCGGTGCATTAGGAACACTGTTGCCAACAGGTCGAGGGAGGTGATCCTGCCCCTCTACTCAGCCCTTGTGAGGCCTCATCTCGAGTACTGTGTCCAGTTCTGGGCTCCCCAGGAGACATGGAGCTACTGGGGAGAGTCCAGCGTAGGGCTACAAAGATGATCAGAGAGCTGGAGCATCAGCCCTATGAGGAAAGGCTGCGAAAGCTGGGCCTGTTTAGCCTGGGGAAGAGAAGACTGTGGGGGGATCTGATCAATGTGTATAAGTACCTGAAGGGACGGTCAAGGGGATGGGGTCAGGCTCTTTTCAGTTGTTCCATGTGACAGGACAAGAGGCAACAGACACAAACTGAAACACAGGAAGTTCTGCCTGAATATGAGGAAGAACGTCTTCTCTGTGAGGGTGACAGAGCACTGGACCAGGTTGCCCAGACAGGTTGTAGAGTCTCCTTCTCTGGAGATATTGAAAAGCCACCTGGATGCGATCCTGTCTAATGTGCTCTAGGTGATCCTGCTTGAGGAGGAGGATTGGACTAAACGTCTCCAGAGGTCCCTTACAACCTCAACCATTCTGTGATTCTGTGACTGTCAATTTTGACTACTGAGAATTTGAGATATATTAGCCTCATATAATTATTCAGGGAGCAATGGAATCTGTGCCAAAGAACGCAGGAGCATTTCAAACATTTTGAACATTAAAAGTTGATTATGAGTACTTTTATGGACAATGTTTATTGTCAGATATTTTCCACCTTCTTGATAATAAATTCAAGCAGTTTCTGTTTACTATCAAAGGATGTCTCGCTGTGTGGCAAATTATACTASACAGTTTATATTGCACAATAAGGCAATCTGCATTCCCTTATGGTTAAAAAGGGCACCCTTCTGCCTAAATTTGAAAAATGCTTTAAAATAAACTATAAGCCAATGATTTCCAGATGCCAGAATATTGTCACATAACTCTTTCTGTAAGCAGAATAGCATGGAGCCAATACATCCATCCTTCTGTTCAAAAGATCCATGGGGAAAAAGCCAAAGAAGCCCAAAAGTTCCTCTACAGCTACTTGAATAATACACGTGCCTCAGAATTTCTATTTCTTAAATGTTAATGTTAAGTATTTAGGTTTGGGGAGTTTCTCTTCAAGATAAAAACCGAAAAAAAAATAGAAGTAGGATTTTCAAAGTCATTCTTCCATTTTCTAGCAGAAGTTAATTGGTGTTAATGGCCTAATGGCCTTTTTTTCTTTTCTTTTTCTTTTTTTTTTTTTTTACAATGGTACAACTACCATGTACACAATTCAACTATTAACTATTTTAATATAAGATCTCCATGCTTCAGAACAGATCATTGACTAGGTATATGTATCATTGTTCTCCTTTGTGATGATTCTGCAAGTATTAAATACTGACTTATTTATGGTTTTTATTACCGATACTTATTTTACTTATATCCTTATTTCAGGCATATGAACATCTTCTCTAATAGTAAAAAGCTACATATACTGGGGCTTAAACTGGTGAAAACACAGAGCTTTAAGTTAAAGATATCAATTTAAATACACTTGTTCTGGCCTCCAGTGTTCAAAAGTATGTATACATCACAGGACAACCTCTCAAATATTAACATTAAAGTCAATAGGATAAAAAGCTGTACACACTGCACCCTTTCAATCTATTTTAAACTTAGCAATACAAAAACATTATGACAAACACACTTTTGATTTTCTCGCAAGCGTTGAGTTGGATGATCTTCCGCTTGTTGTATAGTGGTGGTATTGAAATGATACTTGCTGTATATTTCATCCTGGTRTTGGTACAAACACAATTCTTAATGGCTAAACTACATAGAAGTAGATATAGATCCTACAGGATGTTAACTTCCCCTGGAAAACTGGATTCATTGCTCCTACAGACGTGCATTTTTCTAACTTTCATGTGGGAGCTCAGTTTTTCTCTCAGTTATTTGTGTAATCACCTGAAAGAGTCTAATATTTCTCTGGGGGTGGCTTGTAATGATGTGGATGATGCTGCTTCAGAAGAGGTCCTAAACAAGAAAAAAGGAAAATATGTATGCATATTCCTTGAATGTGTGATGTAATCACGCTTCAGATTTTACTGAAAAGGTCTCATGAGGCCTCCCACAGGCCTTCAGCTTGTAAGGGATCTGCCAGTGCTGACAAATATGTGCATGTTCAGTCCAGATACCTTTAGTGGGATTGTGAAACGACAAACAGATTCAACTAGATATGACTCGTCAGCTAATTCGTTTTATTTTTGCTGGACTTTACAATACCGAACTATGCTTTTCAGAAACTTTTAAACTACCAGAAATAGCCATTAAGAGATTTGCTCTGGTTTAGAAATATTATCATGCCTATAGGCATGCTGGGGGACTGAATGCTCCCAAGAAAATCTGATCCTGAAAGCTAAGATATGGAAAAAATAATACATTAATATATGTTAAGGAATGCTACTGGAACCAGTAAAGATTCTAAAGTCACAGTAAACTGTTTACAGTGGAGGACTGAAGTTTTATAACATCTCATCATGTATCAAAATGGAGTACTACTTACTGTGGGGTGAAAATGGAGGAAGATCAGGTGTTTGGAATGATTTTATTGTAGCTGGCCCTTCACCACCAGTTGTCAGCACTTGAACTTCTAATCGGTACAGCATTGATGGTCGCAGATTGGGCACAGTCAGTACATAATGATCCTGAAAATGTATAAATCAACTAAATTAATTCTCACAGTATCTAAAAATAAAACATGGTTGATCTAGTCACAAAAACTAGTGGGTTAAATAGGTCCTGTTACTCTCAGCACTCAGAAATTATTTTCTTATAATTCTGTTAAAAAGATTTAACATATATATTATTTGGTTCAGTGGGTTTATTTCGAATTTTTTGCYTTTGAATACAGGGATAAAAAGCTGGAGTACAAGAACCGAAATACAGCTAGTTCAGAGTGCTTACCTATGCAGTCAGTATTTTTCCTTTCCCAGATGATACATTTTTATAATGTTARGATATCACGTGTGCATGATTTCCTTAGTGTTCTTGAAAACTCATCATCGAAACRAAATATTGTTTTAAATTTCCTATTCATTCTTATTAACATGCAAGTTCATTGAATAAACTTGTTTTTATTTTAGATCTGTCTGTAAATTCTACTGGTTGGTAAATTAATTAATTCATGGCACTTGAGAGGTCTCTCTTGCTCCACTGATTCATGTCTCCACTGATTTCAGCAGTTACACCATGAGGATCTGCCCTTGTGTTCTGTCCTGGCATAATGGTTGGTTGGTAGTAGTAGAAGTATCAGTCTAGGCCTTACTTTTCACTGCTCTATACCTTGTGTGGTCACTTACACCTGCACAAAATAACTTCAGAGTAAGGTTATAAATGCTCCCAAATGGGAATATGTATGACTAGAGGCTGAAGGACATTAAGGGATCAAAGTCTTGATTCAGCTTATTCCAAGCTGAAAAGGACTTGATAAGCAGCCAGCGGACCAGTCCCAGAAATCGACTGTCGGGTCAGTCACGCTGAATGGTTTGCGAACACACAGCGTGCTCCTCCCACCAGCCAGACAGAGCCGGCCAAGAATCTGCACAGCGAATTCTTCTGGCAGGCACTATACAGAGCACACAGCAGGGGGATATGAGTAGGGTTGTGAGAATAACCGATAATCTGGTTTGACTTCCAGACCAAAAAGTAAAGGGAGGGGGGAAAGAAAGTAAAGGTAGAGGGAAAAGTGTGTTTTTACTGCCAAACTATTGCATGTTCTAGGATGGAGCTGCTAATAATACACCTTGCTGAAGCTGTTCCACTTCATATAAAATACTTAACGGGTAGGAGAGAGTAAGGAACGCGTACATCACACTCATACACTCACTCAGATGCTCACTCATAACTGCTCAGATGCTCCTCATGGAGCTGGTACCTTTGTGTTTCAGTCCCTGGTTATGTAAATATTAAATTTTTACCAGTTAGAGACTACCAACAAGAATGAGTGAATGATCATCACGATAAAATACCCTGCATTCTGGTGGTAAGATCCCTCTGAGAGGTAGAAGATGTTTCTACCCAAATCAAGAGTTTTCTACAAAATTATCAGTTGCTATAAATGAATAGGTAGAAAACAGGCAGATAGATAGATAATTACATAAATGAAATTTTCAGGCTCTTCAGTAGTAAAAGCAGAGAAAAACAGATAAAAATTTGAAACAAAACACAATGTAAAGGAGTGTTTTAAATTAAATCTAATATATATTTCAGACCTAATTGGACCAAAAGCTTAAAAAAAAGAAATTCTGAATAAAACACACTCCTGCTCCTTAAAGTAAGACGAAAACTGCAGTGAAAAGTAGTTTTTAAATGTCTGTAAGCTTGCTCGTTATTGTGTTAAACTGGCTGCTCACAGCCAAAGGCCCATGACTGAGTAACTAAATTAAGGTAATCCTGCCATGTGGATTGCTGAAGGGACCAATCCTCTATCCACTGTGGTKCCATCTGGGACTGCAGGGTGAACTTTGGTAGTGAATGAATTGGTGTGGACCACCTTGGGTCTACACTACTTAGCACTACTAAGCTCTGGAACAAAACAACTACTTGCACTGCATGATAACTGGTCTCATAGTTTTAAGCCTCCACATTCAGCTTTGTTGCTCTTCCCCACAACAACAGGCCTTGACACACAGAGGCCCTAGCTTTAGGCTCRTCTGCTAGGAATTAAGACAGAACTGTGAGAAGCTTGTCTTGCATTTGCAGAAAATTTGTTGAATGTAAGACACATCCAAGAAAACATTTTGTGCATTCTTTAATGAAACAAATATGAAAAGATTTGCAGCCAGTTTTGCTCCAGACATAATTGCCTTGATACACTTCCCCAAAGTTAACAGAAAGACTTCTAAAGTCCTCAGCAGACTTTGGATCAAGGCCAGCTGCTTAAGCTCTTTTGTTGGCTCTGGTGGATCTGGCAACAGAGTCTGAATGAAGTGCTTCTCACCTGCTGTTACCACAGGAGAAACTGAAATAGCAAAGGCCATCTTAAAGAAAATAGAGGGAAGAATTAAAATTAATCATTCTTACACTTTCAATTAACAGTGAAATCTAGTCCTCTAAATTATTTGTCAGTGGGACAGTGGTGCATACTAGCAGAGGGAGACAGTTTTATTTTTCTTACAGCAAGAAGTGACACAAAAGAAAGGAAAATTCTCTTAAATCCATGAAGTTTCTCAACCTGGACACCAAATAATTAGTAAAACTGTAACTGGCAAGTAGAACAGCCTGATCATCAAAAGAAAATAAAAACTATTTGTTGCCACACAGATGATCTTTTCCTCCCTTCAAGCACTTCTCAGATATTGTTGCTAATTTGACAATTGTGCACATTAAAATGTTTGATGTGTCATCAAGAAGAGTAGCTGTGCTTGAGATATATCTCAGATAAGGAGGAAAAATTAAAGTACTTCCTGCTCCAACTTGCCTGCAGATCCAGATAGCACTGTAAATGACATCTGAATCATCACTAAAAATAAAGAATAAGCCATGTATGCACACGCTTATAAAGCCCCTAGCAATGGAAATTAACAGACAACTTACTGCTGGCAGTATCTGCGACTGTGAAATGATGCTGTTGGGTAAGCTGTTCTGTCGGCTTTCTGTGGTTACTTCTGCCCATGTGACTTGAAACCCTGTCATAGGCTGATGAAGGACTGCCTTAGATATCTTCCAGGAAAAATGACCAGTGATGTTACCTTCCTGAACAATGAAAGACGCAGACAGATTCTCGGGTTTGGCCAACACTTTGGGTAGAACTGGCACTATAAATTTGGAAAGCAAAAAGATAAGCTAAACTTTGAGAATGTTCATATAATTTCACATACCAAGGTCAGACAGAGTTCCTCTTTTTGCGCTTACCCAGGATCCTGCTAGCTTTCTGCCATCTCATTTCTCAGTGTTAACCAAATTTTATCTTATAGCATTGGCATTTGGGGCCAAATTCAAACTTCACATCAACTTCTGTCAGCTAGAGGTGACAGAAAGGAAAACCCAAGGCACAAGAATTGCCATGTAAAAGTATAAACATCTCATTCACAGGGTACCATCCTGCTCCTTTTCTGCATTTCAAAAAATAAGTTCCAACTTTCAATTCTGGACCACAGGAAAAGTCATAGGATATTGCAGAACTTCTTGATGCAGGCAAAAAACAAAACAGATGCTATAAAACCGTTAAGTAAAAGGGCCACATTAATTAAGGAAAACATATGCCTGAGTTTTGCTTAGTATTGCAGTCGTCCAGGAAGAAGACTGTAATGCTGGAGACTGTCAGGAGCAGGGAGAGCAGCAAGCGGCAGCAGTTGGTAGGAGRACTCTGAGGTGACTCCCCGGAGGGGGAGAATGTTGTGGCAGYTGCGAGGGACTTACAGTGAAGGGCCACCCTTGAGCTAAAGGGTGAGGTTTCCAGACTTAGGTAGGCAAAGCCAAACTGATCTGACCTAGTGCTGGCAATGRCTGTGTTCGAGTGGGTGGCTGGACTGGCTGACTCCAAAAGTGTTTTCCAACCAATTGCCCCATGGTTCTGTGATTTTCTATAACCCTTTAGTTATACTTAACACTATAGTACCACTGTCAAAGGTGAAAGAGCTACTTTATTTGCTATTTGAAAGTAGAATTAACCTAAACTAAATTAAACTTAGAAAGCTACTTGCATCAGTAGCAAAACGTTCACAAGATGAGCCATGCCAGTATAATTATGGTTACAATTATCATCTATTATTATAATGAATATAAGTGGGAAACTCTTCAAAAACTAAAATCCATGTAATAACATGTAATAACAAATATCACCCTTATGTTTACAAGCAGTCCACACTCTACGTTTACAAACGGTCCACTAAAATTATCACTTAATTGACAAAACACTAATGTGGTAACCAAAATCTGTACTGTTCTCTATTTTAGTTGATTTTTCACATAAGTATTAGTGRTCTCTTTATTTGCTCTGAATCTTTCATATCTTTCATATCCCATTTTAGAGTTGCTTTTAAAGAGGTTTTCTAGTGATTATAAGTGCACTTGAACCTATCTGGCAAGTTCTTCAGATCATGCCTTACCTCCTTCAGCAGGACAATTAATGTGCTTGTGGTTTTTTTCTTTAAATGCAGAGCACGGTGGGGTGATAAAGAAAATACTCTCAGCCTTAAAACGACCTTTAGGTTTTGCAGGCAAAACAGTTACTTTGTATTTGCATGAAAATGACAGGTCCTTCAGAATTATGTAGTTTTCCTAGAACAAGCAAAACAAAAAGGGCACATGCTGTAAATAGATCTCTTAAAGAAAAAAAGAAACAGAAAAATAATGCTGGCAGAAGATGAAAAGTTTCATCCAATTTTCCTGATATGCTTAACACATGCCAGCATGACTTTTACTCAGAGAACAAAGCAAACATTGCTTACGTTATGATTATTTTCAACTGTCAAATATTAGGATGGTAGCTGGGTATATCCTTCAGTTCTACACAATTCCTTAGCCATGCTGCATCAAAGCAACTAACTTCTAACATTTGAACAGTCTCTCTGGCATGATGGCAGTGGGGGTAGCAATGTGAGGATGTAAATGCTAATCAAATYAAATAAATGTAAGAAAGCTGACTTAAGCTGCTGTAAATGACAGGTTTTGTCTACATTTAACTTATYTGAAGTGCACACAAAGTCCAGTATGGCATTATGGATCCATTATTTATTTTTCCTTTAGTACTTTAAGTACTTCTATTTTCTTATACGTCATGTTAAGGAAGAAAAACTATACAGCTAAACTACAAAACACAATTCTCCACCTAAATATAATAACAGAACAAAAAAAGCATAAATGTCATATGAAATTCTTAATGTTGTGTAAAGTRATATTGAAAATCACAGCCTGAAAGCTTTAGCATAAATCAAATTTGAGGAAAAAAAGAAGATATTTTCTGGGAAAATGTCCAATAACACCTTACTTGCTACAGTTCCAAGTCTTTCATAGCCTTTTAGAACTTTCTTTCTTTCTAGGATCAGTTATTTCTAGAGTTGTTCTGTGATAATTCTCTTTTTTTGGAAGCGTATCCCAAATCAGATTAATTTAAACTTTATCTGTGAGGGCATTTTGAATGGGACATAAGGACTGGGCTGAGAAGAGAACTGATTCCCTGCCTTCCACCTGCTAGGCAAATGCTGTGACGAGATAGCCTCACATTTAAAATAATGACAATACTGTTTTGGTTTTTTTATATATATATAAAAAAAAGACCTACTCCATTCCTCTACAAACAATCGTAAGTTGCCATTTGAATAGATGCTTGTACTTTTAGGCAAGATGTCAGGCCATCCTCTCTAGCCAGCATTTCCTATTGACTCATTACAGCAGACATCAGCTGGGGATTTGCAGGTTTGGATGAACTTTATGACGGTCTATATGCATCCATAATCTCTCAAAGTATGCTTTGTGAGAGAACAGCAAACAGTCTAACTTTGGAGCCCATAATACCAGGGGCCAAGGACTTAAGGCCTTTATCTACTCTGACCTATCATATCCAGTTTCCAACCTTTTGTAACATCAGCATCCTTCTGTTTCACAGAATCAGTAAGGTTGGAAGGGACCTCTGGAGCTCATCTAGTCCAACCTCCCAAAGATTTCCTGGTGCTGGTTCCACTGGGGCTTGAACCCAGGACCTTCAGCATGTAAAGCAGATGTGATAACCACTACACTATTCCTCTTGCTTCTAACAATTCTGAGTCCTCAAAAGAWAGACAGTTTCCCAAAGCAGATTGGACCAATTATTGTAAAATGATTGAGAAGAAATAAATGAACCAAACCCATAATGCATTTGGCCAGATGTATAATAAGTTACTCCTGACCCCTAGTGGAAATAAACTTATTAGATATTAACTTTTTTCTATCTTTGATGTGCATAACTTGAAATATTGTGACTGATCATAAAATTATGTCACAATTATTTTTTTAATCCACCTCTGACATTTGCTTTGTTGACCTCATTAAGAGGTAAACATAACAGCCCGCTGCAGGAAAAATGATTTGCTTTGACTTAATCAACTTTTCCATGCCATTAGCTCCATTGATTTGATCTGTTATTACAGGTTAGGGTAAGAAAGAAAGGTGAATTATATTTTCTTCAGTTCTTCATAATCCACTAAATTGAATGTGATGCATCAATCACAGCATTATGTTGTTTGAAAAATGTGTTACAGAATGAGGTGACGCTGGCTTGCCAACAAATTGAGTATGAAGAACTGTCACTGCAATACATTTTGGGGCTAACATACGTATTAACATAAAACTTCTCTCCTTATACTGATGCTGTAATTATTGCTCTGTTATCTGTCCTGCTTCCAGATTTAATGTCTAGTACTCTTCACCTATGATCTTTCTTTCCTATTCTATTATTCTCCTTAAGGATGTGAYACCTACCCGCATGTCTGAAAGAAAGTCTAGCTTATTGATTACTATTATTATGGCTCAGTATTTGTACTGTGCCTAAATGCTACAGTCCTAACTATGAATCCATGAACTCCATGTTCTACAAGCTGTACAAATGCACAGGTAATCWGCTACTAAGTTGGTTTGCCTGCTCTTGTTTTCTGAAGAACAACCAAAAACCAAATATTTCAGCCTAGCAGGTATCTTTTTTAAACAAAGATTCCAAATACCTCATTTTTTAGCTTTTGCAGAAGAGGAAAATGAAAAAGAAACACTCTTACTTTTTCATGAAATATGGTATAGAACATACTCTGTTATGTTACAGAACCATCCTTTCTCTTGCTGGTCAGAAGCTATTCAGYAGAGGGCTAGATGGACACTTACATAAGTCAACTCAGTTACTTTCCCAAGTCCTTTGGTGTCATTGCGTGCACAGGACTCCAGTAACCAGTGGACTTGGTATTGATTCATACTGGCATCTAAATGATATAAAAAAGAGGAAAAGATATGTTATAATTACTCTTTAGGCATTTGCCACTTTTCTGGCTTTTATATAYAGATAGATAGGTAGGTAGATAGATAGATAGATAGATAAATGGATATAAAYGGAAGGAGTGTTAAGTATTCTAGGGTTGCTAGTTCCTCATTTGTTCCCCAGCATCTATTGATAAAAAGGAGAAAATATTACACGCTTCAATAATTTAACACGTTTATCAACATAATGGGAATAATTTTAAAAATAGAGAACTGGCATTTTCAGAAAAGTAAGCATCTACTGATAAGAGCATTTTAAAAAATACCTCAATGTTTCTGCTACTAAGCATCCTGCAAATGATAGGGATAACTTTGTGTCAGCTGCCTGTGACTGTTCATATTGTCAGAGTATTGCAGTACTGCTGCCTGGCACTGCTTGGGAAATCGATGCGTGGAGGTATGTGAAAATGCCTGTACATCTTGAGTTTTGTCCTTTCATAACAGATTATGAGACTTGTTCATTATCTGTCCAAATAAAAGTCTAATCTTCAATTTTAGGAGTAATACCAAAGGCTTGAGTTTGCTCCTGTTAAAATCAGTGGCAAAACTTACAACAATGTACCAATGTTATAAGCTTTCAAGCATTTCCAGTTCTTCATTTTTTGAGAGCTCTACACATAATTACAGGGATAGGCATAATAATTTGTAGCTGCTTTCCTTAATACTGATTGCATAAGGAAGCATAACAAAGTGCAATAAATAATTAGACAAAAGAAGAAAAACTCATCAGGTAGTGCAAATACCTCCTGTCATTTTTTCTGGATTTAGTTCTCCTTTAGTTATATATATAGGGTGTGCAAAATTATATATCTGTTATTACTAATTAACTTGGTATGACACAGCTGCTYATGCCAAGTGCCTGATTGTGGGTTTCAGGAGAGAAAACAAATATCTTTGATGCCTTAAGGGTTGATCTGGCYTTAGACTGCTATGAGCAATTTGGATGCAGAAGGGAAGGATTATAAATTAAAGAGAAAATAAGCAGTGTCTGAAACTCACTCAAATGGTATTCTGGTAAAAGAACTGATTACAAGCCTGCTTGAAATGGATTTGTGTAGCAGCTGTCTTCATAACATGCATGCTAATTATTTTCATGACTTCTTTGGAAGCTCAACATTTTTTTCAAAAACAAATGTATAAAGAAATAACAAGCTGCCTTGTGATTGTCCCCYCTCATTTAAAAATAAATAACTGGATGTGCTTTCACTTGCCTCTTGGTCATTGGGCTTTCCCACCTGATATGCCAGAAGCAGACACACATTCACAGTGCTTTTCCAAGTAGGTTTCATCTGATTTCAGCTGTTCCAGTTATTGCCTATCACCTGCTTGTACCCATCTACTGGGTCAAGAACACAGGACACACAATCCATCACCTGGTTTCTTGGAACCTGAAAACTTTGTGCTGCTCTATTAATCATGTTACATTAGCCATGCACAGTCTGCACCCAACGACCACACAGTGAATCTCTTATTGATTGCATGTTATCTGATGGTCAGCTACTTATCATTTTAAACTATATGTACGTAAGGTGGACTGCTCCTTGTAAGGCTAAAAYTGAATGTTTTCACTTCTCGGTCTTTAAACAAATAACTCCATCTTTGATAGAGATTCAAGACTTGTCCTTATCCAGCCATCAAGAACTGGGTAAGACCAACATTTTGGATATGTCACYGAATACCACAGTACAGGCAACTGGTGAGAGATAAATCCCAAGCATCGAAAGCTTACAATAGCTCACCATCCAGATATATCAGTATTAAAGTTTACTAAGATTCTCTCCAGAAATGTAATTAAATAGGTTATCATCCAGGCTTTTTTGTATTTCTAGCTCCTGGCACCACAGAACATTGTTTGGATAYTGTTGCAGCGCCTTCTCTATTTCTTATGTAAGCTTTTCACCAGTATACCCAGACTCTGTTTTCATGTAGTTCTTTCTATTTCCCTCATGCATTAGCAAACCCTCCCTCATTCACTCATGAATACCTATAGTTTCTAATAAGCTCTCTATATGAGCTAGAAAATCACAAAGGGTTCAAAAACAATTCTCCTCCTACTTGTCCTGTCAGTTGGGACTGTAAATGTGATAGAGGAATAAGTTATAATAACCATAATTTCATATTTTTTTATTTAAACAAAATGAGCAAATAAATCTTACATTTGACAGTGCTCAGATCTGGTATTCTGATAACAATTGATATTGAAAAGACAAGTTTTTCTTTCTTTTCAGTGAATATGTAATTAAAGTTATTTCAAACAGGTTTTTATATATACATATATGCAAACATACATCAGCAATCACTTGGAATGTACTGTGACAGAAATAGTTAAATTTACTCAAAACTTTTCACTAGAATAGATCTTTTTTCAAATTCATTGAACTTGGATTTTCAGGACTAAAACTTCTTCAGTTCTCATCTTCACCTTTGTCATTACTGTTATCTAAAAGGTTTGAACAAAAGCATGCTAAATATTTTTTATTAAAAAGAAGAATGGAAAAAAGATTCGAAAATAACAAAAACACTTTTCCCCTTAAAAAAATAACTATCTCACCAGGGTTTAAAGCTTGGGTTGCAAAATGGAAATATGATAGGGAAATAGCTCCTATTTTAAACAGAAATGTTTTCAACAATAGGAAAAAGAGAATTTTTTTTGATTTATTAGAGCTAAAAACATTAAAAACTCAAAGTGCATATGGATGTGCGAAGTATGCATATTGAATGACATGATGGGTTTAAAAATTATTATTAAGTAAAGAGAAGATGTGTGGAATAATCCAAGTAGGTTTAAAAAAAAAGTTTAAAAAGAAGAAAATACACATTTTTTTCATGAAGTTGTTTACCCTGTATGAAGCTCATGATTCTAGAGTGGTTTATTATGCAACGGTATACATCTGATCCTGGTCCATAAAAAAAGAGCTATTCCAGCCTTCCATTCAGCAATGTACACAGTTCCCTAATGAGACCACTACTATATATTTTTTTTCAGCTGTCCATTACAAACTTAACAACAGGTACTGGACAATTGAATCAAACTGCAGTCTAGTTAAATAGCATTCTATCACCAAAGCTAATGGTTCTGAATGAAGCCCAGCTGAAGTTAATATGTTGCAATCTACAATGGTGCCAGTAAGCACATCTTCTAAAAAATCACTTCATTAGTTAATATTAACATGCAATATCTAATGGGACTGATTTCTGCCAGTTTTATCAAAAAATCTATGTCCTTGTAAAATATGAATATAACACTGCAAAGAAATCACCAGAGTCCTTTATTTCAGTTCCCTGATATTTCAGGTACCCTTTTTATAACTGATCAATCTCCAGCTTAATAGCTGGCAGTTCTCTTTATTTTCTGTTTCTTATTAAAAGGCTTTTCTGCCTTTTTTTCTGTGTTTCTTGCCATCTTTTCTTTTTCTTTTCTTTCTTTTCTTTTTTCTTTCTTTTTTTTT